>NC_140539.1:32082626-32605126 GCF_057382185.1 Mchenga conophoros | reverse complement strand
TTATCTCTTGTCTGGTCTTCAGGGCACTTACTCAATATCTTATGAGTAGCTTAAGTTTTACATAATGCCTATATTGATTAACGCCTCTACTTAGAAACTTCTTTTTTTTAGAGATAATATCTGTGTGTACCATTTTATCCAAGTACTGACTAACTGATGTAATGCTACATGCTATTACAAGTAAAAGACAGGCATACATACATATGTATATAAGGCAGCATCCATGAAGGCATAGGGATGCATTCGTGCATAGAGTATTGGTTACTTTGAAGATTTTAATGCTATATTAATTAAATGTATTAATGTTAAACCACATGTTTATATTTTGGAGCAACATACGCTGCTTTTTTTTTTTTTTTTTTGGCCTGTCCCGTTTGGCTCTTTTGCCATCAGAATTGTTGTCTAAAGGCAAAGAAAGATGCCCAACGGATTTACTTTACCAAACTGACCATCCCAGCCTTGCCGTAACGGTCCATTTGATTCACCTTTTATTGTTTATTTTATTTTCACTTACTGAATACGGGACAGACTTGACTGGGGGAAAGAAGGAGAGAAAGAAAGAGGGAAAGAGAAACAGCTGAGAAGAGGGACGGGGGAGAAGGGCAAAAGACAAAAACCAACAGAACGGGCAGAGAAAAAAAAATGCATATATCAATCACCTGGATCACCTGCTGAGAAAGAAAAAAGAAAGCAAGCAGAAGAGAACAAGAGTAATAGAATAAACAACATCACAATGATATATGGGAATATGACAGTAAATACTAAATATTAAACATTATTGTGCAGCACATAAGATCAACAGAACACAGTGTGCTTTGAGGTAGGAGCCAAAAAGGGTGTAGTTTGTGGGTGTGATCACCCGTGTGTACACCTGTGAGCATGGACGCGCTTGTTTTTTGTTTTTTAAAAGGTTCCTTCATGTAATAATCTGCTAGAGGGTGTGGGGGGGCCACAGCCCCGTCCTCCAGGGCGTGAAGCAGGTGTGGAGGAGATCAAAACTCCAGACATCCAGAGGCCCCCAGAACACAAGAGACCAAGGAAGACCAACAGAGGGGCAGCTGCGCCACTGTCCCAGAAAGAGCTGAGGAGAGTCCCAGATGAGGGCTCACTCAGCAGCCGCGGAGCAGAAGCCAGGGGGAGTTGCAGTGACGTGCCCGTGAGCTCCGCCGGCAGCCAGCTGCGCCTGAGTGACCGAGCCCCAGGCCGAGAGGCCGGGGGCACCCCACCTCCGAAGTGGCCCGAGCGAGCCCCAGGCTCCAGGCCCCGATAAGCGGCCGCCAAGGAGTGAGCCGGTGTGTACCTGGACGCCCATCCCCGGACACATCCACCAACGCACCGATGTCTGAGGGGGTCCGCCACTGGCAGGGGAAGTGGTGGTAGGGGGAGATAGGCCTCCAAACCTTGGAGGGCCTGAGATGTCCCCAGAGAGGTGGCGCCTGACACCCAACCTGACATATAGACACAGACATACAGGCACACACAGACACAAACATCCATTCCCACCCTCATGCTCTCATATGCACTTACTCCACACTCAACCAACGTGGAGACAGACATAAAGAGACGTTGTACACACGATCACACTCCCCAAGCGTACTCTACAAACCGGGTCTAGGTGCCCTCGCCCCTGGAGGGGGGAACTGCACCCAGACCCAGGTGGTGTTTCCCTTTTCCCTGCGGTGGGGGGAGGCAGACCGCCCCGACTCCGCAGCAGCAGGAAGGCTCCACACTCCAGACCGCAGTCGGACGGCCAACTCCTCCTCCTAGCCCCCCTGCTCCAGCAGGTCGCAGAGAACGGGGGTGAGAGAAGACTCCAAACCTCCCTCCACCCGCTCATTGTAATGTTGATGCATGTGTGTTCTAAGGTGCATTTAAAACCCAGGAGGGCATGGAGCTACCTGCCAGAGAGCAGCAGGTAAGCGCATGGTCCCTCCTGCTGGCCCTCAATGTCTACGTGTATTTAAAATTGAGAGGTGGGCAACGATGCCAGGGGTGGGGTGTACACCCTGATGGTACTTTGGACTCCGTGTATCGTGCCCACCCCCAAGATCCTATATGTATGTGTAATGAGAGTGTGAGTAATGTGAATGTCTAAGTTGTGGGATAAAATTGAGGCAGAGGCAGCCAGAAGGGGACAGAGGGGGGGGTAGCCTCCTCTGCACCCTGGTGACATACCCCTACTCCAAGGCCCTGCATGTGTGGGTGGTTGTGGTGGAGCGGGAAGAGGGAGGCAGCTGGAGATGGGGAGGGAAGGAAGGGAGGGGCAAGTGACCCCTCCCTGGGGCCAGCTCCCCCGCTGACCCCAGTAGGCACCCCCATACTCCGCGACCCGCCAGGGAAAGGGGGCCCAGGCCCATCCAGACCAGGCCCAGTGCAGCAGCGCCGCCCGGCCCCACAGAGCCCGGGACAGTCCACCCAACCCCACCACAGAGAAAACTGCACCCACCCCACCATCCACTCATCTTCCAGACTACATAAGACAATAAACACCCAGGCTGAGATCTTCCTCCACCTCTCCTGTATCTCCCCCTCTACGCTGCTTTTTCTACACAAGTACTTGCTTATTTCAGCAGGATAGAGCTAAACTGCATTTTGCATGCACTACAAAAGCACAGCTCCATATTAAGATCTGAAATTCATACCTGTCACTCAGTGACAAATATTTTGATATTATCCAGAGCCAACAAAGGATGCCTCAAATCTAATAATAAAAACTTTGAAAACAAGTGGTCTCCTCATATTTCGAACGGCTTCCTGTACAAGTAGTAAGAAAAGAAGACGTGATACAACACAGTGATAAACATGCCCCATTTCCCCATACTATTTTTAATGTATTTCTGGCATCAAATTCATGAGTATATATTGCTAAAAACAAGAACATTGTATTATTGAGAAATATAGGGCTTATATGGACTCAATGGTGGCCAATCTGAAAACGATGTCTCGTATATCTTCAAACGCATGATGTCTGCTGGTTTATTTGTTAGTACATATTCTGATTAGTTGATTTATAGACTTAGATTATAGCAGCAGAGACAGGCTATCATTTCTCACCAAATCTGTCAGTTTGCTGCCAGTGGACGTGTTTCGCAGTATCAGGATCACCCGTTTGATAAACCAGACTAAAACGGACAGTGAGGATTAAAAATTTGCTAACATCCTGCCCTCCGTTCAAGAGTTAAACAAATCCAAAATCAGATATCTGTAGAGTTTCTTTCTGCAACCTACAACTCAAGACATCATGTAAATACTGTATATACAGTAACCAGTTATCCATCCCTTATTTATTCCATAATGATTCTAGCAGTTTTGCACCATTGCATGTATAAATCTGGTAATATTCTGTATTGGTGTTGTTATATTCAATGTTTGTCCTTATTATGTTATGTGCATTGAGAGCAATGAAAAAGTCCAAGACATTTTTCCCCAAGATAATATTGCTATAGTATGTCTGTGAAGGTTCTCAGTCATCCAGGTCATCGTAGTCAAAGGAGCTTGCAAAGAAAAGCGTCTGGACTTCTTTAAGTTGCTTGAAGACGTTTCACCTCTCATCCGAGAAGCTTCTTCAGTTCTAAGGTCAAATGGTGGAGAGTCCCAGATATAAACCTAGTGGGAGTATCCCCCCACAGAGGGACAAAAGGACCCCCTGATGATCCTCTAATCGCCTGAGCCAAGGTGTGAAACTGGGTGTGGGTCCCAATCAGCCAGAGTTTCGGGTGTGTTCATTGTGAAACCTGGCCCCACCTTATCATGCGAATTCCTGAGATCAGATGGCCCAGGATGTGAGTGGGCGTTAAGGCGTCTGGGAAGGGATCTCAAAACTGGATTATAGATGGTAGAGAGTTGGTGTCGTAAACCACCGCCTCTGTTCAAAGAAGGTCGCTCACAGTGGACATAGATGGCTTCTTTCACTCCTCTTTCAAACCATCTGTCCTCTCTGTCCAAAATGTGAACATTGGCATCCTCGAAAGAGTGTCCTTTATCCTTAAGATGCAGATGGACTGCTGAGTCTTGTCCTGTGGAGGTGGCTCTTCTGTGTTGTGCCATGTGCTTGTGAAGTGGCTGTTTGGTCTCTTCAATGTAGAGGTCTGGGCATTCCTCGCTGCACTGTACAGCATACACCACATTGTTAAGTCTGTGTTTTGGAGTTTTGTCTTTCGGGTGAACCAGTTTTTGTCTGAGCGTGTTGCTGGGTCTGAAATAAACTGGGATGTCGTGCAGGGAGAAAACTCTCCTGAGTTTTTCTGATACACCGGCTACATAGGGGATGACAATGTTGTTGCGTCTGTCTTTCTTATCCTCCCTCGCTGGTGTCTGATCTTCTTTTCTGTGCCTCTTTGCTGACTTTAAGAACGCCCGTTTAGGATAGCCGCACGTTTTGAGTGCTTCCTTTACATGTGTGTGTTCCTTCTTTTTTCCTTCAGGCTTAGAGGGAACATGTTCTGCCCGGTGGTGTAGGGTCCTAATTACTTCAAGTTTGTGTTCCAGAGGGTGATGGGAGTCGAACAGGACCTTAGAACTGAAGAAGCTTCTCGGATGAGAGGTGAAACGTCTTCAAGTAACTTAAAGAAGTCCAGACGCTTTTCTTTGCAAGCTCCTTTGATTGCTATAGTATGTTGAGACACTCAAATGACTATTTAAAGATCAGATGAAAGCCAGATTGTTCCTTAGTGTTCTTGACATAAATACATCTCAACAACCTTTCAGATATTTGTTTGGCAACAAAACGCACAAAGTGAAAGTCTAATCACATATACATGCTCTTTGACCCTCCATAAGACACATACTGCTAAATCTGGCTGTAGAGCACAGCACAACTGCTATTACAGAACATCATTTATGTTCGAGATGTCTTAAGTGTACATTATATAGCTGTGACCTACTGTATGATTTTACATTAAATGCACAGAACCAAGAAAAACAGCACTCACAGTATGCCGCAGGTCAGCTCTCGTGCCAAATGTATTCACTTTCCCTGCCAGTAGCATCATTTACGATCAGCATTCCTTCTCATTTACCCAGCAGGCAGCACACAAATCAGTAAGGCTGTGCTTTTCCTTTGCCTTACCTCCAAAGCTCTGTCTCTCATCTACTTCTAAAGGATGTAGGAGCCTCCAGTAACTCAGAACACACTTTTGACTGATAGGCCAATATGCAGAAATTATCCGTGTGAACCAGGCATGTCTCTAATTATGCCCTCTGATATTTTTTTCTACTCTGCTGCATTTGTATGTCTGTCGAGCAGCACTCCGCAGGACAGAGTGTAACATAGCAAGGTGAAGTAGCTTTAATCTGGGGACTGATTCCCAGGGATGTGAGGGAAGGTATTTTTGAATCAATTACACACACTCACTTCTAATCCCTGTCAATTTAGCCAAAGTCTCCATTTGCATTATCCCATTACTTTGCTACCAGCACCTCAAGAGAAAAAAAACACATTTTTTTTCCTTCTCCCAGAGGCTTCAAACGCAGGCAAAGACACAAGCTTCAGGAAATCTATTACTGTTCAACCTGACAGCAGCCAGAAAAACAAGACATTTACAAAATGAACTCTAATGTGTGCAGGGAAACTTTACAGGTATGTGAAGATAGTGAGCTGAGACTACATTTAATCTTGAAGAAAATAAACCTTTATCAGACTTATAAACAGCTGGTTGAGAAACGACGGGCTATTATTGTATATGTGTTTGAAAAGTTGCTGCAGCGATTTCTTTTTTTTGCCGTTTCATCACATTGCGTGCATAAAGCCTACTGTACAGTCAACGTGTGACGTTCTTACAGGTGGAGCTGCCAGCCAGCCGTACTTGTCTTCAGTACGGTTCATGTCCCGGTCAAAGGCATAGAGCTGACAGTAGCGCAGGTGATCCATATCTACCAGGTTAAACTGCCGCCGGGCATAGTGGTAACTCTGATTGTTGCCCTCTCTGGGGAAATCCAACCACTCAGGATGGCCAAACTCATTTCCTGCAACACAGAAAGTTTTATTAAAAAAGGTACATAATGAACGGAAAGGCACAGTCTTTGAATCAAAAGACCCTATTATACTGTCCTATATAAGGTGCATTTAGGGTTTTGTGCAATTTTTAACAAGATAGAAAAATAAAAAGATAGAGATCACACTTTTTTCATAACCTGACCAGAAGATACTTACTTTCCTGTTTTAAAGAGAGCTAAATTTCACCAAGTGACAATCATCTTATAACCCAAGAATCTGCCCCAAATCCAGTAGCTTTCATTTGAGCTTCGCCCTTTCAATTTGTGCAAAATGAATTCACCAGGATACATTTTCATCATTAGAATTTAAATCTCAGTTCTTCATAACAATATGAATGTTTCAACTTGGTGTTAGAACCAATACCAAGAGCTATTCAACTCGCACACAAATGAGACTATAATAAACAGATTCATCACTCGCTCATCGCTGTTTAATTCGTGTTTGTGAAAACAATATCTAAATTACTGTCTTATTCTGCCACCTTTCAAATGCCTGTTTGTTCATTTCATCTTTTCCTCATCTTTCACTTAATTAGGAGAAACAAGCTGGAATCTTCGGACTGCGCGCATTTAGCAAAACAGAACACACTCGGTGGAACTTTTCTGATAACAGACCTGATGCTACTATCAAGACACGCCAGAAAGGAGATGAGATAATGAATCCGTCACTGGGTGTCATGACAACATCATAAAACAACAGCCAGGATAATTGAATTCCTGGCAGTAAAAGAAAGACAAACCAGAGACGGAAGATGATGGCAACAAAAATAAATAAATAAAAACGAATAAATAAGAAGGGTGGGGGGGGGGACCCTGAGTGATGGGATGAAGTGGAACAGACAGGGACTGACAGCAGATTTTAATGAAATACATTATGTAGGTGTTAAAGTAGTAGCAAACAATAAGACATGAACTGCCAACAGAACAAGCACACTGCAGCACTTGCCGAGGAATTAGGGCAGCAGAGAGAGAGAGAGAGAAAGTGAGAGAGAAAGTGAGAGAGTGCTTTTTCTTCTGACATCTGCATGAATAACAAGCCTCCCACACAAGTGAACTTGAAATGTTAAGGAGAGAATTACACCTCAGCACCACCAGTCAAAAACAGACTTTCTTCCCTGCACTCAACCAAGAGGATTGTGTACACTACTTTATTGAATTGTACTAATATTTCATATATTAAAAGCACAAAACCTATACTTCATTTAGTTGGAGATTAGTGAGAAAGTCAAACATTGCGCACTGCATGGATTTGACTTTAAGTGTTTATTGTGCAAAAAGTGCACAAACCAAAGTTGAAACCTTTTATTTCCCATATGTTAATGCTGAATACTGTAATGAAAATGGTGACTACAGTTTTAGTATTCAATGAGATTTAGTTACTGCTAATTGTTTTAATTCATTTATTTTTCTCAGTATTATTGTACAGGGTGTGTATCAAAACTTTTAATTTTACACCAGTTGACCAGTCCATTTTTCAGATCTCATGGTCACAAATTACAATAGTAAGTAGGTGGAACATATAACACTATAAGGGTGCAGAAGTGCTAGTTAATTTTGTGGCAAACAAGTATAGTGTGCCACCTTGGACACCAAGGTCCTGTAAACTTCTTCAGAGATTTTGGTCCATATTGACATGCTGATATTCTCAAAGTCACTGCAGGCTGACCATTTGTACATTCTTGATTATGCAAATTTCCAATTCTACAAAGATCCTCTATTGGATTTAGTTCTGATAACTGTGGAGGCCATTTGAGTAGAGGCTGTGCTGTTTAAATAATGTTCAGTTAGTACTAAGGGACCCAAAGGAAAATATAGAAAATATCCACCACAGGCAGCTTAAACTCTTTTTGGACACCAAACTCTGACCCTGCTATCCAAATGTTACAGCAGAAACTGACTCATCAGACCAGGAAACATTGTTTCAGTCTTTTGTTGTCCAATTTTTGCTCAGCCAGTGTGAGTTGTAGCCTAAGTTCCATGTTCTTAGCTCACAGGAATGACACCTGCTGTGGTCTTCTGCTGTTGTAGCCCATCAGCTCTGACTTCACGTGTTGTGCATTCAGAGATAGCTTGATTGTATGGCCCAGAGAACTGAAACTCACTGGATACTTTCTCTTTTTTGGACCACTCTCTGCAAACACTAGAGATAGTTGTGTGTGAAAATCCCAAGAGAGCAGTCGTTTCTGAAATAATCAGATCACCTCATTCAATACCACATTTTCTTTCAAATTGTGATGCTTGGTTTGAACTTCACAAGGTCATTGTAATACTCACACCCCTAAATACATTGAGTTTCTACCATGTGATTGGTTGATTACAGTAGATATCTGTGTTAATGAGCAGCTTTGTGAGGATCTATTCTGTACCTCATTAGGTGGCCAGAAATTGTATACAGGTGATGGCTTAGTTTCTTTTGGTGTTGATCTTGATTCTGTTTACTGATTAATGAACAGATCCTGCATTGTAGATCTACTGAGATAGGTTTCTCCACTGTTTGAAACGCCACCCCTGTTTTCACAAACTGAAATTTGCCTACACTGTGTGAGCTATAGACTATAAAACCCTTCTGGAAGGCCATGATGTTGATATCATCTGACTTTGTTTACTCATGTTCATTGCTGATATTGATAATGTCAGTCTTGTTCCAGTCTTGTCCTTACATCACTGGGAATTTTGTATGTGGGTGCGAAAAGTTCCCGAGTGCTCTGAAGTTTAAGAGAATAAACAGCAAAATTTATCCTTGCCACCTTCTTGAGTTTATTTATAACACACCTGAAGCCAGTTTTCATCAGCCTGTGAGCTAAAGAAATCTAGGACTGTGTGAAGGCACTAATACAGGAAGTAAAGGCTCTCCTCTGGACATCATCTTTGGGTTTTTTTTCCTCCTGTCTGTTTTATCAAGACAGCTGGGCAATTCCTCCACTGATGTTACAGCTGCTGTAGGCTATGTCTTGGCCCTGGCCACAGGTGGCAATGGATATGTCAGTTGGCATTAACTGCCCCTAAGCAAAAGGACAAGTTCTTCTGAGTGTTCTTCCTCCACTAGGGAGGCTACCTAAAATGCCAATCTCCCCAGTGATCAGGTGTCGTATGAGTCTTAGGGAAGAAATTGACAGTTTTAAGACCATTCTTAATGCATCAACACAATCGTTTTTCTTTGCTCAATAGTTACACGCCATACGTTTCAAAAACAAACAAAAACAAACCAAAGACACTAACGGGCATTTAACTGAAAGGCTCGGACTAAGTGATGCAAAATGATATAATGCTTTTTGGAAGTGCTCCCACGCAGTAATTTCCACTACAGGATTATTGCTGTGCTGCTAGAAGGCTCGAAGATCACGGTCATTTACTGTTGAGTCCTTCCCTTGTCCCTTATTCTTACTCTTTTGATGATATTATGTACTACTGATCATAAGACATCCCAACATATTTGCAGTTTTATGCAAGAGATGTTATTCTTTTCCCATTTGTGGCATTCAGTATGTTGTATTTTCACTATTTGAGTAATTGAAAGATTACAATACACATGAAGATATAGTGCTATCCCCATGCTTTGTAAGTGGAGTCGTTTTAAATAAGCATATTAATGCATTTTCAGTGTAAAGAATGTATGACTTGTATACCGAGAACTGGAATAACATAAAAAAAAAAATTACATTGTAACTGAGCTGACAATGTAAACTATGGAAGAGAAGACTGTGCGGAATGAAATATATCATTCCCTCATGAAAAGATACATATTTTATTGTACAAATATCATCACAGTAAGCATATAGTAATCTCTGAGCCAATACATGTAAAAAGGCACAAAGCAATACTCTCAAATGTTTTAAACCCCTCAAGGAACTCCTTCGTCAGAAAGAAAGAAAGAAAAAAAAAAAAATCTAAATTTAGATGTTATTTCACTGTCAAACGTCAATATTTTATGTCTGATGCATAATGTACTATTTTGCTGTATCCACCCTCAGCCTGGCTCGTCAACATCTACAGCACTTTTGAGTTCCTACATGTCCCACAATGATTTTCAACACGCCCAAGGGAAATGGCTCTGTGTTGCAGTATGTTGCATACAGTATGGGTAGGTGTTGGGAGTGAAAGCACCAAAAGAATCATTGTACATTTTTCTGGTGTAGAAAGGGAGAGGAATGGATCAATGCAGTGGCATGCAATGCACAGTTCAGACTGCAAAAAGCCAAAGAACCTGTTGTAATTCATATACCACTGAGAACACATCCACAAAGATACAAGCTACAAATGCTTTACACAGGTATTCCACCATGGGCAATGTGTATCACAGTCACAGTTCAAAGCCAGTTTTGAGTATGTAGTGTACTCACGGTTGCGAAATTATTATCAAAGACCATGCATTATTGAGGGTCCTCCATAAAACATTAGGGCCCTGCAGGCCAAGGCAGAGACACTGGTAGCTCTACTGCACCTTTACAGACTATTTCTAAATGTGACGTTTTTAGCTTCGTGTCAAGACACTAAACTATAAAAAAATAAATAAAATATTGACACTTTTGCAATACATTGCAATTAAAATGAAAGAAAGGAGGAAAAAAGTATTCTAAAGGCATTAACGGCCTCTAAAGCATGATCTCTACTGTCATTTTTGTATTGTAAAGAAACCTCAGTGGCTTTTATTCATTATATAGCACCAATGCAGGTTTACGCAGGATGAAAGTAACAAATATTGATTTTTTGGTAACACCATTATAATTAAAAACAACAACAAAAATATTCCCAGAATATCTGTACACAAGATATCCACGTCTCTTAAAGGAAACGTCAAAGAATGCAGTGTGCCATAGATAGCCATCTGAAAAAAGGTTTCTGTATATGTACATGTAAATAGAACAGCTAATGTCATCATATACGATATACTGTATGCACAGGCCAAAATGCATAAATGAAACAATTTTAGTATTGTACTATTTGCTGTTTAGGGAAATGATGACTCAATCAAACTGAAATATGAATAATTTCCCCAATTTCAGTCTGAAATGTTGCACATAACTTGACGGTTTTCCAATAGTTTTTCGATGTTTACAGACTCACAAACAATGTGAGTCAGTAAATACGATGTTGAAGTTAATGCAAAAAATATATATTTGGTTTTCGCATTATCAGCAAACATGTACCATACAGTACATGATGCACAACAGATCACCAAAACTGTGAAATGAATGATAACTTTGTGTGTACACCTCTTGGTCTGCTTATAAGAAATAACAGTGAACTCTAAATGGAATAGAACCCAAAGGAAACAATGGATTAAATTTCTGTTTCAGACAGAAAGAACTTAACCATAGCTCTCAGGACTCATTCTCATCCCTGGGGTATAATACCAAGGTGACTTAATCTCTATACCCTTATAAGGTAGCTGTCTAATGCCTAAACCTGATAAGCGAGTCAATGTGAAAGTAAAAAGCAAGTAAAAATAAAGCATATAAAGCCCCAAACACGAAGGTCCCAATAGGAAGGGGACCACAGTCAATTGCAACTTAGACCACTGACACCACTGTTCCACCCTTCTAACTTAGGTATCTTAAATAGCACCGTTATCGCTAAGCAGCCAATACTGCTAATGCATCAAGGCACCAACGCCAAAGGACACCTTGCGCGTAATGGGGAGACGCAGGAGGCATCTGGCAAGATGGCATTATATTACATGCTGGGATGAGAAAGCATTAGTGAAAGCACAAGTGGAAAAAAATAATTTAAAGAAGCGCTTACACCAGGCTGCACTTGCAATATTTCAGCATCATGTGACTTAATTTATTGCCACAAACTGCACAAATACAACATACAACAGAAATCTTCCCAGAAATGCATAATATTTTACTAACTTTGAGAAAATGTTTCGGTATGAATTGCTTTTTATTTATAAGCCAGCAGCATTAAGCTTTTCTTTGTCATACTTTTTTCCTCTGGCAGCGTGGGTGCCATATGGAAGCAGCGAGGGCACGTTCAAACACCTGCATGCACAAAACACCAGGGTTAGAGAAAGAAGGAAAAAAAACGTGATCTGCCTGCTAAGCTCTGTCCTAGACAGCAAAAGCCGGGATACTGGCTGGTGCTTTGATAAAAACTCTTGAAAGAGCTACATTCATTAACGGGATAAGTGCACATGCCTCTTTTGCCTATTTACTTTCAGTTTTCCAGTGTTATTATTTTATAAAGTCTAGTGGAGATGATTGGTTTCCTGGAGAAATTGATTCAGTAACCTGTGGAAGCTTTTGACTCTTCTTTGATTTCAGCTTTAAAGAAACACATTAGACACACCTCCATTAGGTAATCATTTTCCTCTCTTCTACGATAACACGGCAAAGTTCCTCCCATATGCCCGCATTAATCACCATGATAATCACCTTCCTCTACCTCCTCACAGCTGAAATAAACCAGATAGCACATTCTGTTCAAGGATGAAATATGATGGATTCTCACCCTAATAAGCCACAATGTAGCTTGCCATCACTAGTGTGTGAATGTGTGTGTGAATGGGTGGATGACTGGATGTGTAAAGCACTTTGGGGTACTTAGGAACTAGTAAAGCGCTATACAAATACATGCCATTTACCATTTAATACACAGATAAACAAAATCCTAATAACGTATGAAAGGCACGCTGTCTCATATAAAATATGGAGACGTGTTTTAGTATTATATAGATGGATTACCTACAAGGATAATACCACAAAGCAAATCTAGATTTGTTGGGTAAACTTCGCAATACCCTTTAATACTCTGAAAAATATAGAAAGCTGGTTCAGCGTTCCACAACTGGGACAATAACTGTATTGGTCCTGCTGCATGCAAGGTTCAACTAATGGATAGACTCTACTTTCCGGTACCCTGCCGTAGACCATCCCAGGGAGGCTAAAGAGTGGGATACAACTAAATTTGGAACATACCGTCCAGCCCTCTTTCTTGAAAAGGAAAATTGCCACCCCAGTCGGCCAATCCAGAGATACTAATCCTAACTTCCATGCAATGTCACAGAGGCATGTCAAACAAGACAGCCCTATAACACCTAGAGGTTTGAGTAGTTGCCAAGTAATCCCTTTTGTCCACAGACTATGCTTGACCTGAAGATGGCACAGCACAGAAGTAGTCTTTCCACCACCCCACTACACCCTCAGTTGAAGTCAACAACACCATCTCATCCGCTTTCTTCATGGTTTCCCAGAACTGAATTCCCACACCCAACTCCAGAACCACAAGCCATCCAAGCTTCACAGGACTCCTCCTGCAGCCTGCTGGCTCCCTTTACCTCTGGTTTCCACCTGGCTCTGGCTCAGTTGCCACCACGTCAGGTGCCAATCATCTTACGCCCATAACTGTTTGGGTGTGCCATCAATGCTGACATCCTCCCCCGCCATCTGATGCAACTCACCATAAGGTAATGAGCAGAGATAGGGAGTAACGCCTTACAAGTAATGGGTTACCGTAATCTGATTACTTTTTTCAAGTAACGAGTAAAGTAAGGGATAACTATTGCAAAAAAGTAATAGATTAGAAAAAGTAATAGAAAAATACATTTAAGAGCGACAGGACTTAGTGGCGCAGAGTCTTTGATTTTATTTATTTTCTGCTGTGTTTTACTTGCATTTATTTGAAAGAGTGAGTGTAAAAACAAAAAATGTTATTTTATATGCTGGAATATGCAGAAAATAGGTTTAAATGTTAAACAAATTTCTTCAAGTCAAAGTCTGTTGCATATAATTACATTTTTGCTTGATGCAGTGTCCATAAAGTTAAAAGATTAAAACTAATAAAACAAGTTTTAAAAAGAGACTTTTTCATTTGATTGCAATTTATATGATGGATTATGCAGAGAAAGTAGAATTGGTCTCAAAGGTCTATTGCTTTATTACCTATTCAGGTTGTGTATCGTGTTTTTAAAAAGTAACTAAGAAACTACTTACTTTTGAAATAAGTAGGTACTTAGTTATCAGTAAAGTAGCGGAATTACTTTTTGAAGAAGTAATAAGTAATTTGTTACTAATGACTTTTTTCAAGTAACTTAACCAACACTGGTAACGAGCACATAAGTGCTCTGTTCCTGTCTTCCCCAGTGTCATTTATATGTATTTTTCTGTTACAACACTTGCATGGTTGAAGGGTGTTTCTCCTGTTTCTTCTTGACCATTACATTTTTCATTTATTAGATATTATAAATGCTAATGGCAATAGATAGACTTTACTAGATGCAGCTGGAATAAGCTTCAGTCTCATGCAACCCTGAATGGGATAAGTGGGTTGATGGAAATTTATAAATATCTAATACTTAAATATTTTTATATTATAACCTTTAAATGTTTTAAGAAAAGGTATATGTAAGCAGTTGTACTAAGGCAAGACTTTATACACATACTTAATGCTGGAACAGTGTCAGAAAGCTCATGGAGGCCCTAACAATGATATGATTAATTGAGGGCAACTATGTTTACACAAGGTTATGTCTCAGGCAGCTTTTCAGGTGGCACGTTCCATTACTCCTCTACACAGCTCTGCATCAGATAAGGGCTTGACAGTGACACAGTCCCCTCAGTAATTAGCAGCCCAAGAAGCAGCCAAGGATCAATCTGTTTTCCATTGGAGGGATTCTGGCAAAGTAAGATCAATGAGTGAATCAGAAGAGATCAGAAGGCGAGTCACAGAAGGTTTTAGATGCAGTACAATAAAATAAATAAATAAAACAAAGCTAGACATGATGCAATGATTATTTGCACCTGCTAGATTGATTTCTTGTTACTGTGTTAATATGCACTCCTGCTCCAAGTTTGCACATTAAATAAGCTTTACTGGTCCAACAGCAGGGATGGGACTGGCACATTCATCCCGAACCACAGGCCTCAAAGCACATTTAGCTCTCAGTGGGATTATGTATTTGAAATGTATGAGGAGAAAGAGCTGGTTTTCAATTCATTGTCCAAGGCTGCAGTATAATAGTTGCCTGTTGCATTGTAGCTCTCTATGAATGCAAAGTGCTCGGAGAAGTTTTAGCTCAATAATTTAGACTGTAAATCTGCAAGGTTATCTTAAGTCTCTGTGAGCACTGAAAGTCAGGAAGTTAGAGCACTTCCATTTTGTCCCTGCTGATGTAATGATAAAACCACTGAAGCGTTTCATTACTGCCACGCCACTTGGTGCTTTAATGTCACTCACACTCCAACATCCTTTACAGTATCCGTCTCTGAGCCCCTCAAATGCGGATGCTCCCTTTGTCCTCTTGCTGTGTAGTGTTTGCTTTTGGTCATGAGTAAATAAATGGGTTTTTCTAGTCTAGGCACTTCAAATTGATTTGCTTGCTCAAACAATTTGCTCTTGCTCAGCACTGGCTAAATGACTCTGCCATCATTGATCCATTGACACGGTGTGTCATCTCAGATTTACTTGATATTTTTTGTCCCGAGCATTTTCTACCACTCGTCTACTGGTCTGAACTTGGAAAAGTTCGTAATAATCAACTTCAGCGTCTTGTGTTTTTGTAGACTTTCATGTTTCATCAGCTCCCTCATTTTATGTTCTTTTGAAAACACTTTCACCCACTATTACTTATCATAATGTGATAGCAGAATTATTTTAGTCAGCCTGACAGCAGTTTTCAAAAGAGAACAATATTTCTTTCTCTGCTTCCTTTATACTGGCCTTCTTTCATATATCTGCTCTTCAAACCACTGAGTTTTACTTGACTGGATTGTCTCGACTTGACAGAATGGTTTACATTTAAGTTTGAATTCTGGGTTTGTCTCACTTGTCTAATTCTGCAAACTCTAAATTTAGAAAATCAAATAACTAACAATTTTCAATAGGGAGATTTCATTTTTATCTTTAAGCATGTGCATTTACGTAAATGACTCTTTTGAAGCCTTTTGCCGGGTTGAGAATACTCAATGGTACATGGTATGAGCTCCACTTATATACAGGTCATTTAAATGTGGATGACTTCAACCTTCTTTGAAAATACTCTTGAACCTCCTGCCTTTATGAAAACCATCAGATCTCAGTAATAAGTCTCCTAAGACTATTTTCTTTTTCAGTCCAGTCACATCCGCCTCTTATGAACAGAAGACTGGTTTAGCTATATTTATATCCAATTCTAACTTTCACCTTCAATGTTGATTTACTGACTGAACTCCAGATTTGCGAACTTGTGACTTCAATTATTAAGATTGTCATTTTTAGTCTAGAGCTAGAGTAATTTTATTCCAACATACACTGTAAATGTTTGCATAATGTAATCAATATAGAGGACAACAAAATAATGACTTGTGTATCATTAATTCAGCCCGACTGTTTTCAGTTGAAGATGTGGCTAACGTTCATGACGGATTTATACAGAGCTTCAAATGCCAATATCTATGTTAAAATGCCACAGAGAAAAAAAAAAAAAGTAAATAAATAAAAATAGTTTACTGTCTGGTGACTGTTTTGATGTCTACAGCCATTTCTTTCCTCATTGTATAAGCATATTTTATTGTTTTTAAATCACCCATATAAAATGTATTAAGGCCCAATGTTATAGGTGTAGCTTCTGGGACACAGTCAAAACAGATATAGCCAGCTAGCTTTGTGTTTCCCATCATTTCTGAAAATTCCTGTCAAAAGGATTTCTGGACTCGTTACCTTTTGAGCAATTGTAATGCAATTATGTGACAACCAAATTGACTCCCTGTGTGGGGTTAATTGGACATATAGACCATCCAACTAGTGTGAGCCAGTGCTGGTGAAAGTAATTATGTTATGGACATATACAGTTAGGTTAATAGGTTTTTGTAATTTTGCCTATGTAAACAATTACTTACCATACATTTTTTTTTTTTTAAATGAATAATGTGTGAAGTGTAGACTTCCAGGTTCAAATCAAGGGGTTAAATAATTAGGAATTACAGTTCCCCATTTTCAGATAATGAAAACTATTTCGTCAGGTGGGTTGTAAACAGTTTTATGGCCAGGTGAGATCTGTTCTATGGACTGACATTTGTGTCAAAAGAAAACATAGTCACAAGAAAATAATTTCCTTTCACAGGTGAGAGTGTTCTTTGAAACTTGTACAATTAAATTCCAGGTAGATTTAACAATATGCATGTGTGGAACTCAGCAGCCAAGCTCACAAAGAAGCAATCACACAGGGCAGATTGCCTGGTTGGCAAGTGCTACAGCAGATTAACACTGCCGCATACAGCTCAACCCTTCAAGAGGAATTCCACTTGCTTGGTTGGTTAAAAAAAATAAAACAAAATAAAACAAAAAACCTCCACTATTGTGCTTGGTCACTTTCAAAGCAGTGATGCTACAACCTCTGTGGCTGACAGATTAGCATGACAAATGGAATCAAAGTTGCACCAATTTTATAGCAACAATTATAACAATTTGGAAAATGAAGTTTGTCAAATTATCTATCAACAGTGATTAATTTAATTGTGTGCAACACAACAAATATCTGTGATATGAAATTATTTGCTTGAGGTTATGATTTTCTGGCGTGCCACTTTTAACACAAATGAAATTCCAGTTCCCTTAATATTGGCATGTCATCTCAAAGACCTTAAGTCGATTCAAGGTGTTAAACTTGTATCTGGTAGCTTTCCACTGGAACTTTCAATATGAGCTAAAAACGAATTTTGATGTAATAAGGTACATTATTATTATTATTATTATTATTATTATTATTATTATTAATAATAATAATAATAATAATAATAAGCAACACAAAAAGGTTTATTTCAATGGTTGAGAAATCACCCTTCACAACATCTAGCCCACTCAAGAACACTCTCAGGTGGTAAGTCAATCTTTGAAAACAAGAGATGTTTTCATGAATGAAAATACAGTGAGTTTATAACAAGGTGCAAACCCACTGGTTACACTTAAGCTTAAGAAGTCCAATTTAAAGTTCACCAAAAAAATCTCTAAAAGAGCCTGCACAGTTCTGAAAAAATGCCTTGTAAAGATGAAACCCAGATTAACTAGAATGATGGGAAGAGAAAAATATGGAGAAGGAAAGGAAAAAGTCATGATGTGACTCATACTGGATCATCTGTCAAACATGGAGGAAGCAGTGTGCCGGCATGGGCTGTATGGCTGCCAGCAGAACTGGGTCACTATTGCTTATTAATGATGGGACTGCTGAAGTAGCAGAAATCTTACATTCATCAGTACAAGTGCAACACTGATACCCAGGAAAATACTCTATACCATACATACCAAAAATTAAGAGGCATTATTCATTTTATTTTTATTAGAACAATACAAACAATAACTTAAATGATGATGCTATTTTTTAAGTTAACTGACATAGTGCAAAGATATGAAAGCTCTTTAGTACTACAATGAACTGGGAGCACTGACTTCTCAAAATTCCTTCTAAAGCATTGTTAAGTGTCAGTGAATGTGAACTACTTCTGCTGCTACTGAGTGGAAGAGCCACGTACCTGCCTGAATGCAGGTGCTGTGTGAAGCTGTGTATCAGCTGGAGGAGGCGAAGACTGCGCTGTTCAAATCGATACTGTTGCAAATGAGTCCATCTAATCCGATATCAATTTTTAGTAATGATTTGTATCTGAGAGTCAATTTCTTGACCGCTGTAGTCCTGGCTCAGATTCAGCCAAATGCAACAAACATGGGTTCTAGACTTAGGGCAGACTTTCATTCAAGGATTAAATCCAGTCCTTATACTTAAAACACTGTAAGTTTGTTGAATTACTTTTGAGCCTCTGAAAACAGAGGTCTGTGTATAAAAAACAGATCTAACTCCTAAACTGTTGTAAAATCCTTTGAATATAAATTATTCTTTGAATAATTTATTGTTATTGTACATGTACAACAAAATAATGGGTGCTCCACACCATCTCTCTCTATATATCTATATCTCTTACTATTTATCTAATTTCAACCCACAACCTTGTTGCTGTGAGGCAACAGTGTTTCAATGTAAAGCTGTTGAAATTGTGTTCACACAACAGCTAGGTGTGATTTAGATGTCTGCTAAACTTTCCCTTTTGAACTAAAATTTAACCCACTTTGAGTCCACACATCGATGCACCATTCCGATCTCTAATCAATGGAAAATTGCTCCGTGGGTGGGTTTAGGCCGGGATAGCAAGTGAGCAAATTTTGTAGTATTTGCCACAAAAGAGTGATTGAATTAATGAAATCACTGTCAAATCGACTTTTCAAGTATTGTTTTGTCTCATCAACTCACCGTGATTCCGAAACTGCCAGAGTGGTTGAAAGTAAACGTGGCAGCAAAATCCATGCGAGACAAGCGCCAAGAGTGCAGCAACGAGTGCCTCTGAGCTATACTTTAGCCAGAGAATCAGATATAATTACTATCAACTGTCCTGCAGTTGTCTTTTCTGACATCCTAATCATTATGGACTGCCCTGTTATGATTGTCCATTGAGAACAGCTGTTTTGACTGTGCTTCTTTTCAACAAGCACATCAATCCACTTATCAGAAGTCGACAGTCTTTTCCCGAGGTAAAAATTGGACATCTTGGTGAACAGGGATTGATAACAAATTCAAATGGTCAGCACAGGAATTGTTTTATTGTTTGACCTGAGCACCTGGTCACCAGGTGGAGCTAAAATGCTTTGGATCACACGTACAAGCAGTATTTACATTAAGCTAGTGAGTGGCACGTTCAAGGAAATCCTTTCCTTTGAACCAAGGTCAACTTCCATCATCATTAATTATCACTTTATTATCTTTACCAGCAGGCCTTGACAAAGTCATGCCCCTGGCTCAGACGATGAGTTGAAAATGAAGAGCATTTCAGCAATGACTGAGAACCGACTCCATTTGAGCAAAGGGGAGGGGACCTGTTTGACGGCTTTTGCCCTGTATTTTATGATCAAGTCAGCAAAGCGATGTCAGCCCCACTTCAAAATGGCCCTTTGATGCTTATCATCGGCCTTGACTTATTGGCAGCAAGCTACTTCAGCTCCATGAAAGAAATACAACAAACCATATAAATGAGCACTTTCCCCGAATGAAAAATTCATCGAGTTATTTTTAGCCTTGATGAATTTGCATTTTCATTATTGAAATGGTAAAAAGAATTCATTTATTTATTTATTTTCTATTTCACGCTCAAACAAAAAAGCACAGTATGCTACAAGGGTATACAGAAAATAACTGTAGCTAGAGTAATAACAGCACTAGGTAGGGATAACCTTATCAATTAAATATTTATCCTAAAGCCTCTTACTGCTTGTTGCCTGCGTAACACTTGGATGGACAGGAGAATAAATGCGTATTTATATCTGTTCGGTGAACACTAAGGGATTGTTGTGTCTGCCTGAGGGAAGAAGTTCAAATTCAGGAAGAATGCGGTGCATGAGGGGGATCTGAAATGATTCTCCTCGCCGTTTTAATAAAAAATGAGCCAAACAGAGGGGTGCTGCCTCACAATCATGACCTTCATCACCTCTTGACTGTTCAGCATTTCAATGTTAGCTGAACCATGTTGTTATGTGGTATGATTATCTAACAATATTGCCTAATCAAATAGCAAGATGTCATGTAGTCTGTTTTATTTTATCTTATGTAAAAATGAGAATTTATATGACATACATATTGTATTTAGTTATGCAAAATCACTCTCATATTACCTGCAAAGCATATTAGAAATCTTTAAGCTGTCATGTTTGAATAAACGGCAAGGAATATTTGAAGATTTTAAAGGTTTGAATTTGCTATGATTGTTATAAAAAAAGTACAATAAAAATAACAGAACTATACTACATGACACGAAAAAGAATCTTGTTAAAGATAACAAGTTCAATGCAATATTTCTTAAAGCCTGCTTAAAATATAAATCTGGCATATAAAATCCATGAAATGTTAGATTTTATGGATTAGCATGGTGACTCACCCATGAAGTTGAGGTAGCCTTCTCCACCCAGGCCATGAGTGATGAGGCGGATCATCTTATGCATCTGCATGCCACGGTCTATGATGGCTGTCATGGGGATCAGGGAGCTCATGTTGGTGTACATCTCCTTGTCCATCAGCCAGAAGGCCAGGCTCTTATCGCCAACCAGAGCCTGCAAAGGCAGTCCGTGTTTCATTATTCATACGTTCACGCTGAACTAATGCAGACTTCACTGGCACAACACAAGACGTTGTAGAAAAGTTTACCTGATCGTGACTTTCGGCATAAGCTATGCACTTCTCTCCGTATCGCCTGTTGGTCAGTGTGTGGACGATATTGCCTATGTTCCAGTCCTCATCCTTTAACTCCTTCAGGATCTAAACAGTGACAGAGACGGGTTATTGAAAAAGGGTGTGATAGATGTGTAGCTGAGAGAGCTGTTCTGGCCCTGACTGATGCCTAAAGCTCAGTGTTTCAGTTCAGTCTTTCTTCCTTTCCTGAGTTTTCTCTGGGTTACACTTCTCTCTCAGATCAATCTCTGTTTTGACATCTCTATATCCGCACTGTGAGTTATGTCTATCTTTGAATGGTGGTAATGGAGTTTTTAATAACTTCACTACAGCCCATGGGTAGTAAGGCATCAGCTCTCTCCACCTGAGATGGGCAAGGTCAGAGCCTCTCATCCAAACGGAGGGATTCAACAATAAATCCAAACATGGAATCAATGCCCCTCCGCTAGCCTGCCTACATGCACACTTTCTGCCAAAGGAGTCATTTACAGAGGTCAGAAGCAAACACGGAGGTCACCAAAACATGCACCCAAAGCCTATCCTCCCACAGAATGTTGCTATACAGTCGTACTAACTGGCTGTAATTGCCATTCCATTAACAAATAATAGTAGAGCTGAAATAATTATATGTACCGCAGTTGGCAGAGAGTGGGTTTAATAAATAAGAAATGCTAGAAAGCTACAGTAACATTATCATTTCTAAAAGTGCCCTCCAAGAACCCTTGGCAATAGACATACAGCCTGTCTGACTGGTGGGGGAGTTGGAAAACCCATTTCAGTGACAGGCTGAGGTCTGCTCTGTGGAATTGGCAGTGACAGCTGATTGACATGTCAGGAAACCTTTATATTACTCTACAGAGCCATAATCCTCTGAGTAAAGAGAGTAAATTGTGCCGATCAATATGTCTGAGATGAACTGGCTGGTCCACCTAAATAGAGGCTATCCCGCTCTATATATCACCATCTGTTCACATTCACTTCTCCTCACCTTAGCCTTGTGTGGCCATATTAGTCATTGCCAGTGCTACCAGAAAACCTCAGTAAGGTGCTTATTATCTACATGTACTACAAATTCTCAGATGTTTTAACTGCTCGTGGCTTGCCTTGATCCTCGAGCTAAGCCTTGTCCACTACTCTCTGGATTGAGGTCAGCCGCAAAACTGAGCAAATAGCACATCTAAAAGTCACTTACAGTTACAAACAACATCTAATATTTTTATCACCTAAGCTTCCCACTGATCAATGTATATTAAAGATGACAAAACAAATTAGTTATTAGTAGTTCATTTAGAGTTTCTGTTTAGTACTTTTGACTCTTAAACTACTGTATTTTTCGGACTATAAGGCGCACTTAAAAATCCTTTGATTTTCTCAAAAATTGGACCTTATAATCCGGTGCGCCTTATGCATTAAAAATGTTTTAGTACAACTTTGGTAAGCTATGATGCTTACGAAGCGGGCAAGTTAAGCCACTATCTGCCAATGGATCGTGGATGCCTGGGCTAAGGTATCAGTCTCAAGTGTCGTCCGAGCTTTCACGAAGGCCGGAATCATCGTTGAACAGCTGAGTAACGGTAACGAGACTTACTCGGATAATGACAAGACGGATCCGGGCATGCGTGATGCCGAAATCGCCCAACTGTTAAACTCAGACACTGAAGATGAAGAATTTGATGGATTTGTGGAAGAGGAATGAACTGAAAAAGTGAGTGTAATGTTCTCTATTTTATGTGTTACAACAATGTTGAGAGTTGTTGTGAATGAGTTGAATAAAGTTCGACTTATCTGACTGTTATGTTTCACTTAATGCGCCTTATAGTCTGAAAACTACGGTACTCTTTGGTCTTGAATATTTAGGCAGAAAAGAGAACAACTTCCGTCATAATATTTAAAAGGTAACATCTAGAATCAAAGTAAGTAAGTTTTTCTTGTTTTTTTTAATCCCAGTTCTATTTGTAAAATAATGTCACAAAATAAACGGCTTTATAATGGAAAACATAATGGTAATAATAATTGTAAGGCAAACAGTCATTTCAGGGAGAAGTGGAAGTCAACCTAAGAAAAACATATCACATGTTGAGGTGAGTATAAAAAAAAAAGATTAAATACAAACCGTTAATTTAATTCAAAGTGTCTTGTTAGGGAGGACGGTTTGGTCTAATAACACAACATGCAGATAAATTCAACTATAAATTACACATTAAACATCAGCTAAATGAAAATCTAAAAGATTGGCATCTTTTTGTTCACCTCCAGCTCGAGTATCACAGCTAGAGAATCGAATCTACAGGATATGCCCCAGAGATCATCCTAGTTGCCTCCACATCCACGTACAATCAGACATTTTACACTTCCTTATGAATCATTACAATTCAATTCAACCACAAAAGTGGTCTGGGAGCAATTAATCTGGGAGTGGGACTGTTGGAGCAGAGACAGAAGTGAATGGGTTGACGACTTCTCTACCACCAGCTCACCCACATCAGCCCCGACCAGCCGAGCTTCCTGGCACCACTGACACTCCACTTCATCAATGATAATGAGCAGTGCACAAATCTTACTTTACAAGCCTGCTGTCAGGAGCCAACCAGAGTGCCCAGATTAATTAGGCAGAGCCAAAAATAAAATTTAAAAAAAAAAAAAATCTTGCAGCGCAGGATGAGGTCATCTCACTGTCACAGACATGCTGTGACTGATTCAAGAGGCTCTCTTCCACCATCACATAGTGCTGGCAAGGACTTGGTGGGGAATGTGAGTCTAAAGCTCTTGTTTTACATTTTGTGGCTGGCCTGAGCATCCTGCCTCTGCTCTCTCTGCAATCACATTTGCTGAAAGTGTGTTTGAGTTTGCGTTGCTATGGGCACATCCTCTCTTTGCACATACAGTGCCGCCCCCAGAGGTGAAAAGGGAACAAAGGTGTGCAGTTCTCAATCCAGTGGATCAAGCTAATTTCATCCCATCTTTATATGTTCCCTGTTTTGAAAATTAATGAACTTTTCTGCCCACATCGGCAGGCTTCTCTCAGCTGAAAAACACTTGTTAGCTCACCTCACAGTTTTCCTGCAAAAGCCCTCGCTAAAGAAATCCTGCACCGCCAGTTAACACCACACAAGGGTGGCCTCAGAGTGCAATTAGCTAATAAAATAAAGCAGGACGAACCTGAAATGGTGCTGTCATTAAAGCAGGCAAGCAGAGTGTGACACTGGCAGAGGGGGTCAGACAGAGTGGGTGCCCTTTTAAGGCTGGCAAAGAAATCGCTGACATGTTTACATAAACAGGCTGAACAACATCTTTGCTTTCTGGCAGTCTGAATTTTATTAAGCCATTGTAATTGAAAGTGTTTCTGCTATGATGGGCAGAGCAAAGTATGTGGTCTAGAAATAGATTTTCCCCCTGAAACTAATAAGGACAGAGGTGTGCGGACTGATATTTTCATTCAATTAAAATAAATGGAGGAACAGAAACAAGAATTGGAACAATTGACTCAGAGGTCATTCGAGTTGAACAGCTGAGAGAAGCAGAGGGCTGCTGGAGAATTCTCCGTGTCACCTTCTTTTATCCGAGCTGCAACCATGGAGCCCTCTACCTCTGTCGCCTCTAATTGTTTCAATTACATCTCAATCCACTGTAGCTGGAGGGAAGGGTGCTTGTTAAATTAAAGGGCTTTTGTAACATTATCCATTAGGAGTGACAGCATTTTATGGTGATAATCAGATCGAATCATCCAAACTTGTGCTGCGCGCCTTATCTGGTCCTCTCATTAGGATATCTTAATTTTTCACAGTCTGTTGGTCCTAACAGCCTTGTGCAGCCAAGTAAATGAGTCATATCAATCAGTCATGCTGAGGACGAAACACAGCGTGAGGTCCCAGCCAAAGAACTGAGAGAAATTCATCCGTGCACACATGTGAATCTATAAATAAGCTCACGGTTCTGTTGCTCTGCGTCTTTGTCTCCCTTTCCCTCTCTTTCTTCCTGCCTGTCTGTCTCTCGCCGTCTGTCTGAATGCCTGCCCTCCGCGCTTCACGTCTTCCTTCTCTGCAACACACACCTCACTGGAGGCTCCACTTCAGTCCATTCAAATCCCTCCCTAATTGACACTCTGTGAGAAGAGGCAAGGCTAGCCCTGAGTGCACTCCACTGACTATACCAAGGCATGTTCATATGAATGCTTCCCTGCACAGAAATACAAAAAATAAAAAAATTTGTTGCTCACTTGCTCTCCTCCAGCTTCAAGTCTCCTGAGGGAGGGAACAAATTTAATTGAAAATTGCAACCAGGAGAAGAATCTAAACAAATATTGCATTGCCAGCAATATTGTTTGGAAAGTAAAAGCAGCAAGAACCTCTCCAGAGGCATCCTGAGGATAATCCTGTGAAACCTCGGTGGTACAGCACTGCCTGCTGCACACCTATTGCAAGTATCACAGAGGAAGGTCAAGTCTGGGACGATCTCTCTCTCTCTCTCCCCCTCTCCTCTACCTCCACATCCCTACTACTGAGTAAAACCCACTGCTGTGAGAGACAGACTTGATTAACGATGCGTTGACTTCCCCCACTGAGAAACACAAGAAACCATAGAGCAAGAGGATGCATGCGGTGCCGAGGTCAGACTCTTTATATTTTGCTTTTTCTCACCAAAATATGAGTAAATAAAACTTCTAGTGTGGGCTAGTGGATACATTTAAAAAGGCACAGTTTTACATGAATTTTAAATCAGACAACCTCTTTAGGCATTCTGCATACAGACATTTTCCTCAAATGGAAAAAAAAAAGCCTCTACTTTCTCTGAAAATGCTCAAGTGCACCAGTAAAAAAATAAAACATTACTTTTAAAAACAGTCTACGTTCATCTACTGGCTGAACCCGACAGACAGACAGATCCCCAGAGAAAACTCACTGCAACTGTACTTTCTAAAGTAATAATTGCTGATTTCATCAAAACACATTCTGTCATCAAGCACAAATGGGGTCAGGAAAATATATTAGAAGTTGCGTGCTGGTTCCAAGTACTGTAAAGTTATCCAAGTCCTCCAGATGACAGACAGACACACACACACACACACACACACACACACACACACACACACACACACACACACAGAGCTCCAAAGCAGAAATAGCTGCTTGAACCTGTCCATGTTCATTGGGATGCTGGTGCTGTCACTGTGGCTAAAAAACTAAAAAAAGAAAATTATTTAATAAAATCCATAATAACCTTATTTTGTCTCTGGGTGGATGGTGGGGCGGGTATGTGCTTTCTGCTACTTGGCTTCAATATTATATAGTTATGGACTTCCATACCTGATGGCTGAACAAATATAAACAATGTTTTTCCAGTGTGGGCCATCAAGCACTTTCACAGTGGCAGTTTGGGCTGGAGTGCCAAACTAAAGGGTGCTTCAGCAGTTGTTGTGGAAGAAATGAGAATATTTGGTGCCCAGAATTTTCCATCCAGTCTGAAGCAGTGTTGTATGATAATACGTCGTTAACACCCAACACTGTGATACTGTTATCAGTTATGCCCATAATGAAGAGTTATTGGAAGCACTCATGAAGCTGCTTTTGTTAAGTAAAAAATTCGAGTTACTGGTTGTGTACTCATCAGGAGTATTAGCATACTAAATATATACAGTACATAAGTCTTGTTGACCGATACCTATAGACATACAGTACAACGCAGCTCCTTTTGTAGCGTCATCTGCCAGACAGGAAGCTAATGAATGCCTTTCCTCCAGCAGGTTTTTCTCTGCATGCTTTTTGTTTGAGCTTCCTTCCCTGAGCAAAGAGCTGTGCATCATGCTGTATTGGATAACTGATGGTGGGCTTCACCAAAAACGAAAAAAGTAAAACCTCTTCAGTCAACATGAAGACTGTTTTACAAAAAAAAGGAAAAAAAAAGGTAAAGGGTATAGGCTTTTCTCAATGCAGCATAAACAAAAATAGACCAAAGCCTGCAAGCTAGTTCTCCCAGACAGCTCAGGCTCTGCTGTATCATACACATGTAACATGCCTGGTTTTGTTTAGGGCTGCTCAATTAATCGAATTTTAATCACGATTACGATCTGGGCTTTCAGCGATCATTAAAAATGACTGAGCCGATTATTAGCCCCTCCCTCATTTATCCGCGACACCTTAAAGGCCGGTCCGTGAAAATATTGTCGGGCATAAACCGGTCCGTGGCGCAAAAAAGGGTGGAGACCGCTGATTAAGAGGACCCGAGGGAAGCTCGGAAAGCTATAGTTATTTGGAGAAGAGAGTGACTGCCGTTGGTTGAAAAGAGTTTAAAAAAAAAAAAAACTTCAGTGGTGTTGCACACTATTTTATATTATTTTTTTAAAGTCATTGTTAACCTTTTAAAGCCGGTCAGAGCAGCACGCTCCGTTTTGCGTAACTATTTTTAAATCCCTGTAGAACCTGAACCGTGTAAGCTAGCGCAATAATTTGTTTTGCATATGAAACCGGAGGAGTTGTACTTACATCTTATGCCATCAGGTTGTCCTCGGTCACGGTTTCGTTCCACATATAGCTTTGCAAAAATTGCATAAAAAGCGCTTGCAGGAACAAAAACATAATATTCCAGAAACACGCTTTGCCGTTCCTATCAGCTGTTCGTAACACTTCCCACAGTGAAATGATGCACATGCTGTTTTCTTTGCAAATTTGCATCATAGGATTGTTTTTTGTTTTTCCTGCAGTATATAAAAATTGCTGTATCTCCAAAATAAAACTATGAAGACACTCAAAATAAATTTCCTGTGGTGGGAAACTATTTTGTGCAACTTTATTGTATTTAAAGTTTTGAGGGATAAACCTCTTAAACTTCTCCAAGTAGAAATATATGTAAACAAAACAAAAGCGATTTTCATTTTTTTTTGTAGTTTATTGCACTTTTTTGCAATTTATGTAATTACTATGCACTTAATGCATACATATTATTAAAATATGGGCTATAACAGTTGTATTGATGTATAGCAACTTGAAATGCTCCCACAAATGGCACTACAGCATGTAAAAAAAATAAATAAAAATAATATAAGCTCTGGTGGACTTGGTTCTATAGTAGGTCTTAAAGGGTTAAATAAATATCGTCAAATAATCGTGATCTCAATTTCAGTGAAAATAATCGTGATTATCATTTTTGCCATAATCGAGCAGCCCTAGTTTTGTTCATGTCATATACCAAACAAACTTACCCAATTTGGTTGCCTATGCTGCAAATTCCTTCTCTCTCCCCCTGACATCTCAGTGATGCTGCAGCCCTGTATCACTTCCTGCTGATTCAACCCTGCCATCACCCCAGCATCCCCCTGCATGTTCTTCTCAATTTTGTGTGTGTATCATATATGTGGTGAGTGAAGATATGTGTAGCAGAGATACCAAACTCTAACAATGATCATCTGGTGCAATATTTGTCATAATGAAAAATAAGACAGAAAACGTGGATAAATAAAAAGGTAAACAGAAATTAACATCTTTGATGAATTCTATTCTAGTAGTGGGATTGCATTGAAATAAAAGACACGACCACAAAGCAATTAATAATCAAGAAAAAATAACTGCTTCTCATTTCGACCTCCAACTCATCAATTTCACATTTTATCTTTAAACACAGAGCTTTCATGGTAGACCAATATATTAAAACTCTACAATGAGTATATAGCTAAAGATATCTACGGTATATCAGCCGTCCCCAACCTTTTTTGTGCCACGGACCAGTTTATGTCCGACAATATTTTCACGGACCGGCCTCTAAGGTCTTGCGGTTAACAAAATAAACAAAAATAAAACCAGTACCGGTACCAAAAAAATAGACGATTTATTCACAACACACGGGAACAGACCCAGGGAAACAGAGTTAACGATAAGAAATGATTTAAAAAAAATAAACACTAAAAACAGATAAAAACCCTGAAAACCACGCGGCCCGGGGGTTGGGGGTGCACTGCTATATATAACTAAAGAAAATGTACTATGAAAAGAAAGATTTCTGTTAGACCCATTTTATTTTTAATTTCTTTAATAATAAATAGATAATCTTAAATTACACTGCAAAATATAAAAATCAATTGAAACCTGAATGGCAGAGATCCACCTGAGGAAAATATAAATGTCCAGATTTAGACACTACAAACAATCACTTCCTGCATAGTGTCATTTGAATGCCACTGTTGGAATTAAAAATGCATTTTTTGCACATCTTCACAGCACAGCTGTCTTTGGTTATAGATGACAATAAGCGTCCTCTTATTCAGCCTACCTACCCTGACAGTCAGCGATGGGTGATAAACCTTCTAGCTGAACCCTTTCTTGTGGCACTCTTTAACTATTAAGCTTGTATAATCGTTTTGGAAAAATCAAAACAGCACTGAATACAGACAGAAAAATAACCCTTGCTTTGATATCATAAGCTACGTCAAGGACAGACATTCAGAGTGAATAATGAATAATGTGAAATGTAAAGGTGACTGCCAGCCTATTTAAAGCCTCACTTAAGAAAAAGGAAAAAAAAAAAAAAAAAAAACATCACAGAAGAAATTTCCGCCAAGATCAGTGACTAGATGACCTTCACATTATTAAATCTCATTTTTCTTCTCATTCACGGAAAAAAAAGAAAAAGAAAAAAAAGAAAAATGTGCACACATCCATGCAAAGGACTTAAAAAAAATTACTGATCTAAGAAAAAGGTCATTATGAATGAATAAGTCAAAAGCTTTTCTTTTTCAATAACAATTGTGTCGCTTCCATCATTTATTCATAGCTCAGTGTTTGCATGGATAAATACTGACCTTCCCACTTGCACAGTGGGTAGCATTAAGAAGGGGAAAAAAATAAAAAGGGTTGCACTGCTTTAGAAAAAGCAACAACAAAAAACTTTTTCAGTTTGAATACCCTTAAAACCTATGTATAAAAAAAGATTTCAGAATTAGGTTCAATGTTATCTGTTTTTTTTTTATATAACAGAAAGAATACCAGAAATATGAAAACATACATTTCATTCTCACGTTAATCCTCCTTAGGCCTTACAGTCCTGGGTTGATTTAGTGACTGTTGCCCATCTTGAGAAAGAGTTACCAAAACAAACCCTTACTAACATCAAAGCCACCTTTATCATGAAGGTATTTATAATGCACAGGCTTTAGGCTTTACTGTAAACACTGAAAGGATTTAGCCAGTGACAGTGGTTCTTATATTTTAGAAATCAGCTACTACAATCATTTCTCCAGAAAAGTTAGGATGCTATGTAAAATGTAAATAAGCTGTAAGGAAATTATATGCAAACCATTTAAAATAGTATTCAATGGGAAGTGAAAAAAGACAACATATACATTTTTTATATAATATAATTTCTATTGTAATAATAATAATAATTGTAATACTTTGAAATAAATAAGGCTTTTTCCTTAAAAAGAGCACAAAAAACTACCTATTTTAATAGTTCAAACACTAAATATATATTTTAAACTATCATACTAATGAAAATAATTAGGGAATAGTTCAGATGTGCTGTGTGAAAGAAAAATCGAAAAAAAATCAGCAAATACTTGACTGCGAGTAGGCGAGGTTCGACTGTATATTGGTCAACACTGATGGTGCCTTATGAGAGATGTGCAAAGTAACCGTGCCTTGTTCACTTAATTGCTATACCATCACCAATGCTTGTTTTGCAACTATCTGCTCTCAACAAGCCATGGTCCTTTTCTTTCCCCTTCCCCTGAGGCTCTGGTGTCCATGATATCCAAAAATAATTTAAAATTTTAAGTCATCAGAGCTAGTGTGGCGTTCCACTGTGTCTCAGTCAATCATACATTAGGACTGTAACCAGAGAAGGCATTCTTTGTGAGTCTTGTTTATCTGTTTTTTTTTCTTTTGGTATAATTTTAATCATTATATACGTGGATGCAGGGACAAACTGCATTTGCTGACAACTGTTTTCAAAAGTGTTCTTAAGCCCACGCAGTAATTTCCACAACAGGATCATGTTTTAATGCAGTGCTCCCTGAGGCCTTGAAGATCACAGTCATTCATTATTGGTTGTCAGCCTTATCCCTCGAGTACAGAGATTCATGTTTACTCTCTTAATCTTTTAATGATATTGTGTACCATAAATGACGAAATCCAGAAATTCTTTCTTTTTTGTTCTTAAATTAAACTACTTTGCCTACACAGTTTTTCACTGAATAGTAAACCCTTCTTCACGCTTTTTTTTTTTTTTTTAAACTGAGAAACCCTGGCTCTGTGGGATGTTCTTCTTACACCCAATCATGTTAATGACCTGTTCCTAATTAACCTAATTAGTCGTGAGAAGCTCCAACAGGTGTGTATATGTATGTGTGTACTTTTGAGCACACAACCTTTACAGTCTTGCAGGCAACTTTCTGAATTATACAGCTATTTCTGCTATTAAATTTAAAATGAATACACAGTAGAAGGCTTTTAAAAAAATAAATGTTTGTAATTTCAACATTTGAAATGCTGCCTTGAATGCCGAGTTTAAACATTTGCACTGGATGCTGTTCACATTTTTTCTATATCACAAGTTTTTTGGGGGGAATTTTTTTGTCATTTTAGGTGCATCAACTCTCCTTGTCTATAATACATAAAAGCGCAGCAGTGCACAAAATCAACCATTTTTTAAGGCTTTATTGGATAGGGACAGCGAAGATAGACAAGAAAGCGGGGAGAGAGAGAGCAAGACATGCAGGAAAGGGCCAACTGCTCTCCGGCCATACGGCATGTAGTCGCCTGCTCATCCACTGAGCTAAACTGGCACCATATCAACTGTTTCTCAAAGTTGCAAATGTTTCCCAATATGTCCAAGATAGATTTAAAGGAACCACATGTGCTTGCTCTAAGGGGGTCATCTGATTGTCAGGACTTTTCTCTATTGTAGGGTCTTTCCTTACACTTTAAACCACCCCAAGGTGACTGTTGTTGTAATTTGGTGCTATATAAATAAAAATACATTAAATCAATTTAGAATCACCTTACCTGAATCCACTTGTCAGGGACAGCCATTGCCAGTCGGTAATCAAAACCAAGTCCTCCCTCCTCCACTTTTCTGCAGAGAGCTGGCATCCCTGACACATCCTATAGGAAAGTCTTATTATTTAATATCACATTTCTACTTTGCGGGCACAGATTTCAACAAAGATTTTATCAATACCCACAACTCACATGTTAAGGGGTGAAATTCCTACACTACAGGCAAAAAAAAGGAAAGAGCGACACCCCATTTCCTTTTGCATTACCTTTTAATTACAGCAATGAATACGCAAGTAAGCTATGTCTAACTAATAAGTTCTTTTAATTAATAACAGCTCTGGGCAGTGTCATTGCAAAGTTAGTGAATGCAAAGATGTGTGTGTGGCAGTGGGTTTTTACCTCTGCAACAGTGATGCAGTCAGGATAAAGGGTATGAAGAATTTGATTGGCAAGCATCAGGTAAACCAAAGAATCTTCATCTACCTGTAGGCCAAAGTATTCACTGTAGTCCCCTGTGAAACCTGTGCCTGTAAACACCCACACAGTGAACACTCATCATGTTTTCACCCAAACTACAGATTTTTTTTTTTTAACTGATGCTACCGCTTTGCTTTCTCTTCTTGACATATTTCTAAAATGTCCTAAAATTGTGAAATAAATGTAATCTTAATGAAGGCCGAAGGCTCCTTTGGATAAGAAACTAATAAAAATGCCTCTAGAGACTAAAGAGCAGCTCTTACCAGAACTTGTAGGGTACGCGGAGAGATTTAAACTCTGGAGCAATTATTATTAAGATTAAATACAGATGAATATTCTTGATCTCACTTTATCTCACTTTTTGGCATGTTTAAAAATGTGTTTTGTTGGCATAATGAGAACTAAAGTTTTATTTTTAAAAGGTGGACAGTATTAATCACTGAATATTATTCAAGTGCATCCAAGACAGTGTACAGTCAAAATTCTTCCAAATTAAAAGTAGTCAAACTGTACTAATTTTGAGTTGCAGAAACTGAAAATGATACTTAAAATTATTTGTTGGTTCTGGTTTTCATGAGCATGCTAGCAGAGCAGTTCTAACACCAAAAATACATTCTGACCCCTGAATTTTGGCAAAAATGAAGGTAAGCGCTAATTTTCAGACTCAGCTCAAAATATTAATCTAATTTTGCTATAATTAGGCTTGTTTGAACTGGATTTGTATCAAGTATGACACAGTTGTCAAAGTTCAGATATTATCATCTCTCCATTTGACCTTTTGCCCTCTACTCTGATCTTGGATTTGACATTTCTAGCAGAAGGAAAACTATATTGTTGCCAAGTAATGTGTTTTTCCATGAAACAACATCTCATCTAGACCTGCTCTGTCAGGCAATTTTCTAAAGACATTCAGTTGTTAAACATATATTTTTGCATATTTCTTTATTTATTTTTTTACCTTTAGTTACTGTCACTGCTACTTTGTTGCTAATACTACCATTATAACTGTTGCTGTTGCATCAAATGTTATAACATAGGAAATTCCCAAATATAGAATAAAGATTTTCTTATCTTATAACCCTGCTATATATTGTTACATAAAGAAATGTTACATGTTATCACATGAAGCAATGACATACAGATGAGAAGACATAAAACTACACATTTTATAAATTGTAGCTAATCAGATGTTTTAATTGGCCTATTTGCACTCAGCACATTAAAATCCACTATGCAGACAACTTCTGAAAATCGTTCACCAATGTTGTCTAACATTTGCTAAACAAAATGTATTGTTTACCTCCATGACAACATTTCTAATGGTCCTATCCCAACTTTTGACGGCATACAGGTTACGTTTTACACCAAGTATATTTTAATTTCGTTTATTTAAAATCTCAATTCAGACAACAGTCTTTTTGTTTTACCAGACCAAATTTCTCTAAATATAATTTGGTAAAAAAACAAAACAACCCCCCCCCCCCCCCCCCCCCAAAAAAAACCCCCAAACAAACAAACAAAAAAAAAAGAAAAAAATTGTTTTGATGACGTTTTTGACCTTTCTATTAACCTTTCACCTTTATATTAAGCCTTTACATTAACACTTTGATAAAATAAAATTAAAAAAAAGTTCCCTCATGATGGATAGGATAAGTTAGACCTCTCAACAAAGCTCAAATTAATCTTTAACACTCGGGAGTGTGTGGTGTACACTCCACTGCGAGTTATAAACAAGAGCAGGATGACAGGCTTTACTCACACCACACAGCTCTGAAATATAAGGTGCACACAAACCAGTCTTACCGATGCCATGGTGATGGTACAGCATGGAAGTAACACCATCAAATCTGAAGCCGTCAAAGTGGTACTCCTCCATCCACCAGCGCAGGTTTGACAGCAGGAACCGCAACACTTCCCAGCTAGAAAAACACACACACGCGCACACAAGCACACACATTCAAGGTCAGGCAAAGCAAAAGCTGTGAATTATTCACACATCTCACTGTGCACTTTAGGCACCAGAGATTAATTTTCACCCCTACAGGACATTCACATATTGATAACCAAACTTATATTATGTCGGAGATGGAGCGCAAATGAGAGTGAACGGTGTTTTCATTAAGTACAGTGACTAAATTGAGGAGAAAACCAATTCAAATAACCAGTTGTCAAACTACAAATCAGTGGCTTACAGTGTACGGTTAAGTTTTCTGATTTCCATCACATGCTTTCACTCGATCACTGGGCAAGCGTTTTATATTACCAAGCCCATCTCTGTGTATTTGAAGTGATAGGATTTCACGCCACACTTGGGTAAACAAACACTGCGCAAGGAATGGAGTTTCCTCTCTTGAGGATGAGATAAATCCTACACTTCTACTTGCTTTGGCCTCATCTTCATTGTTTTACAATGTCCTACAAACAAGAGGTCAAAGACTGTACTACAAAAAAAAAAAAAAAAAAAAAAAAAAAAAGAAGCCAATAAACTATTTGAATTTGAAAGCGTTAACTGTGGTTGTAGTGTAGCCCACGGTGTGCTACAAAGCATGCAAATGCTCACTGTGTCTGTTGACTGGACTGTGTCGGTGGAGGACAGAGGAGGTGGATTCCATAAATGGCCCCAGTCTCCCCGTTCCTGACTGGGCGAGTCATCCGATTTCTAACAGCCTCTCAAGGCAAAGTACACTACACACCTCAACTCTTTCCATTGAGAGGTGTGTTGCCATGGAAACATCAGTAAAAACTCAATATTTGGTTGTCTATATGCAGTGTGTGTAATGAGGACCAAATGAAACACTGCATACATGGATGCCAAACTGGGAGGCAGCAGCAAAGCACCAGGGATGAGACACGAATGACATTCATTACACTGATTAGATGCTGCCTCTGCTTAGGCCAGGCCCAGATCTTCTCCATACTCCAACAACGGTTTGTAATAGTTTGTGACTACTATGTGTTTATAAATATAAATCTAATGAAGGTTTCTGTTTTTGCGATAAATTTGTATCCACGGAGTGTCTTTGTAGTACGTAAAATATGATTCTACTTCCTGAGCTACACTTCAGAATATACAGCATGTAAAGGGTTTGTTAACAGAAATAATTCAACTGTATGTATTCATGGTGCCAGTCGGCTGGCAGCTGTATAGGCCCACCATGAAAGACGCTCCTGTCTGACAAATGTTTTACCTCATCAAAAGTATTTTTGCTGTGTTATAGGGGGCATTTCACTGTCTAGTTAAATAGAGTGAACCACATAAGCTCCTAGTAAGGCTGATTTCCTTCATCAATTAAAATGTTAATGTATTATTGAATGACAGTATCCTGAATTACAAAGGTCAGACACAGAGTTTTCCCCCTGTCTCAATACCACACCAAGGGCCCTTCAATTCTTTTTATTTTTTGCAATTTCATCATGTCAAAAAATTGGTGAAGCAGCAAGAAGACCCAGATTCATGCTTCAACAACACTTCAATAACATCTAAAACTGAAAAATTTCACACAAACACTAGACAGCTCATGTCCTTAATAATGCTTTATCTTTAAAATGTATTATAGGTTTATCTAACACTAAAACCTGAGGATTACACCTCTGTGGCAAACCCCCCCCACAAAATCCCAGTTTCTTTTGGCCAAGAAAGCCATGACACAAAAATACATTTAAATGCATTCCCGTCTGTGCTCCATTCCTCAGGGATGACCAACACCAGCACTGTTTGACAGGTGTGAAGCTGCATGTTACATCGGTACTTCCTCCATCCCTAGAGAAAGATCACAAGAGAGCCTGGTATGATCCGATATAGCAGGCTGGCTGGGTGGTCACGCAGACCCTGTGATAAATAGATTAGGTCCTCCACTCCACTGCGCAGAGCCAACAAAGGCTCAGACACAATGTATCCTCACGGGATGGAGATAATAGCCATTGAGAGCCAGAGGCCCAAGATGAAACCATACTGCCACATTAGGACCCACAATGCCATTTATGATCAAGTCCAATTACGGTGAGAAAGTTAGATCTCTGTACCAATGCAATGCACCACTTATCTATGCAGTTCAATGAAGTTATCACTTGGTCTGTGGTGTTAATACAAAAGCAAATTGCATATTACACTGTCCTCATAGTAAAGCTCTGCCATGACAGTGAAACCTGGTTAGGGAGCACTAATAGAGTAAAAGCCTAATATTGCTGCTTGTAGGGTAAGACAAAGTAATCTGTCATGGGTGTTTCTGTTCTACCTGCAAGTGCACACTGCCAGAATAAAATAAAATAAAATAACAAAAAAAATCATGTTTAGTTGCTCCTCATCAGAGCTTATTTGCCCCTCATGCTGGCTGTAGCTGTGCCCGGTATTACAGTGTGTATTTACACTCAGTTTCCAGCCAAAAGAAGCCATAAGTTGCCGTGTTTCTAGATTTTGCATTAGGTGACATGTCAACTTGTTAGGGTTGGCGTGGAGAGAGATTTAAGTCCCTGTTTTACCAACATCACAGGTAAGCTGCAGATAAGACCAAATCAATTTTAGAAGCTGACAGTTCATTCCACGAGAAGTGTGATGCCCAAACTGTGTCACCAGACAACCCGATGTATGGGGTGCATTTGTTAGACCAAAAAGGACAAATGAGGTGGCTCGTTTAACGCATTTCAAAACCTTCTATAATCTAACAGGGGACAGAGACACTGACAGGAGTGTCAACATCAATGAAACCACATTCTGGGCTTAAACTTGATTTATTTATCAATCACATTTCTTTCAAATTCAGATTTGCATGCATTAACTAAAGGCAATTTTGGGAGACTATGACTTACTTGGACACCATTTTTTTTTTTACTTTTGAGGCTACTACAGTGTGTGCTTGAAATGTTCTCTAACAGGTTGATTTTTTATTTTCAGTTTAACCGCTCTCCAGTAAAACAGTGATTTCAGTAAGCCAAATCACACATGCCTTGATGCACACAGGTGCTGTGTTGGACTTGTGCAGAAATTACATCTTTATACTGTGTAGCAGAACATTGTAAGCAGCCATTCCACGAGTCTGATAGTACTGGCTGCCTTGCTGGGTAAATTCTCATCTAGAGGTCTGACAGACTGTCCCTGTATTGCTTTGCTTTGTGTTAGATATCTGCCATTTGTCTGGCATTCTTTATGCAGCCTGGCAGCTATCTGCTCTTGCTTGGCATCTTAGGAAGAATATTCTGCTGCCTGCGAGACTGTTTGTATGTTTAGCAACCTGTAATTAGTATCACTTTGTACTTGCCATCTTTCAAGAATCAGTGGCTGTCTGTAAGGCCCGTTCTAATTCTTCAGAGTTTTCTCCAGTGGACCATATTTCAGCAGTTGCAGGACATTTAGAAGTGATTTTCATAAGGAAGCCGTTAAAGTAATTTAAATAACCACAGTAACAAAAAAAAAAAAAGAAAAAAAAAAGATAATAATTACTAGTCTTCAAACTTTGTTATCTAGTTAGCTAGAGATCCTGCATTACAGTTGGTAACATAAGACAGTGCTCCTGCTAGTTTTTAATTACTCCCTGTTCTGGCCATGTTGACGTCAATTTGTGCAGCAAACATCCGTTTCTATGACAAAATTGCCCATCCTTCATGTGTATTGTCATCATTGGTTAAAAATAAGAGCTTTGAATCTTGAATCTTTCAGAGTTAGGTCTCGGACTTCGACCCAGAAATCATACAGCAGTTTTCAGTGGAATAGTACGTACTGTTCAAGCATAAAGGTGGTACGTCACTTTAGGAGCATGACCAAAGGCAATCAGTGCCTTTCTGGAGATCCAGTTTTTAAAGTCACAGAGTACACAAACTCCTTCCTCCGTTCCATCCATCCATCGTTTAACCTGGACACACTAAGGGCTCCAACATGTTTACATGCTCAACATTGTAGAGGTTTACTGTCACCAAGGGGAAGAGTCACAAAAACCGGTCTGTGGGCTACTCTTGCTTGTGCTGTTGTTGGTCCTTGCCAGCTAGGAGAAGACTAAAGTTCTAACATGCAAAGAGCTGAAGTGAAACCAAGAATTAAAAACAATGAAAAAGGGCCACTGCGGCCCACCATCAGGGCTTCTCATGCTGTATTTTTCTACAAACCAGTTAGGATCTGACCCATACATAGGCTACATTCACACTGCAGGCGAAAGCGCATCAAATCAGATTTTTTTGACCTTATGCGACCCATATCCGATCATGGTATGACAGTGTGAACGGCACAAATCCGATCTGGGTCACTTTCGTATGTGGTATTGAATCCGATACATATCCGATGTTTTAGAAAGCGACTGCTGTTTGAACGGTCATGTCGCATTAAATCCGTCTTTTATGTCACCGACACAAGACAGATGCCAATTATCAGCTCCGGAGAAGCGCCCGATAAGACATCGCGAACGCTTCCTGGCCATCCAGTGTAGATGTCAGTGAAACTGTTGGGAAGACAACGTGAACATTTTATTTGTATTTTATAATCTGCAGATTCTGACAGAAATCTGCAACTATCCTTTGAAGCACCGCGCCTCTCTAAAACAGCAATAAGGATAATTATTAGGTTATTTACATTATTATGTAAATAACAAAATAACTTAAAGCAAAAATTGGGAAACGTAAAGTCCGAAGTCTTTATATTAAGGGCCATCAGTCAAACAATATTGTTTGCTCTGGGTCTAAACAGAGCCGTTGTGTGTGACTTCTTTTGCGCATGCGGGCCGCTTTGAGCGTTCACACTAGAGAGCGTTTGCTGTTGCATTTTATTTGTAGTGTGAACAAGCAGACAAAAAAAAGAATCTGATTTGATCAAAAAATCAGAATTGAGCATTAAGACCTGCAGTGTGAACGTAGCCAAAGTGTCATCCATAACAAGCTTTGGGATTTTTTGAATAACTGCACATTAGCGTAAGATAAGAGACACTATACTATATCATAAATTAAGCACAACAGGAGGAAACATTTTCACATTCACACCTCTGGTCAGTTTACTTAACAATCATGTCCTTGGACTGTGGGAGGAAGCTGAGGTACAAACAGTGAACTCACATAAGTACAGGGAGACCATGAAAATACATCAAAACCAGGACCTTCTCACTGTGAGGCACCAGTACAAACCACTGCACTACTGTGCTACCCCAGGTACAACACTCAATTTAAAAATTCACAAACTATAGATATTTTCTTCCTATTTGTCTAGTTTTCAATGGTTAAGGGGCATGAAGGTAAAGTGTTTGTATCTTATCCTATCCAGTGACTCCATGAAGCACCTACTGGTAGCAATACAGGGAGTTCCAAGAAGCCAACTTGCACACCTACTGCTAAGCTGAACTCATTAGCCGAAGCTCACTAGAGGGGAAAAACTACTTTTCCCATTGCTGTGTGACCTGATGGGATAGGGGAAATAACTCATGGGTGTTAAATACTGAAATGAATGCATTTGGATTGAGTGACTGAGTTTTCAAGTGTGGGTTTAGTGATTGATCAGACAGTACCAAAACCCCAGCTACAGCACAAAGTTGGTCCAAGTAGGAGCATTCATGTTTTTACATAAGGGAAATAGAGTTTTTGTTGTTTCTTCTGTGATGGTTTCTGCTCCATTTCTTTCAAATAAAAGCATGCCAGTTACCAGCAGGGTGATTCCTTGCTCCCCTAGATGTCTTTCCTTGGGTGTAGTTTTCTTATTCTAGAACTTCAAAATTTAAAGGGCATTTAGCTGGTAACAGCTGGAAACAGATTTTGTAGTGTCATCTCATGCTTGAGAGAAAATTGCATCATTTGTTGTGTATCTAGTTTTATTGGGCACACAGTGGAGGGTTACATGGATTCAGGTCTAATTATATAACTTGATCAGTGTCTTAGCATTATATTATACATCAAACAAACAAAAGAATGATATATGCATACATACACACACATGCACGCGTAGAATAATACTGTCAAAGTGAAAATAGTTAGTCCTCCCTTTCAACATGAACATCAACAGAGAGAAAAGCTAAAAAGCATTTTCAAAAGCCTAGCCCCAAGCCCATTTTTCATATCTTAAGAATTCACACAAAAATTGATGAAAAATTGATGCAAATTATCTTGAGAGAGGTTGGGGATATAGAATGGACCCACAGCAAGCTCTTCAGAACTCTCACTACTGATCTGCAAAAAGGCTTGGCTTCTTTGGCTGCCAACCCCCCTACAAGCACTCTACTTACCCGGTCACTGTGTCAAGGTGACTTTGACGTATTTAAAAAGGTTCATGAAGGAAACAGACACCGATGAATGATGTGGATGTCCCCAAATTAGTTTCTGTTCGACACATACCCATGCGTTTGGTGCAGCACACCTAGTACATTCACATACACCACATCTTGACAACTTATTGACCTATTATGCTACATTCCAGCTCCAAATTTGTATTCTATTAGAGCCGCTAATATAAAAACCCATATTTATCTTATTCTCTTTAAATTGGGGAGCCTCTTATTTTGTTAACTGAAACAAACCATTTTAGCTCTTGTCACGTTCAGGCCACCACCTTACCTTCTTTAACCTCCTAATACCCGAACTCTTTCATGGCATGCTTGAAATCTTTGCTATATGGGCTGATTGGGACCTGATGAATGTAAAAACATTTTTTTTACTGATTTTTGTTTTGGAGAAAAATGAGATCCACATTCAAGGACATTCGTTTTAAATTTTGATAGAACAGTGGCAGTATAATGTCCTCGTAAGTGGATATCAGGCACTTGTAGAGCAAAAATCTTGTATTTTGGTCTAGACAACCCAAAATGTGATGTCCATATATGTGGATGCCAGGTCCTAGGAGGTTAAGCTAACTGTCTTTTGATTGGCTAGCCCCCCCAAACAGCTAATGTGGGAAGCCAGTGGATGAGACCGCTGTGTTCTCATGCATGGCTGCGCATGTTTAATATGAGTGTCCACCAAGTAATTACATGAAAGAAAAGCCATAAAAAACTTTATTATGGGGCCATGAAGTGTAAGCATTCCCTGTAGGTTTTAAGAAAATCTGAGACATCAAAGGAAATTTTCAAGCAAAAGTTGGCTGTTTTTGCCTAAAGTCGAAAAAAAATGAAAGACAATTCTAAGAAGTAGACTACTGAAAGTTAAGAATGTTTTCCTTTAAAACAAATTAATAAACACAGCCAATATCAGAATGCTGATTATACAGCATAGACCTGAAAATATGGCAGGTGGATGGATGACATTACAGCATGAATGCTTAAATATTTTTTTGTACATTTATTATTTACTTGGTTCAATTTAGCAATTATTTAAAAATGGCTTAACAACCACCAGCATATGCATGTGTCCTTATAGTTTCAATGAAGCTCGCTTCTTGGATAGCCAAGTTTGTATTCAGCAACAGCAAACCCACTTCTAGCATTCCTAGAGCCTGGAACCAATGTTTGCAAAACCAGACATTCTTAATACCGAATGCAGACACATTTGACTCAGAGGCAACTCAAGTTAACAAATTGGATAGCAGGCATCTATCTAAACAGCATTCTCTCTGGACTGTGTTGAATGTTTTATGAGGAAAAGCTGAAGTGGAACACATACAACAAAAAAGGTGTTCTTTGATAAAGATGCACAAGTGGAAGCAAAGCAAAAAAGGCAGCAACAAGGAAAATGTGCATTTGCTCTGATAGCTTGTATCAGTCAGCTTCTGTCAACCTAATAAGAACATCATGGTCAGAATGTGATGGCTGATAGCATGGCTGCTTGATTAAAAACAGACTGTGTATCCCACAAGGTTCACGGGTAGCCTCTGAGGTTCATTTCCTTCCAAAGAAAGTAACAGAAAGCTTGACACAAACGACGTGTCCAAACATCTTGCGAGAGGCAAAGAAGACAAATGAACTGGCTATGACATTGCAGAGCTCCTTTGGGCTTTTACAAATGACTCCTCATATGCCTCCCAGTTGTGGCATATGTCTGCACCATGTCTAATGAGTGCTTCTGATACGAGGAGGGTTCAATAACTAATGAAAGAAGAACCTTGTTCTCTTATTATAGCCCCCCTGCCTGACACTAAGCATTGTATAATGTATTGGAAAGTGGTGCACACTGACACACACTTATTAAAAGCGAGTTCAAAAAGGCATTTGATAGACTCAACAGTGCCTGTTCCTCTTTAATGTGTGCTGGGATCATTTTCAGGGTACAGAGGCAAGAGAGACACCCAATTAACAGGGCGAACAACAACACCAGTCGATAGTTTTGGTGTACATTGAGCACCAGCAGAGACAGAAAAAATAACCTGCCTATTTATGGCCTTTCATCTGTTTTCTAACACTTTTGTAATTAGTTGAAACTACGAACATCACCAAATCTCTGTTACACTGTGACGATCCTAGCTGAACAAATGTACAAAAAGGTAAAAAAAAAAAAAAAAGAAAAGAAAATCAAGGCAAAAGGAGGAAACTTGAGTTTTCAGTTAACCACTCATTCACTACACTTCACCTATATATCAGTGCCTTACTTCACGGCCGTCTGGTTGAGCGATGTAATCTGCCATTTTTGAGAGCATGTCTTGGTTTTGACCTTCAACAAATCTTTCTGTACAAGGCAGTCTGAGAAACTGTAACAAGTGATATGGCAGGTTCCCATTTATCCTCATTCATCAATCTTTACACGTGTTTACATTTATATGTAGCTGATGCAGACAAAGTGTCTTTTCATCATAAGTTCAATGTCTAACAGTATGTAACATTCAAATCTCCACGGCAGGTACAGCATAATGGAGGAGTAGAAATAGCAGGGATGTGTTTGCTTTCAAATCACGCTAAAAAGATCTTGAAAAATATATAATGTCTAATCAGGACGATGTTAATCACAGTAAATTTAAATGGTATAAAGAACAAAAGTAAATTGGTTCTGTGGTTTTGGTTTATGGTTTTTAATATTACACAGCATGTCCATTTTTACTACTACTTTATATGAGTAAGTAATCACATTGTCATTTAGTTATATTGTGGAAACTCTTCAACACTTTTTTCCCCCCACCAATTGAAAATGACACTGTATCAAAGTGACTGAATAAACGTGAATTAACTATTACCTCTCAGTTTCAGACATTCACCAGCAAGTCTGTTAGGTACGCTTATTCAACTGTGTTTTAACACAAATGTCTAATTAGCCAATTACATGGCAGCAAGTCAGTGCATTTAGGGAGGGTCAGACAACCTGCTGAAGTTCAAACTGAGTATCAGGGGAGATTTGAGGGACTTTGACCGCAGCATGGCTGTCTGTGCCAGACAGCTTAGTATTTCAGAAACTGCTGATCTGCTGGGATTTTCCCACATAACCATCACTAGGGTTTACAGATAGTAATCTGAAATGATAAAAAATTTCCAGTGAGTTGTAGTTCTCTGGGGAAAAATGTGGTGTTAATGCAATAGGTTATAGGATAAGGGCTAGGAGAAAAGTCTGCAGGAGAACATTTCTGAATGCACAACACATCAAACCTTGGAGCAAATGCATTACAGCAGCAGAAGAGCACACCGGATACTACTCCTGTCAGCTAAGAACAGTAAACTGAGGCTACAATTCACACTGGCTCAACCAAGACTGGTCAATAGAAGACCAGAAAAAAGTTGTCTAATGAAACTTTATTTAATTGCTGAAACATTCAGATGACATGGTCAGAATTTGTCAAAAACCTGGATACTTATTAAAAAGTTATAAAAACTATACAAGTACCTGGAGTAGTTAAAGAGACGGCTGTCCCACAAGCTGTGCACCCCTCTGGGTGGAGAATGGAAGAAACATGAGTCGGATCCATCAAACCGATTTAAGCCATCTTCCGTGTTCTTGGACGCGTGGCTGTGAACGACATCCAGGAGCACCATAATCCCCATTGAATGAGCCACATCAATCAGCTGCTTCAGCTCATCTGGGGTCCCATAGCGGCTACAAATGAACACACACATTCAGATTCACATTAGGTTACTACACAAGCTTAACCCTGAAGTTTAGGTTGATTCAAAATTGCCACTCAATGAAAATCATCCAAGTTACAACTGGAATATGTCAGACTAACCTTTTTCCCCCCTATAATTGGACCATTTTGAGCACATAACTAACAGCATGCACATATGCAAACACAAGCTTAAAAAAAATTCAAGGACCTAAATTACATATATTTTCTGAGTTGTTTCAATTTCCCTAACAATAAACCTGTCAAGCAGATCTTAACTCCCACTCAATGGTTTTATTCTTTCTAAAATTGCTGTCACATTGACAAAAGGCCCATTTAAGACTAAGTGCAAACCAACACTGAATTTATATTTTCATTAAAATGTTTGCAATTCAAATAATCACAACAGCATTGAGCAGTATATTATTGTACAAGCATAGCCGCTTTGTCTAAAGTGAGCTTTTGTCATTTGATAGATGTTTTTATATTAACCTTTTCTACAGGACATCTACAGTAAAGTCAGTGGAATTCTCAGGACACTGAAAAACACAACTGTATGTGTACGCATCCATAACCCACACCTTATATTATCCAATCTCTAACATCCCATCCTCCCAACAATCATCATATCAGCTTCCTTTAAAAATAAAAATAAAAATAGGACACATAGTGACAGGATTATCCTGCTTTCCGGTATTCAACCACTGAGGTTTTAAATGACACTAAGCGATCAATCAAGGGTGAAATTACAATATATATAACTATGCCCTACTCTGAGCAAGGAAGGAGGATCTCTGAAAGAAGATAAAGACTCAGACTAGTCCACCTTTATCTACGACTCTCCCCACTCTGTGGATTAACAGAAAATGTATTTACAGAGAGATTATTGCTGGTGTCAGACTTCCTAACCTTGATTTGAGGTGACTGAGTTGAGGAGAAAGTTGCTCACTCAGTTTGTTTTTGTGACACTCATTCAACCCTCAAAATAAAACATCAACAACTTTAAAACATTTTGCAGCCGCTTTAAAGATAAAATACATTCAGGTGGTAAAGTGTGATACTGGATACCTTAAAGCTGAAATCTTTTAGAGTCTGTCTTTCAGATATTTTACTGGTTCACAATTTTACTCCCAGTATGATTACACTTCCTCTTTCTTTTTAATTGACAAATATATTAGAAGAAGGACTTCTTATAAAAACACCCAGCACGCCCCTGCGGGCGGTTTACCCTTCAAGCTCGGGTCCTCTACCAGAGGCCTGGGAGCTTGAGGGTCCTGCGCAGTATCTTAGCTGTTCCCAGGACTGCGCTCTTCTGGACAGAGATCTCCGATGTTGTTCCCGGGATCTGCTGGAGCCACTCGCCTATCTTGGGAGTCACCGCACCTAGTGCTCCGATTACCACGGGGACCACCGTTACCTTCACCCTCCACATCCTCTCGAGCTCTTCTCTGAGCCCTTGGTATTTCTCCAGCTTCTCGTGTTCCTTCTTCCTGATATTGCTGTCATTCGGAACCGCTACATCGATCACTACGGCCGTCTTCTTCTGTTTGTCTACCACCACTATGTCCGGTTGGTTAGCCACCACCATTTTGTCCGTCTGTATCTGGAAGTCCCACAGGATCTTAGCTCGGTCATTCTCCACCACCCTTGGGGGCATCTCCCATTTTGCCCTCGGGACTTCCAGGTTATACTCGGCACAGGTCAGGGGGGAGATATCATCACCCCCACCCGAGATTGGGTACATAGCCCCAAGTGTGATAGGAGAAGGATCGTTGAGTGCGAGAGGAACTGACCTGAAAAATAGGATCATGGCCAAGCTTGAAACCTGGATCCCCCGTAGCCGGTTACCAAGATTACGTGAAGTACCCTCAGAAGGTCTGCTAGATGATGTTAATGCAGCACTACGGGCAATACCTACAACCACGATTACCGACACTAACAAGCTGATCTACAATACGGCAGCAGTGATCAGTGAGATGCTTGGCTACAAGTTGAACAGCCACAAGGGGCAGTACCCTCCATGGAGAAGGAGGCTAGAGGGCAAGATCAAAGTAGCACGGAGAGATATATATATATATATATATATATATATATATATATATATATATATATATATATATATATATATATAACACCCAGCACGCCCCTGCGGGCGGTTTATCCTTCAAGCTCGGGTCCTCTACCAGAGGCCTGGGAGCTTGAGGGTCCTGCGCAGTATCTTAGCTGTTCCCAGGACTGCGCTCTTCTGGACAGAGATCTCCGATGTTGTTCCCGGGATCTGCTGGAGCCACTCGCCTATCTTGGGAGTCACCGCACCTAGTGCTCCGATTACCACGGGGACCACCGTTACCTTCACCCTCCACATCCTCTCGAGCTCTTCTCTGAGCCCTTGGTATTTCTCCAGCTTCTCGTGTTCCTTTTTCCTGATATTGCTGTCATTCGGAACCGCTACATCGATCACTACGGCCGTCTTCTTCTGTTTGTCTACCACCACTATGTCCGGTTGGTTAGCCACCACCATTTTGTCCGTCTGTATCTGGAAGTCCCACAGGATCTTAGCTCGGTCATTCTCCACCACCCTTGGGGGCATCTCCCATTTTGACCTCGGGACTTCCAGGTTATACTCGGCACAGATGTTCCTGTACACTATGCCGGCCACTTGGTTATGGCGTTCCATGTATGCCTTGCCTGCTAGCATCTTGCACCCTGCTGTTATGTGCTGGATTGTCTCTGGGGCATCTTTACACAGCCTGCACCTGGGGTCTTGCCTGGTGTGATAGACCCCAGCCTCTATGGATCTTGTGCTCAGAGCTTGTTCTTGTGCTGCCATGATTAGTGCCTCTGTGCTGTCTTTCAGTCCAGCTTTGTCCAGCCACTGGTAGGATTTCTGGATATCAGCCACCTCCTCTATCTGCCGGTGGTACATACCGTGCAGGGGCCTGTCCTTCCATGCTGGTTCCTCGTCTCCCTCCTCTTTCTTGGGTTTCTGCTGCCTGAGGTATTCACTGAGCACTCGGTCAGTTGGGGCCATCTTCCCAATGTATTCTTGGATGTTCGTTGTCTCATCCTGGACTGTGGTGCTGACACTCACCAGTCCCCGGCCCCCTTCCTTCCGCTTAGCGTACAGCCTCAGGGTGCTGGACTTGGGGTGAAACCCTCCATGCATGGTAAGGAGCTTTCTTGTCTTTATGTCAGTGGCTTCTATCTCCTCCTTTGGCCAGCCTATTACCCCAGCAGGGTACCTGATCACGGGCAGGGCGTACGTGTTGATGGCCCGGATCTTGTTCTTACCATTCAGCTGACTCCTCAGGACTTGCCTGACCCTCTGCAGGTACTTGGTGGTTGCAGCTTTTCTAGCGGCCTCTTCATGGTTCCCATTCGCCTGCGGGATCCCCAAGTACTTGTAACTGTCCTCTATGTCTGCAATGTTGCCTTCTGGTAGTTCAATCCCCTCAGTTCTGACTACCTTCCCTCTCTTTGTTACCATCCGACTACACTTCTCCAGTCCGAACGACATTCCAATGTCATTGCTGTATAGCCTGGTAGTGTGGATCAGTGAATCGATGTCTCGTTCACTCTTGGCATACAGCTTGATGTCATCCATGTACAGGAGGTGGCTGACAACTGCTCCGTTCCGTAGTCGGTATCCGTAGCCAGTCTTGTTAATGATCTCACTGAGGGGGTTCAGGCCTATGCAGAACAGCAGTGGGGACAGAGCATCTCCTTGGTAGATCCCGCACTTGATGGTGACTTGTGCTATGGGCTTGGAGTTGGCCTCTAGTGTTGTACGCCACATCCCCATTGAGTTCCTGATGAAGGCTCTTAGGGTCCCATTGATCTTGTACAATTCTAGGCATTCCAGTATCCAGCTGTGGGGCATTGAGTCATAGGCCTTCTTGTAATCAATCCAGGCAGTGCACAGGTTGGTCAGTCTGGTCTTGCAGTCTCGGCTGATTGTTCTGTCTACCAGTAGCTGGTGTTTTGCGCCTCTGGTATTCTTGCCAATTCCTTTCTGTGTCCCGCTCATGTATTGACCCATGTGCCTGTTCATCTTAGCCGATATGATGCCTGACAGGAGCTTCCATGTAGTACTGAGGCAGGTTATTGGTCGGTAGTTGGAGGGGACCGGTCCCTTCTTGGGGTCCTTGGGGATCAGGACCGTCCGGCCTTCAGTTAGCCATTCCGGGTGTATCTCGTTAACTAGCAGCTGGTTCATTTGTGCTGCCAGACGCTCGTGGAGTGCAGTTAGCTTCTTCAGCCAGTAGGCGTGAACCATGTCGGGCCCTGGTGCTGTCCAACTCTTCATACTGGAGACCCTTTCTTGGATATCTGCCACTGTGATGGTTACTGGACCCTGTTCAGGGAGGTCGCTGTGGTCTGCCCTCAGATCCTCTAGCCACTGAGCATTGCCGTTATGGGTTGCATCCTTCTCCCATATGCTCTTCCAGTATTGCTCCGTCTCCAGCCTTGGTGGTGCTGTTCTCTTATTATTGTTCCCTTGCCACTGAGAGTACACCTTTGCTGGTTCTGTGGAGAACAGCTGGTTTATTCTCCTGCCTTCTATCTCTCTGGTGTACCTCCTCAAGCGGCTGGCCAAGGCTGTGAGTCTTTGCTTGGCAGTTTCCAAGGCCTCAGGTATGGACAGCTTGCTGTATTTCTTAGGCACCTTATTCGTCGCACCTTTCTGCAACTCCGTTAGTTGGCTAACCTCTCTCCGTGCTACTTTGATCTTGCCCTCTAGCCTCCTTCTCCATGGAGGGTACTGCCCCTTGTGGCTGTTCAACTTGTATCCATATATCCATGAGGGACCTATGGAGATATATATATATAGATATATATATATATATATATATATATATATATATATGTCTATTCTTTTAATGCAGTAGTATTGCATTTGATATATACTCACTTTGGTTGTTTTTCTCCTTAAATCTGCTTTATGAAGGTAGCATGACAGAGATTTACTCCGATTACACAAACATTATGTAGGAGAAAGTAACGGAACATGGGTATTGATTTGTAAATAACTGGACATGATAATATTATACTACACTGTATTTCTAACCAACTAGGCAGCGGATTTATTTATCTTGGCAATACTTTCTTTGAAGATATAATTAATTTTGGGGTCAACTTGAAAGAGAGACAGTGTAATGTAAAATGTGCAAAAATTAGACCAGATTTTAAATAATATTTGGATGCAGACTACTGTATGATGTGATGTTTAGAATCCCCAAGACATTTTGTGAAAGTTTGACTCTATTTGACCCTGAAGAAGTGGTCAGAGGTCTAAAGTATTGTGAAATTTCAAACCCCAACATATCATTCCCTATAACACGACACTGCATCTACAGCTTTTATCAGAATTCCAGGCCAGCCGAGAGATATAATCTCTGCAGCGTGTCCTGGGGCTTCCTCCCGTTGGGACATCCCCAGAACACCTCAACCAGAAGGCACCAAGGAACATCCTTGTCAGATTCCAGAACCAACTCAACTGGCTCCTTTTGATGTGGAGGAGCAGCGACGGCTCTACTCGGAGCCCCTCCTGGATGTCCGAACCCCTTCCCCCATCTCTAAGGGAGAGGCCAGCCACCCTTCGGAGGAAACACATTTCCGCCGCTTGTATATGCGATCTCGTTCTTTCGGTCACTACCAAAAGCCCGTGACCCGAGGGTAGGGATGTAGATCGACCAGTAAATTGAGAGCACTTTTACACTCAGCTCCTTCTTCACAACGACCGACTGGTACAGCGTCCGCATCACTGCAGCCGTAGCAGCAGTCCGACTGTCGATCTCCGGCTCCCTTCTCTATTAGAATTCCTTCAAACCTCAAGCTATCATGTTTATAGACAGAATGATGACACGCTACCAAAAACATAACCTCCTTGGCAGAGACAAGTACCTTGTACAAAATACAATATATATATATAAAACTAGTGAAATGATGGCATTTACCTGGAAGCAGCAAAGAAACTTGTAATCTGATATCCAAAGCTTGCATAGTAGGCATGCTCCATGATGGCCATCAGTTGAATACAGTTGTAACCTGGACCAAGAGAGGAGACACTGCAATTATCATATTACAAATTTCATCCCCATTTCATGCCTTAAAAAGCATATTATACCAGATTAAACAGCTAACCTTATCTAGCTGTTGTGAAACTATTAAAATATTCATCAAAAAAAACATGTGTTTGGTGTGTATGGCAGTGGGATACACTGTGCTTATTTGTTCCTAAGTGTATTTGGATAGCTTAATTTCCCTGCAGTAACTAGAGGGGTTATTAATTTTGCAAATCTTCATCTTCTTTTCTAATGATTAATTTTAATAAACCCCTGCTGTTCAGCTTGTATTTCAAACATCATTTAAAAATGCAAATAATTCTTATGATGTGTGGGTTGGTTGGCCACACAGAATAAGACACGCTTAGAAAAATTCTCTGAAACGTCTCTCTTTTTGTGTTTTGGCCACTATTTGGTACAGAAACAATCTGGAAATCTTTAAGAGTTGATACTATTTGACCTGTGTCAGTCACACTGTATGTATGAGCTCCAGGCATTTCCTTTTTGACACAAGCTCCAGTATCCTAAAGACAAGCTGTGGCAACAGGGAAACACTAGCTATCAGTCAGGAGGTCATATACCACAAAACAACCTACAAAAACTGCCTCTATGAGTAAGAGAACAACAGGCTTTTAAACTGCCACTGAGGACTCTAGAGGGAGGCCCTGCGGTTTTCACTGTTGTATTGAACAGATTTATTTATATATATCTCTTTTCAGGCTAGAGAGAAAGGAAACAAAACTTTGCCTTCTGAAGGATTGTGACAAAGCACTGGGGTGAGAGGAAGTTTCTTTTTTTTTATATATATATATACTCTCTTTCAGTCAAGAAAATGAAATGGCAGGTAAAGTCACCGTCACTAGAGACTGTGGAGTTTAGCCTCCTGGAGAATCCTTATTGTATAGAACCCCTCAGTTGCTGCAGCAGTTACTCTGCCAGTTTCCTTATCCGCCAAACAAGATGACACAACCGAGAAAACGGACTGATCACATTTCTCTTGGTCTGCTGTGTCAGTTGTGTCTGTACTTTTAACGATGTCAGTGCAGCGTGGCGTTCCTGAATGCAAAATAACACCAACGCTCATAGGGGTAGAGAAGCAAAATGGGTACTTCTTTCATAAGGTTGCAGCAACGTTTGAACGCTACTCTTAGTTGAGATAACTTGAAAATTAACTACTTAAAAATTAGTGAAAAATATACATTTGCATGATGTTTTAGGTCATATACATAAGATCATAAGCAAAATATAGGGTTGCTCGGTGACTGCGTTTAATTTTTTTCTTTGTTGTCTTAGACCGAGTTCAAGTAGTTGCAGTGACCAACTTTCAATCGTAAGGCGATAGCACAAGTCAATTGGTGAAAGGCAACCTCTCTCCAGACACTTGCAACCTGACTGCAATCACTCTTAGACAGACTGACAACAGTTTGTAAATAATTGTTGTTTAATTTATAAAAGCAGAAATTGACAGCACGTTGCAATCAATCTGAGTCAGTCTGCACCAGTGAGTGCAGATGCATATCACTGCAATAACGACATGACAGGTTGTCAACATTGTCAATATTTCTTTGTAAAATCAAGGTTGCCAAGTGCCTGTGTCATTTTGCAGTTACATCCCCGTCCTGCAAAAACCACGTTACCATCTGAATAGAAATGTTTCAATTTTGGGCTCAAATATTTGAGATTTTAGATGGACTAACTATGAGTAGCTAATATAAAATTATTTTCCATATAAATTTTTGTATATGTAGACAGAAACCAATTTACAACAGACCAAAGAAGATCAATTTTTGCTGATTTATCACAGTTAATCATGGTATTTTCACAGATAGGTGGCACTACTGACAGAGACTGACTCAGTCTTATTGCCGTTTTACTCCCATCTCGATGCACCAAAGTTGCTTTGCAGACAGAGACTGACTGAATGGTTAAATATCTGGTCCCTGACTTCGAAGAAACCTTCTCAAAGGCAATGAAAATGCAAGCTAATTATACACGGTGGGAATAATTTTGGACATACTGCGGTCTCCAACCACTATAGTCTCATGTGTGAATGTACCCCATTGGAATTATTTTTCCAGTTCAAGTAAATGCACATTACTTATTAGGTAAACCTGTGAGTTTTACATTGAATTAATCAGAAGCCCGAGGAATGAAACACACACACTTACACATACACTGTTAAAGAAAATCTGTCAGGGAAAAAATGCTTAGGGGCAGAGGCAGGCAGATAGCGTTTCTCTAGTATTGACTTTGTGAGTCATGAGTATGAAGAAAAAAAAAAACCCAAGTTGTCATACTTAGAGCCACAACTGCTGTGCAGTTTGGCTTGTGCTGTGGAGCCCCTTTTACAGAACACGATCCACTGGTCAGTGATCCCTTTAGGTCATACCAGTAAACAGGATGTTGACTTGCTGATGTGGTATCATCTAGACAGTGTGACAGGTCTGCCACAGAAAATACTGTTTCTGGTGGAACAGTGGTACTCACAGTTGTACGACATGTCTGCTATGTTATGGACTAGTGGTGACAGTTACTAAATAAATAGATATTAAAAACCCCTCAAATGTTTTGTTTCGCCCACGCTGTCGGCTCAGAATTGACATGTATGCAGATATGTGACCTCTATACATTACTTTCTGTTCTTGGCTGGAGAACATACGAAATATTTTCGAGTTGAAAAGCTCTTACTGACTGTTAGAAGAATGGGATCACAGCATGATGGCTGCTGTAGACGTCTTACAGACTTAAAGAGCTGAAGGATCCGGCAAAGAATAATCTTGTAGAGCTAGGGTTTTTCCATCTCACATCTTACCCAAGTCTTTTATGCGAGGCAGCACATTGGTTGTGAAGTTGTTGTATGAGGCGATCTTCTCCTCTGGAGAGCCAATTCCCACATGAGACTCGTATATTCTCAGGCTCGTGGGCTTCCTGGGTCGAGGGTGGATATGCTGAAGAGGTAACCAAAACGTCATGCACAAAATCATAACAGAGTCTGGGGCTTTTTCCCCCCTTCTAGAAACTACATCTGTTGAGCGCTTATGATCCATAAAGACAAAGTGTGGGTTTTTGCACAAATATCTCATCGCCGAGATGAATAGCTGCACACACGTAAAACAATAAAAATATTTATGATTCATGCTAGCAGTGTTACACAACAGGAGAAGCATTTCTTTTTATACATAGTGCCCATTTCCTGATGGCTACCCACCAAGCCTTGTGAACACAGCATTTCAAGTACATGATTGAACTACTTGTAAATAAAACAAATATACTGCCAGTAAGAGGGCCCCTCTAATTAAAATGGTGCCAAATAACAAGTGATAAAGAAGGCAAGGTGGCCTTTAATAGCCTCTTAGTGTTTTGCTTGTTCACTCTTGGGCTAAGGACATCAAGTAGCATTGAGACACATTCAGCCTCACTCAAATCAGCAGCATCGAGCACCCACATTAAGAATGGCCACAACAGCTTTGCATATGAGAGGCAAAGCTGATTTACAATGACTGTTCCTCATTTCGAGAAGAAATGGTGAACGTAGAGGGTAGCACCACATAAACTGTGGTTTTAGTAACACAATATTCAATGATTAACATCATCTCAAAGCTTTTTTAAAAAAATAATCATAATAATTAAGGGGATGAGCTGTTTTAAAAAATGATAGACATTTAATTTTCATTTCCTGGCACTCACTATTTGTTACACTTAGTACTGCAACAAGACACTGATCATCTCTGTACATGAAAAAAAAAAAGCAGCTCGAGCTCCAAAGCTGGTAGTAACTAATACAACATGGAAATGAAAAACACTGAATGTGCAGGTGGTTTTCATGCATCTATTTTTTCTTTTTTTTAGGCAAAAGTCATTTTTAAAGGATATTTTGTAACTTACAATGTAAGGCTGAGGGGGATCCCAGTGAACCCAGTCGTAGATGATGGCTTTCTCCTCCCTGGTCACATATTTTGCCCAAGGCGAGATCCGGTAAAGACGCTGTCCCTCCTTTGTGTGAACCACCACCTGGGAAAATAAGACAAATGAGTTTTACGTTACAGCAAGGGCACCTAAACAATGACAGGGCATTGAAGAAAAGAAAAAAATTGGGTGGGCATGACAGTCACTTTGCATAAGCGACATGGACATCTAATAAGCAGACAGATAACAGACACCACGATGCATGCTGAGGTGTCTACATTCTGGATTAAAAACCTACAGAAGGGGATGAAGGATATCTGTATGTAATCTAAAATGAAATGGAAAAGACAAAGCTACAGAGAAGTCAGGGGAAAAAAATAGAAAGGATCAGCAAAGCACAGTCAGAGGCCTCAAAAGGTCTTCTTTGTTTGCTGCATGATGCAGCCCCTGGATGTATTTGATATTAAAGTCAGTATTTATTTACATCTGTTAGCCATGAAATGCTTACATCATAAAACTGTGCTGTTGCTCCCTATCCATTATAAAGAAAGATGGTGCAAACTGTTGATGAAAACTGCCTCTTTTCCAGAAAGCCAGTTCCTACTCTCCAATGCCAAATTCACAGCTTTAAAAGTGTTATGCATGGCTCTCTGGGAGCACTGCAGACATGGCACGATGTAGGGGACAGAAAGCCACAGTACAGTATTGACTAGAAAACTTGTTGCAGTAAATTTGGATTCAGTGGTGATTTATGCCGTTGTATTTTGAGGGGTGCAGCTCTTTAATTGGTTTTAACAAAGCCACAGACCCATGTTGAGAGGGGATTTGAGCCAGGGAGCAATTTAGAAAAATAGGAAATCTAAATCATTATCCTTTGCCTCTCATCTATTATGTCTGCAATTCGGGATTGGAAGGGGGTAAAATAAATATAGTTTGGAAATCTGACAAGTTACTTTGCCTCCATCAGTCAAATAAGAAAGGAGAAAGCCAGCGTGAGAGTTGGAAAAACCCACCAAGAAATCGATCCTGTAGTGTTTCCCACAGTATGTGTTCACCCTGTTTTGTCCCCTGCAGAAACAGGCATTATAACCCAACTAATTCTGGCTACTGTTGTGAAGTAATGACTGTTCCAATGCCACCTGCCTGTGAGCTGTTGGCCAGACTCCCCTCTGGGGTTTTTTCATTATGGCCAGGCCACCTGGGGTTAGCTGCCTGGCTCCCCTTATGACATGCTTCACAGTTTATAGGATTAGGAAAAGATAGTTGGATAAATGGACTGGCATAAAGCCTGACAGAGCAGTGGTCCTTCACACAAATTGGCCAGAATTAGGCACATTAAAGAAAAATCAGATGGCTGGTAAGGCTGAGGGGTGCATAAACAGGAAAAACAACTAAGAACTGGGCAATATACAAGTTAGGTGTGGACAGAAAAGCATTTTTGATCGGTTAGATAACGCTTCTGTTCGTTCTCTACGGTCTTGCATAGTTGCATCATAAATGGCCCATGGTAAATACTGTACCCACATAAGGACACTGCTTGTTTATGGAGACAAATTGGGCACTGAACAAAGGGGATGGAAGGGCAAGCTGCTCTACATGAGAGTGATTGGAGCTAGGCTTGTGCTTCCACGAGGGAGTGCTGTGGAACTAATTCTAAAGTGGGGCTCACAGCAAGAGAGCTATTCATAGGCAGCGGGGGTGCACAACGAAAGGCCAGGTGCCAGCGTTTCCATCTGCTTCTTATCGTCCTTAGACTGACCTCCGCTGACAATGGGAGCCGGGCAGCCTGTCCAGGGCGCAGGAGTTTGCCAACGATGACCCGGTCCCAAGGAGAGTGCCGCGGCGATGCCATCCACTCCATGCCTGGCATCTCATTTCTGGGTTATTTCTCATCCACGCTGTTTGTTTGGGAGACAATGCATAATGGGAGGGTGCATTTTTGCATTTAACCCTGATGAATTATTTACTAGAGCTTAAAACCAATCATGTACACCCACTGTGGACTGTGTTTTGCGCCGAACAAACGGGGCACAATGTCCTGAGGGATACCCGCAACAGATGGGAGCAGAAATAAAAGCCATCAGTTGGGCTCCTCAGGTGTGTCTACTCTCCACTGTGCAGATTGTGTACATACAGTAATCTCCCTTCTGCACTGTGAGTATGACATGTTGTTGATGGCGACACGCCAGGTTTTCACTTGGTTCATAAGACACCACACATGACAGGGAATCTCCCACGAACATTATAGTGACAAGTCCCTGTGCCACTGAGGCAAGATGACACCTACTGAGAGTGTGAAAATAAGCATGAAGATGTTTTGTTCTCTACCTTGAGTTTAGAGTTATGATCCACAGCTGGAGAGTTGTCATGCTTGGGTGGAAGAATCAGTTCCCACTTGCCAAATTCTTTCTTCGTGTAGCGGTGGGAGAATTTGTCCCAGCCATCTATAGGAGAAACAGACAGCATTTACACACATCACTCTAATTGGTTTGCAATGTGGACACAAACATGAATTCTAATAAGCTGCAGCTGGAATAAAGAAAGTTGCATACAGTGGAAAGAAAATGTATATCTGTCTTTTTTTTGGATCTCTTTGGCTTCTTTTGCCATGAACTGGTCACAGACCTGTAGGAGTAGCTGGATTTTCTTCACATTAAATTATCTGATTCCTGGATTTTTAAATGAACAAGTTTGAAAAACATGTCACAATTTTGTATGTGTCATTTGTTCCAGTGTAAAGAATTCGTTTTCAGTCTCAAATTGTTTATTTGTATAACATTAGAAGTCTTAGGAAGCTAAAAATGCATCATATTAGAGGTTAGCTTTTTTGGGAAAAAATACATTTTTTCAAATGATTGGGGAAAGTAAAAACAAGGCAAAAAGATAGTACTGTGCAAAAGTCTTGAACAACTTTTCACACACACACACACACACACACACACACACACACACACACACACACACACACACACACACACACACACACACACTGAGCCAGCCTTTCTTGGAATCTTTTTCTTGTAATTTTTATTCTTCAGTCCCAAAACGTTGATGGGTATTTAGGTTTTTTTTAACTTAACATTTAACTATGAATCATTCAGGCCTTTTCTTTTTAAAGCACCAAACTCAACTAAAGGGATGAACAAGCATTGTGTCTGCAGACAACTTAGCAAAGAGCCAAATTTAAATATATCTTTAGACACTTTGATACTAGCTGCCTGTCTTGAAAAGACATCAGTTGTTGTGATTTCTTTAGGTGAATCTTTGAAAAACTCCAAAGATACCACAGTTTGACGTGCATAAAACAGAATTTTCGCACCAACATGGTGATTTCCAAAGAGCTGTTAGCTGTAAACATGGCATCTCTCTGGGTGGTTGCCTTGTGTCACGTTAAAAAAATATGAGCAAACAAGATGCATTTCTTGCACTCCATTTGTCTTGACAATACTTTTTAAAGATATAAAGCATTTCAAGATTAACTTAAAAGAAAGGCAGACGTGAAATATAAGAGGAGATCAGAGGTTAAATGGAACATGTTTGGATGCAAACTATAATGCGAATCCCCATACAACAGTATAATTTCCTAAGTGTCACCAATACCAACAAAGGCAGCAGAATGTAGAGCATAGTTTTAAAGATAAAAGGCCTTTTATGAAAGTTTGACCTTATTTGAGCCTGAAGAAGAGGTTAGAGGTCCAAAGTAATGTGACATTAAGAATTCCAACATGTCATAGTTTCACATATAGCATTATTATCACTTTTACCTCAAGATCATTCTATTGACCTTGAGGACAGGTCAAACGTCAAATGTGACACATTTAATCTGTATACGGTACTTTGCATTGGTTGATAACGCATACCATTATTTGTAAGACTCATAGTTTCTAATTATAAGGTTATAAGCTTTATTCAACCAATAAATCGTTCAAAAATTTTCAGGCCCTCCTGTTTACAGACAGAAAAAAAATGACACCCACACATACACATACAACCAAAAACAAGAAAAGCAGAGGGCAACACAAGAAGTGGCAGGCCTAAAATCCTATCTATGACTGGTGAGCAATATCTGAAAGTCATGTCCTTACAAAATAGGATAAAACACAGCAAAGACCTGACACAAAAAACCAGAGAGATGCAAGTGGCCTTTCAACTGATCCATCATCACAAATAGTCTCAGTGGAAGAGTGGCTGTCAAGAAGCCATTCTTAGGGAAACCCAGAAAAGAGGCTGAAGTGGGACAAATTACACAAGAACTGGACTTGACTGGAAATGTGAACTTTTTGCTTCAAATTGTGGTCAATGAACAATGACACCACACACACAGGCAACACGAAAGTGGAGCCGAACAGAGACACCAACAGACATGAGATGGCCTCAACTACTGAAGCAGTGTGGGATCCTCTTGATGGAGAACAGAACAAAAGGAAGCCAACATCCAAAGAAGGAGCTGGTGTAGTGAGTTCCTGAAGACTCCTTAAAGAAATGACAAGAAAGCTTGCCTAAGAAAGCTCAGCCTGTGCTGAAGAATAAAAGTGGTCAAACCAAATATTGATTTTCAAGCTTGTTAGAATTGTACGACCTCTGGTTTTGCATTACATACTAAATTTCCATGTATATTTGCATAATATTTCAATAATCTGCTGTACCCATTTCCCCTTTTCCTTAAAAATGTGAAGAAATGAGGGGTGGCTCTTTGGGATGGTATTGCAATTTGAGTACTGGACACTTCAGTAGCCAAATAGTAAACATACTGTACACACATATCAAATTATTTTCGCTGCATGTTATACCGCTATCTCGCTTCCATTTTGCTTGTGGTCTTTTTAAAATTATTATTGTTATTATCGCTTTTGTGAAAACAGCATCTTATAGCAGACTTTTCATTCTACAGAAGAAAGACACTGAAAATCCATGTGTCCTATATGTCTGTGCTTTATTTAACCACTAGGAGGCACAATGAGAAATTTTAGTCAGACCACAGGGTGTTTCATTAATTTTAATAGTAAATATAACAATTAGCAGTTTCAGTCTTCCTTATTACTGCAGTGTGTTGCCACTTTGCCTTGTGCTAACAACAGCTTGTAGTTGTAGTCATCACTGTGGCTTTTGTTCCATTTCAATATCCCCCCCTGTGGTCCAAACACCACTTTATTTCTCTGACTTGTACAATCTGTCTTTGCACAATTTATCCCCCCCACTCCCACCCCGCCCTCCAAACTCTCTTACATAATTGTGCTTTTTTTTCCCTCCTCCCTCCCTTTTTTGTTTTGTTTTTTTTCCCCAGCACTGTTCTCCAGTATCTTGTGACTTTTGCGACACCGAGTAAAAGCAGCAGGCTCAGTCATCTAAAAGAAAAACTGATAAAACACCACTTCACTGCTCACTGAATTTTATCTCTGAGACAACAACAAAAAGGCATATTCATAATGTGCCGATTCCACACTCACAACTGCCACTGACTGAGGAACACATTAGGACACAAAACATTTATTGAAAAGTGACCACCTCGGCATGTCATTTTAGGATGTTTTATTCTGTAAACCCACATCTTCTTGTTATTCATGAGCAATAACAGTTGCAGGATAGAGAACAAATCAAAAGAGATGCTCGAGAAGTGACCGGATACTGCAGCAACACTTTCCACAGGGAGGCCAAGTCATATTTTTTTAACAATTTATTTATCTCGCTTTTCTTAAACTCCTCTGAAAAAAAACAAAACAAAAAAAAACAGTGCATTATGCACCCAACCTGCACCATATTCATGACTAGGGCTACTGGGGTGTTTCCACATTTACTATGAAACTGAAATCAAATAATATAACTGAGCCGTGTCAAAATGTAATCTCTCACAGAATTGAATGTTGGAATTGGGCTGCTGCCCAAGGTCCTGGGAAGATAATTAAAGAAGGAAACGGAACAGAGGAACTATGGAAAGAGGGGGTGGCAGAGACAGAACTAAGTAGTAGAGCAGGGCGATATGACCAAAAATATTTATCGCGATATACATTTGAAAATTTGTGATAATGATATAACTGACGATATAATTGACACTAGACAAAATACTTTACAACTCCACAATTATATTCGTTAAAAAAAAAAAAAAACATCAATGTATTTTCACTTAAACAAGCAGCTGTTTTTTTTCTGCATTAAAGTTGTATAAAAACGTAACAGTGCGAATGTAAATTCCTTGCTGACAGTTTAACCAAAAGGCATTTCCAGTGGAAATTGGCCGACACATCCTCAGCATAACCATGTACAGGGAGTGCAGAATTATTAGGCAAATGAGTATTTTGTCCACATCATCCTCTTCATGCATGTTGTCTTACTCCAAGCTGTATAGGCCCGAAAGCCTACTACCAATTAAGCATATTAGGTGATGTGCGTCTCTGTAATGAGAAGGGGTGTGGTCTAATGACTGGACTGATGAAATGAGAGTGAGTCTTGATGGGCCAGATGGATGGGCCCGTGGCTGGATTGGTAAAGGGCAGAGAGCTCCAGTCCGACTCAGACGCCAGCAAGGTGGAGGTGGAGTACTGGTTTGGGCTGGTATCATCAAAGATGAGCTTGTGGGGCCTTTCCGGGTTGAGGATTGAGTCAAGCTCAACTCCCAGTCCTACTGCCAGTTTCTGGAAGACACCTTCTTCAAGCAGTGGTACAGGAAGAAGTCTGCATCCTTCAAGAAAAACATGATTTTTATGCAGGACAATGCTCCATCACACGCGTCCAAGTACTCCACAGCGTGGCTGGCAAGAAAGGGTATAAAAGAAGAAAAACTAATGACATGGCCTCCTTGTTCACCTGATCTGAACCCCATTGAGAACCTGTGGTCCATCATCAAATGTGAGATTTACAAGGAGGGAAAACAGTACACCTCTCTGAACAGTGTCTGGGAGGCTGTGGTTGCTGCTGCACGCAATGTTGATGGTGAACAGATCAAAACACTGACAGAATCCATGGATGGCAGGCTTTTGAGTGTCCTTGCAAAGAAAGGTGGCTATATTGGTCGCTGATTTGTTTTTGTTTTGTTTTTGAATGTCAGAAGTGTATATTTGTGAATGTGGAGATGTTATATTGGTGTCACTGGTAAAAATAAATAATTGAAATGGGTATATATTTGTTTTTTGTTAAGTTGCCTAATAATTATGCACAGTAATAGTCACCTGCACACACAGATATCCCCCTAAAATAGCTAAAACTAAAAACAAACTAAAAACTACTTCCAAAAACATTCAGCTTTGATATTAATGAGTTATTTGGGTTCATTGAGAACATGGTTGTTGTTCAATAATAAAATTATTCCTCAAAAATACAACTTGCCTAATAATTCTGCACTCCCTGTATAATATCCACAAAACTTAAAAAGAGGTTATACACACTAGGGCTGCCACAAACGATTATTTTGATAGTCGACTAGTCACCGATTATTTATGCGATTAGTCGACTAATCAGATCATCATCCACTGGACGTAAAACTACAGCTTATTGCACCAGCAGCATCTGCTCTTATATAACTATCATTAGCTTACAGCTTTAAGCTTTTAAGGTGCTAACTAAAAATAAAGACAAGATGATAGTTTATTAAATTTTAATGAAATTTGCAGATTGTTTCGGTGAAGTTTAATAAACTCCTTGCTATCTAAAATATAACAGGACAACGGAGTATATTCTCCAGCATCTCACACTTCTGATAATCAGCTGTCTGCTTGACGTTTATTCAGCTGTGTAAAAACTATAACTTTAATCTCAGACAAACCGATTTACTCAGGAACAAATAAAATACAAAAAAAAAAAAAAAAGCCAAACAACAACATTTTTAATTTATCTAAGTGACTCATATATTTAACCTGAGTAGCGAAAGACGGCGGTGGGTTTGAAAACAATTTGCCGGGAGTCCGGTGTTCTCACCGCGCTAGTGACCTAGCCCCCGGCTAGCTATCGAGCTAGTGGGTAACAGACGTCTCCGAAAACGTCGGAGCGCTTTTGAAAATATGTGGTGTCCTGATAAACTGAGCCGATATTTGAGGTTTACACAGCTACATTCTCGCCTGAAAATATGTTAAACGTTTATTTTGTGACCCAGAAAGAATAATAAGAGTAATATTAAAACTAACTAGCTGCCGCCATTGTTGGAAACTAAGCTGGGCCGCGCTATGAATTCTGGGACACAGCTGCTTCTTCTTCTTCGGGGTTTAACGGCAGCTGGCATCCTTGTACATGCAGTGCTGCCATCTTCTGTTTCAGTCCGTTATTACACTCTTAAATCCTACTACTTATTCCTGCGTCTTTTGGGATCTTACAAAGCTTCAAACGACGCGTCGACTATTAAATCAGTCGTCGACGATTTTGATAGTCGACGTAATCGTGACTAGTCGACAAATCGTGGCAGCCCTAATACACACACACAATAAGTAATATTATGTTGAAGCACAGTACGTATCACTCTGCGAGGCTCCTGCCTACGATAGCCGTAATGCTCCGACAATCCATCAAGCGGTGCGGCTTCGTAGCTTAGCAAAGTCGTACTAAAACATTTGACAGATTTTCGAGCGCCGTGTACCACATAAAATCGTTTCAAGGTCAGTAAACACAACCAGAATTCATACATAAGGCACACGGGATTATAAGGGGCACTGTCGATTTTCAGAAAAATCAAAGGATTGATTGGGGGAGAGACAGGGACCAATAATAATAATATTACTAATAATAAAAATAATGGTTGTGAAAAACACTTGAGAGACGAGAGCTTGTCTCAGTCAATCATCTTAAGGATGATACAACGAAACAATGTTGCTCTATTTTCCCACTACATCCATTAACTAAAAATAAAATCCGAAAGTCCATTAAATTACTTCCAAAGTTGGGACCAGAGGGAATAGAGATTTCAGTGCAAACACAGAGGTTGCACTCTCAACAACTTTGCAAGCGATGATGAAATAACTAGCTGCTAAAATATTAACAAACACTCCCAACATTCAAAAGCTACCCTTCAGTATGCAAGTTTATCCTGTGTAATCAATATCTTCCACATTTCCAACTCCCATGTCGGCTGTTCAAAAGTGATGATACTGTTGAAACACGGCACACTGTGTTTTCTTAATTTCTTGCCCTTTTGTGTTCAGGAGCGCAAAAATGTCAAATTTTTTATTTAATGCACTATGGAGACATGCAACCTTTCGCTCTGCACTGAAATCTCTTCTCTTTTGGGGGGAGGGGGTGTCAAACTGTTTATGCAGCTTCAAATTAATTTGCATTTTCTGTATTTTAATGTTATTTAGAAAATGATTGCTACTGTAGAAATTTACCAGCTTCACCTATGTTTTTTATTTTAAGGATAATGAGGATTTCTGCTGGGAGTAAAGCAGATTCCCCAGCACACATGAAGCACTGAAAAAGAAATAGCATTAAAGTGACAGTGACAACTTTCCACCTTAAGGGTGTCCACATCCACATTGTGTCAAGAATTATACACAGCAAGAAAGTTCACTAAGCTTAAAGGAAACAAACTCGGATATCACATGCACAGCACCCTGGTGTCACAGACAGAACAGACGGTTCTTCTCAAGCTACTTACTGAAGTCGCCTGTAAGGAAGAGGGCTTCTGCAGCTGGAGCCCATTCTTTAAAATACAGGCTGTTGTCAGGCCTTCGCTGCACACCGAAGGTATTATAACTGCGTGTGAACTGGTCAAAGCCTCCCTCAGCCTCTTCCAGCAGGAAAAGTTGCTTCTGTAGCAACTCATACCTTCAAAGCACAGAGAACACATAAAAACATGCATGAATGAAAGTCCTCCAGTTAATGTACCATTTGATGATTATATCTGATATTATACAGTATATTATGCTGAATAGATTTCAGGAATTCTGCACAGAATAACTTGCAACTGATTTTTCCTCCCATTGCATCAAGCTGTCTCCTCTGCTTCTACTTCAGCGGGCATGTTCCCTTTTTTTCTCCACACTAACTTTCTCTGGATCGAATCAGCTGTGGATTTATAATAAATCTGAGGTTAATTCCTTAAAAACTTACCCATTTATCTCATTTGGGTTTTCTTTTAAAAGATTTTTCATTTTTATTAATGTTTAATCTCTGTAAGTGGAAGAATTACCGTTGTGTAACTTTTAAAATATGCAATAAAATCATTCTTGCGAAATTCATCACTGTGCAGTTATTATTTTTTATTTAACTGTGTATTCGTGTATATATTTATCTAATTATTTTTTTAGCTAGCTGTGTAACTGTGCACTAACCATGAGTAGCTCTCCTAATTTCTGCTAATTGTATTTTGAAAGGTACCATACAAAGGCTTTCTATTTCATTCTAGTGTCATAATTTACATATAAATAAAAACAAAACAAACAGAATATCATATATTATTTTATAAACATTTTCCAAGTTATATAAAGTAAAAGATCATATGAAATTACATTGATTCAATTATTTACTTGTAAGTAGAGCAACACAAGAGTAAGGGCATGTAAACACACACAAAAAAAATCATCGCTAAGCACCAAATTATAAAATCAAAATCATACATAATTTCCTTAGGGATTGATAAAGTGTTCTGATTCTGATTCAGGTATGAGAAAATGAAGTCCCTCTGCTGTACTCTGTCGATGTTCAAAAATTCTTCTAAAAACAATCACAGTCAGAAGGTTTCACCATTCATTTGTGTTGTTCTATGCTAGATCATAGATCATAACTGTTAAAACATTCTCTTATGCACTTCATGCATGTATCGATATGCATATGAAAGTCGTCCATAGAAGATATATTTGGGGGAGGGACCCAAAAAACAAGCACATTCAGCGGCTCATAATATTTCTGTGCTCACAAGGTTCCAAGGTCTACCCTCAGGATGCAAACCTGCCTCATAGCATCAAGAATGTGTGACTACAGACATATCCTGAGAGATAAACCTGTCCGTTACCTTCAACTGCAAAGGACAGACTAACTACTTTGCAATTTATCTCACTTAAGTTCCAGCAGCCAAGCCGGTGTCCATATCAGATCCCCTCCCGGTAAAGAAAGCCTCTTGCAACCAGCAGAGTTAAGTGCACTCCCTCCCCTATAGCCCTGAAGCCAAGCTCAGACTGGCCTATGAATGCCCTGGGGCTAGTGATGATGGGCTGAAGTAACAGCGCCATTTCTCAGCAGCTGCTCCCTGTATTGAGCATAGTGGGTACAGACAGTGGTTGCCAAATGTAAACCTTTTAAGTCCAACGAACGCTGCCACATGCTTCCTTTGCCATTTTGTCACAGTTTCAAGAATATACTGAGAAAATGGACAAAGGATGGATTCACACTGTGGCAGTGCTTCAGTGCCACAGTATTAGAAGGCATGAAAGTCATGTCTGTTATCATTACTAATGGGTTCAAGGAGGTTGGAGCAGAGGGACTCAAGAGCCAAAATCCAGTAGTGTATGAATGCAGTCATCTTTTACATTGGTTCTACTTCAGATAAAAGATAGTGAGTTTGGTTGGATGGGTTAAAGGTACAGCAAAAACAAATGTTACTCTTATCAAATATAAATCAAACACATGCAGTATATCTCTCCTTTCCGCCCTGTGCATTTATCTAAAAATTGAGTTTGGATTAAGTTGTTAACTCTCCTCACCTCAATCCTCACACTGGCTTTATATTTCCATAAATATCCAAATGTTTTACATTAGTTGCAAATTCTACAGATTACTACAGTACTGGACTGCACATGGTATCCATAGTCAAAATTTGTCTGCGAAACATTCTACCATCTCCACCCACTTTTCTTCACTGTTAGCCATGAAGTCCTGAAGCTAGCAGATCAGAATCATGACTGCAAAACTAGCGGTCTCCCCACAACTTCTCTCTTCCTTCTTACATTCCCTGAAAACTAGATTATTTGTCAGACAATGAAAATATGTGTGTATTTTATATTTTCAATTGTAGTCAGATGTTTAACCTCCTAGGACCTGGCGTCCACATATGTGGACATCACATTTTGGGTTATTTAGACCAAAATACTCAATCTTGCTCTACAAGGGCCTGATATCCACTTACGAGGACATTATACTGCAACTGTTCTATCGAAATTTTAAATGAATATCTCATATGTGGCTCTCATTTTTCTTAGAAACAAAAATTAGGTTAAAAAAAAAAAAAAAAAAAAAAAATCGGGTAGTTCTTCGTTTTTACATTCATCAGGTCCCAATATGCCCAAATATCACAGAGAAATTAAAAATGCATGCCAAGGAAGAGTTCGGGTCTTAGGAGGTTAAAAAATATAATCATTATGCAATGTGATATATCTTATTAGTACTTGATCTCTTTGCATATTAAGAGCCATGAACCCAAATAATGCCGTTCTTAGCCCTTTGACCACAGTGGAAAGAAGCTGTACACTGTTAATATGCCCAAACTAACAAATTCTATATAATATTTAGTGAAGCTTAAAGTATGATATGAAAGAACACTGTTTACTAATCCACTCCTTTTACATAATGCTGGGGTCCATTATCAATACCAAAATATTGATTATGGACTAAGAGAGATGAGACAGACCTCTGGTACATGGCTGAATTTTATAACAGGCTTCTCTATAGTGCAAAGCAATATTTCAGTTTCCGAGAGATACACCGCTGCTCATTTTGAGGTAGCAAACCACTAGAGACACTACTAATCCCTGTTGCTTGAAATTACAAAAGTGTTTTGTCCCGTCTCCCATTCAGTGGTAATAGAGCAGTGGGAGATTATAGATGTGAAGAACAGATTTCTGTCCTGGATCTCTTATCTTTTGGTTTAGATAACTTCTCTATCTACAAAGATATTGGAAAAGAAAAATATCCTGTGGCACAATTGAGAGATCACACTTACTGCAACACCACTTCATACAACAAAATTCTCATCCCCGTGTCAGATAACTGACAGTTTTAGACAGAAAACACATTTTCACTTAAAATATCAAGTTGGCCAAATATTCCTTAAAGGCTATAAGTTTGGTTTAAACTGCAAAGACAGAATATTCATTCATCAATGTTTGTTTAGAAAGTAACTATGTTGTTGCTATGTACAACTGCATAAGGACACCATAAGAATGATGTTATTTTTGTACAAGATGAGCAAATATGGATTAATTTAGAATATATGATATATGCATATCTGTGGGATATACATGGTTTAATTAACAGCAGGCATCTGTACCTAGTAGTCTTGTAGTAGTCTTCATTGGCTTTATTAAATTGCCTGCAACTTTAGAGTACTAACTGGTCACAACCAAAGTGAGTTCTAGGTATTAATCCATAACTTCATCAATCATCCATACCTAATAATGACTCCGGACACAAAGAAAAGATCAGTCAGAACCTTATGTTTAATACATTTCTGTAAATCAAATGTAATGTTTTAGAGTTATGTTCTCACTCTCACTGTCTTGGGAGGTGGTACTGACATAATGTTGCTGACAATCAGTTGACTTGGATGGTGATCACAGCCCTCCAGGGTCTTCTAGGCTACAAAAGCTTGTCAAAATAAACAGCCAAGCTTTTACTTAAATCCCATGTGGTGTCAAGTCCTCTTGGTTTATGTTTTGGTAGTTTCTATTCAATACTAAAAATCTGCATTTTCCTTTTCAGGCTTTTTTTTAACATTATTGTGCACATGGGTGTTTTACACTTTATTGGTAATTACCCCAAGTACCAAAGTACAGCAACCGACGCCAATAAACACTTAATAGTATCATTAATTAAATAAGGTCTCGCTACACATGGACAGAACTTTGTGCTTATGAAGTCATAAATTAGTAAAACTACTGTATGGCATTAATTTTATGTGTCCCTCAAATACACTGAGGTACCACTTCCTTTATGCAAGGCTGTGATTTCAAACAGTAAAAATAAAGTAAAAATATTTGCTCTTTTTCTCAAAGTTACATGCTGAGACCATGAGGACAAGAGGGAAAACGTAGACCTTTGGATAAAGCTCTGCTGAAAGCAAGACCAAAGTCCAGAAGGCACAAAAGGAAGCTAATGAGCTGGCAACAGCTCTATTGAAAATCAGAGTTAGGGTTTAGCAGGTGCTTGAGAAGGTAAGCCAGAAAAGAGCTCACCATTGAGAAATCTGAGGCTCAAATATCGTCCAAGAAAGCAGACCAGCTGGAGACACTCTCCTGAATACGAGAAATGGGGCTCAGAAACAGCTGGAAAAACTTGACTTCAACTCTGAAGCACACAGAGAAGCAGTGGAGAATCGATCATCTCCAGTGGGAGAAGATCTTCCCTCCTCTGGGCCACAAAAGAAACAAACTCTGCAGGAGACTGAAGTGGAGTGGGCAAAAAAGCAGAGCAGCATGACGTCGAGATTGGATAATCCGAAGACAAAAAGACCATAAAGAAAAGTTGAATAGTCAAGCTCTTCCCATGCCCAGCAGCAGGAATGGATGCCAACTAGAATTTCTCTCTTGGGAGCTGGGCAGGAGGGTCTCTTTGGAGATTTTGTCACATTTATATTAAGTTACAAAACTTGGGCTTGGTTGAAAACCTTTTTCAAGGAGCTGTTGTTCATCTTAACACACTTATACTTTACCATGGCACCTTTCTTTTGATTCTAGTGTCAAACGCCATTTTTTCAGTGCAACTGTACAATGACAGTTAATTTTGAAATTAAGAAAATGAACCAAGTTCAAAGAAATATCTTAGCAGTTAAAGTAAGTAAGAAATTAATAAAGCATTTAAACAAGACAGCTTAAAACAACATGCTTTGGTAGTAGGGTTTTTCTTGCCTTGGAAAACGCACTACGGTGAGCACAATCAGTACGTTTTACTTTATCTGACAGAAATCAACACAGTTTCACAGTGCTCACAGTGACAATGCTAATTTGTTAATGTTACAAGGTCTAATGTCGACCACACAACCATCTATTTTTGTGTTTTGTTGTGCTAATGAGCAGTTAACTCAAAGTACATGTGAGGGTCACCTTCACTTGATTAGACATTGCACAAACCTTTATCTTGCCTCAAAGCTCTAATTATAAAAGCATAACAATGCAGAATTTTCTTTCTGGTGTTGACCAGAAACATAATAATGATAACCAGCAGACTTTACCTAGTCTTCATTATATATATCAAATTGACCTTATGGAATGTCCTTAATGAATCTACTAACTACAATAATTGGATTATAATTGGAATCATGTGTTCATGTAGTTTCATGGCTGAGCCTGATTGTGCGTGTAGAAAAATTCTGAAACTAAGGATAAATTATTTCTTCTCCTCTCTTCTCTCTGTCTCCCCAATCATGATGGAGTAGATGGAAATAGTTCTCTGAATCATCTGTTAAAGAGCCTGATGGCCAAAGTGAAGGCCTCGGCGATGTGCATTTGTCACTACATCTCATGACAGAGCAGAATCGTGATTCTTCCATTGCCTCCTCGTATGACCTTGCTGTGCCCGAGGACGAGGTTGCAAAAAAAGCATCTGATTATTTTTGTAAATATGGCATCACTGCTGGACACTGCTGTCTGTGTCCATGCAAGAATGAATGAATGGAACATTATACTGTAGCTCAGGTCATGTTCAGATTACTGAAGACAGTCATCTTCGCATTTCTGGCACGAAGGAAGTGGTTCAGGAGTTGCTTGGCTTGAATCCAGTATGCGTGTGCGGCCTCTCAAACTGCTACAAAGAACCACAAAGTATTCTTAATCACGTCGTTGCTGTTCTGAACTTCACCAGGTGCGCAAGTTGGGAAAGAAAAATGTGTCTACAGCACAGATGATGATGAAAGGTTGGACTGACAAAAAAAAAAAAAAAAGCGCCAAAGCCAGACAATTTGAAACAGCAGATAAAGTGTCAGTTTTCTTGCCCAATTCTTTTCCAGTCTGCATGGGTGTTACAGCAGGCCCTATGCTGTGAACGGATTTAGATTATCACCACATCGGATTAGCTGTGTTGAAGCAGACAATGTCACGTGAATAAGTTAAAAGCATATCATTACCGAGAGAAGACTGTGTCTGATTCAAACTCTTGTCAAAAATAGTAAAGCTGCCTTGATGTTGTCCTCTGCTGCACTTTTGCTGTGTCGTAATCGGGTGTTGACATTTCCTTTGCTGCAACCATGTAGTTTTCCTGCATTTCTGGACTTTAGTAGTGAGGAGGTGGACTGCTTGAAACTTGTAGTACACATCCGATCAAATCCCAGTGAATACAGGTGTCTTTAGATCAGACAGTGAATCATTAACCATGTTTAATTTATTATTATCATTATTATTATTTTTAGATTTTTGTTGTGTGTTTGTTTCCCTGAGGTAAGTTTTACCCTCTCAAAAGAGATAATAGCTACTGTAACTAAAATACGGGTCAATCCTTTAAAGAGGGTTGGTGAAGATGCATGCATGAGGCCGCCTACAGGGAGGAGGTGGATCGTCTGGCTGAGTGGTGCGACAGAAACAACCTGCTGCTTAACACCGAGAAGACCAAGGAGCTCATCGTGGACTACAGGAGGAATGCTGACCCACATCCACCCATCCACATTAAGGGGACGGCTGTGGAGTGTGTGAGCAGCTTCAAGTTCCTGGGAGTCCACATCTCCGAGGATCTCACCTGGATGACCAACTGCGCCAAGCTGGTCAAGAAGGCTCACCAGCGCCTCTTCTTCTTGAGGACTCTGAGGAAGAACCACCTGTCCTCAGACATCCTGGTGAACTTCTATCGTTGCACCATCGAGAGCATCCTGACCAACTGTATAACAGTCTGGTATGGGAACTGCTCTGCCTCGGACCGGAAGGCGTTGCAGAGGGTCGTGAAAACTGCCCAGCGCATCGCCGGAGCACCACTTCCTGCCATAAAAGACATCTACAGGAAGCGGTGTCTGAAAAGGGCTGGGAAAATCATCAAAGACCCCAGTCACCCATCACATGGACTCTTCACCCTCCTGCCCTCTTGGAGGCGCTACAGGAGCCTCCGGACTAAGACCACCAGGTACCGGAACAGCTTCTTCCCCACAGCTGTCAGACTCCTGAACTCTGCCTCCTGACATCTGACCCACGTTAACACACGGACTGAACATACACACACCCACAATGGACAACTGTACCCTCAAACACACAATAATAACATGGACTGAACCACCACTCACAACCACTAGCACTTTATATAGCCTCTGTAGAAACTATCTACACCCTCACTTATCTTAACTGCACTACTGTATAGCTCTGTGTAAATAATCATTCTGTACATTCAATAATTTTTAATCCTACAACCGTTTACAACTTGCATAGTTCCCATTTCTGTATAGCTGTATATCCCAGATTCTGTAGTTATTTATTTCATATTCTGTAGTTTTTCATATTTATATCCTGTTCATAGCCTGTACATAGCTTGTACTCACTACAGCCTGTACATACTTATAGTTATAGAATATTCACAACATACTTCATACCGTGTACATTATAACATACCATAATAGACCCATTTCTGTAATATACTTACATATCTATACTATTGCTAATATATATTGTAATATATCTATATCACTAAAGCACTTCTGGATGGATGCAAACTGCATTTTGTTGCCCTGTACCTGTGCATGTGCAATGACAATAAAGTTGAATTCTAATTCTAAGAAGGACTAATCATGTATCAGTTCAGTTCTTTATTTTCTGATGTGACAACCCAAACTCATATCTGCAACATGACATTCATGCCGGACACACTCCTGCATGAATGTCACAGCATTCATCTCGTCTCCTGGCTGATAACTCTGAGTGGGTGTGGCTGTTTCTGTATAGGTGGCCAGTTGTGTCACAAAAGTTAAACTGTTACCCTCGTCCTTAAAATGGAAGAACATGCAGACAGTGTTGAATTGGCTTTGCAGCTTTTGTGACCAGGCCAGACATCCTGAAAGTCTATTCCATGCGCAAGTGACTCCCAAAGTGAGGTATATCTACATTTGTGAAACAAAATGCTTTCATGCAGTATACAGTCATGCCCTTTCATGTGTTCCAAACACCTGCCACATTTCAAAGAATGAGCAACACATTTTTGGCATGAATGCAAAGCGTACCTAAAATGATACTGTTATGTACCTAATGTTGTAGAATAAGCACGCTGGGTGGCTGAGGGCTGACGGCTGGTTGAGTCAAGCAACAGTGGTACATCTTAGAAAAATAAACACAAAAGGCAATCAAGATGTTTCTAGTGGCCTCCTCCAAGAGTAAGATTTAGTCCTTTTTGGAGGATGGTAGCTCTAACTGAAGTTTCTTTAAGAACTTCTGTTGCTGCTCCACTCACTCCACTCACTTATTCCTCTGTTTGAGAGCATTAAAGCCCTCCTGAGTTGCACACCCATGTGTGCTGTGCCATTATTTTCACTGGCATTCTGGTGCAGTCCTGTTGCAAGATCGCACTGATGAGGTGATACACCACTGAAAAGTAGGTTGGTAATAATGCGTTGGATGTTGTTTTTACAGTCCTCTAATGCTGAAGACAGAAGAAAAGACAAGAGTCTTAGTGGTGTTGAATAATGGTTAATGCAACCCTGTAATTCAACACTTAAGGCTGAAGAAGTTCCACACGCCTCAATTAACTGGCACATTTAAGAAGTGGGAAGACACCTCTCCTGCGCTAGCAATGGATTTTGCTTAAGCTGCCTTTTATTAATTTTGTTTATTAATTATTAGTTCAGATGGGAATTATGGACAGTCTTGCTTTCAGTCTAGATTTCATTAGTTTTGCTTTTTGTTATTAATTTAGGGGTAAAGTCTAACCCTAACAGTCCAATGCATTGCTGGTTCAAGGTCTTCCCTTTTGTCCCCCCCCCCCGAGCTGGTGCTTCCATCTTCTTTATTTGCGTTTGATTTTTGCAAGTAAATATTTTTTGTCTGATTAAAAATTCTCTGCAGCAACTTTGTGGCATCTCATGTGTCGTGTTCCTTTAAGCCATGGATTCGGGGACTATAAAAGTGGTGTTATTTTGATATCTTAACCAAATCAAAGTCCCAGTTTAATATTTTCCGTCTGATTACAAAGCACGTCTTGAAATTCTCTCCACAGATGAGCTGAACTCTGCACCCTTTTCACACACTCACTGTTATACAATTGGACATCTAAATTTAGAGTGAGTGTTAAGGTCTGTTGTGTTGTGTATGACTGATGGTGACAGCTGAAGCACAGAAGTGTCAAGAAAGTCTGCAATAGCCTGGAGAAAGACAAGAATAAGCTTTTCTGCTTTTTATCTTCGCTCACATAAAAAAGGGGCTTCCATACAGGCCAGGAGCAAGGTGACTTTCAACTAATGTCATTAACGTTCTTCTAGTGAAGCATTAATGGGGCTAAAGAGAGACCTGAACATTTGCTCAGAAGTTGATTGATGAAAGCAAAATTCCTCTGTTTAACTCACATCTTTGTCGACCCTCAGGCAAAGACAATAAATGCTTCCGAAGCCACTTTCAAAGAAGGTACATAAAACATCAATTTAATTTAAAACAACAGGCAGTGTTCCAAATCTTCTCTAGCCTTTCTTCTAATAATTCTTATTAACCAACCAAGTAGAGCTGGGCGATAGAACGATAACGATATGTATCGCGATATAACTTTTACTCGATAGAGAAATTAAGCTATCGCGATAGACCTCGCCGCTCTTGTCCTCTCAAAAAAAAATTTAAAAAAAAAAAAAAAAAAAAAAAAAAAAAGGTCAGCCAATCCAAATTCAGTAGCGCAGAGCCGAACCAATCACAGCCGCAGCGTCACGTCGCGTGACTTGTTACGTACAGCACAAGTGCCAAGCCGCACGTGTGTTTGTTTGGGAAGCAGCCAGCGCATAATGGAGGAAATGAGTGTGCCGACTAGAAAAATCAACCGAGCGTGACCGAAGAGAAAACAGATGATGGTTCCAATGCCGGAGAGATTGTCGAACGGAAGAGCCATAGAAGTTCCGTAGTGTGAAGGTATTTCGGCTATTTCAAGTCTGACAAAAAACAGAGTAGCGTGCACTGTAAATTGTGCCGAAAGCAAGTCTGGAAATACAATAAACTGGTGCATGCGTCACACTGTGCGCCACGTTATTGTTTCGGTGAAATGAATTTCTACAATACTGTTAATTCTACTCTCTGCAGTGTTTAAATGCTTACATATACACACAGTTACTGTCCCTCCACACATACGACTCAGTTCTGCTTCTATGCCCCAGCTTTGTTTACTTTTTCCCACCGAGGCTTCTAGACTTCTGATTGGCCAACATTTCTGCACGGCTAGGAATCTAGCGCCACCTGCTGCTTTGGCATGTTCATAGCAGCGTTTTCCTTCATTTCTGCCTTTATGTGTGGACGGGATTATTTTTTAAAACGAAAACGGAAAATCTCCGTTTTCAAAAATACCCGTGTACGTGTGGACGTAGCCTCAGTCTCTGACTGGAAGCGCTAATTCGTCATTCGGCTTTTGTCAGACTAAAGTAACTGTTAAAACTGTTTGAAAAGCTAAGCTATACAACAAGGAGAGATTGAGAATTTCCTTTTAGTTCTCAGTTTATTTGATATTGACAAAAGTTAGTCAGTTTTGTCTGTTCTTCTGTAAAACAAACTAAGATTTATTTTTAGAATTAATATTTTGTTTCTAAGTGGAATTGACAATTTAGTCTGTTTCGTTTGTTCTATTTTGAAACTTAAACGCTTTAGCGGCTGCCTTTTGTGTAGTTTGCAATATTTGCCTTTATTTATCTGAAAAAGTCTCATGTTCCTTAAGTACATCTACCCTGTTGAACTTATTATGGGAAATAAATAGTTAAAAACAAGCTGCTGATTATTTCACATTTTACTTGTGAGCAACGGCACATTTAAATCTTACAAATATAGTTATTTGGCTTATATCGTGATAGATATCGTTATCGCCTGAAATGAAAAAAACATATCGTGATATGAAAAAATCTCATATCGCCCAGCTCTACAACCAAGTGTGCATGTTATCCCCTTTTCCAGCTTTAACTCCTCCTTTACATTTCCCCCAGTCAGAGCATCTGCATTCATAGTCATCCCTTCAAAGTCAATAATTAGCTTTTCTGTAAATATATTACATCACCATCACAAGCAGAAAACTGAGAATTATTCCTTTTACTTTGAGAAGAGTTCTGATGACATACGCAAATCTGTGCAGTACTAAGGAGCATTCCCAATACTCCCTACTTTCATTTGATCCAATTTAAGAGATGCATAGGGCCCAGAGCTGCAAAATCCTAGCAGCACTTCCTACAGACTTGCGCAACAGGAAGAGTAAATAATGAACGATATCAACACGGCACTGCTCACTGGGGCTGTAACCTGCGTGCAATATCAACGGCTGTTTTCACAATCAATCTGAAACTAGCATCCTGATAAAATGAGAGCTGCCTGCAACCACAGAATAACTAATTAGAATGGCAGACCTGCAAAATCTACTGGAGTCATTTCAACTGTGCACAGTATCTGTCTTGAACCACAGTTCAACAAACCACAGCCTGAGCAGCCTTGAGCAATGACATCACAGTGAAATCTAAAGCATCAGCCTCTGTGGTCATAGGTCTCTTTCTGATAAGCCAGCTAAATTCTTAGTACTGGGACACAGCGTGACACCACAGCCTGAGAAAGCTCCTGATTTCTGTGCCTGCGTTCATGATACGGTGTTTGGACTCTGGGCCTTAGAACACCAGGGGCTTATCAAGAATTAACCTTCACACAGCAGCGATCCTATATGTAAAATAATTTATGTGCAACTTTCATCAGCGGGACAGGTGTTTGAGACACGTCTAGGGCTCGGTGAAGCCTAAAAATCCCAAGCTGTGTCTGAGATGGAGCTGACACGCTCATCTCTCTGCAAGGCTAGAGCCCTGCTTACATGCTTGAAATACAAAGCAGGCGGTCCCTTACCTGCCACATTAGAAACCAGATTTGACATGGTAATGAAAATTGATAAAACTATATAGCCCCTAAGCAGAGTTTTAAAGCTTAGTTTCAGGCTCTGACCCTGCGGTGAGCAGAAATGATAGCAATCTGAGCTGTAGATCATCATCACCATTTGGCAGCAAGTTAAAAAAAGAACATAAGCATGACTCCCCCCCACCCACCGTTTTTAAATGACTGAAATGAGCCTGATGCCGTCACACCTATAAAACAGTTCATGCTATGATCATCATTGTGTAATATTCTCTCATTCTGCAGGGCTTTATTGTTTTAACAAAATCCATCCCTTCTTTGAAATCTAGTCGGATTATCAGGTTAAAAACACTTGAAAAATAAGAAGGACATTTAAGTAGCAAGCAGAAAGATTGCACAATTTATTGACTTACAGTGTCTATTTACTGTTGGAGGTTCATGTACATGAGGTCAGTGCATGTACCAATGAAGGACAAGGTTTTGTTTCCCCCTTTCCCCCACACGCCATCAGACTGTTTAACTCCTCTCTGGAGGGGAGAGGGAGGGGAAACAGGAGGACAAAGGAGGGAACAACTAAGCTGTAGTGCCTCTTCACCTCACTGTGCAATACCTTTTGTGCAATACTTTTGTAAATAGTCAACGGTGCAATAGACTCAATACTTGAAATGTGCAATTCACTTGTATTTTTATTTTTATTCCTATTTATTCTATTTATCCCCTTCGTATATTTTATTTATATTGTCTCTGTATTTATATATATGTGTGTGTGTATAACTCTGTAACTTCTGTCGGTGCTGTGCTTTTTTGGAAATCGAATTTCCCAGAGGAACCCACCCGAGGGATTAATAAAGTTCTATCTTATCTTATCTTATCTTTTACCATCTCGTGTAAAGTGCTCCAGAAATGCAAGCTTCTATTCTTTTTAACTGAGGTTTGTTTTAATTGTCACAATAAGCAAACAGTCGTTCTATAAATCCCTGTAATTTTCACTGTGTTCCCTTTCCCTTGGGTGATAAAAGTGACAGAATAAACAAAACTAGCAGTCTCTAATTAGAAAAGAAAAATGACATTAATTAGCTGAACTTTAACTTGAGCTAATTAAAGTTGAACAAATTAATCTGTTTTAGGATTTGTCAAAACTTTCCACTGATTTTTTTTTTTTTTTTGTTAAATCATAAGCATATGACTCAGTGTGGCCTGGTCATAAAACTCTAGGAGTCTTCTTCTTTGTGCATTTCAAGTAACATGATCTAAACTGCTACTGAATTCATTAACCCACTCACACTTTATACATTTACAAATACCACACACACACACACACACACACACACACACACACACACACACACACACACACACACACACACACACACAAAGGCGAGTTCTGAAGTCGTGCATTCATACTTATATATGTCCGGAGTTCAAGTCTAAGCTGGAGAAGAACATCATGCAACATAGCATAACCTAGTCCACTTTGCATGAAGGGTAACTCGTATTGTAGAACCTTTAACCTTGATAAACAAACCACTAGCTGCAGCAGCATCTTTTCTAGCCACAAGTCTCCTACGTTGCAGAGCTACTAAAGGTGGGATACTAAGACGGAGAAAGAAAAAAAAAACCCACTGTTATGAAGAGCAAGGCCAACAGAAAGAAAAAGATGCCCTGAAGATGCTGGACCCACTAAACAACAAGCACGCATCTGACAGCATCACCTCAGGAAGCAACGTGGATGTCAGCTGACTGAGAAATACGTGCCTGCTCTCGAAGTATCACGCACAGGAAGTTAGGAGACGACTTGCCCTTTATCAGCAACTTGTCATGTAAAACGAAGAGTTTCTGGTAGCGGTTCATTATTTTTGCATAAGCCGAACACCTCTTCTCTCCTATGAACGCGTTTTATTCGGCTGACTGGGAGGAGAAAAGGGGGGCGGGGGTGTAAAGCTACTGCGCACGGGTGGGAAACGTAGCTCTATACGACCTCTATTCGCTTGAAGTGTCAAACCTGAAGACGAGGTTGTGTTGTAAACAACGGTTTTTTTCTAGTGTGTGTATGTTTTTAATTCAAGACACGAATACCACTGCGAGCGTGGGTCTTGCTCGCTTGCCTGGGGACTGGTTTTGGCGACAAGCTGTTTACAAAACCGCCGTTTGAGCCGTGCTTTACCTCCTCCTGAAGTCCTTTTCGTACGGTTTGAGGTAGGGATCCATTTGGAGAAGGCAGCTGAACTCAGGAATTGTAACATTATCTCCCAGGTCTGCCATGGTTTCTCCAGACCAAGCCAATCGAGCACCGACTGCTGCTAGCCGACCGGACGGACTGACAGCTAAAGAACAGAGAGCAGGCATGCACTGTGCGCGAGGCTTTAGTATCCGGAGACAACAGCGAATCAGGGTGCCGCATGCCAAGCCCGTCCCATCACAACGTGCTGTGTTCCAGCAGGTCAGAGAGGAGACAGCTAAACTGTGCAGTGCTGTAGTGTAACTTTAAGGTAACAGCACAGGAAGCATCTGGCGCGTCAGAAGAAAATGAGGATGTTGTATACACATGAGCAGCTTTGTAGGCTGTGGGTTTGCCTGAGTTTGTGGCTCAAAAGAAATTTCATCTGCACAGAAATCGGATTTAACACAGATGTTGAAACATGTGGTAGTCAATTGTTGGATTCACTGTTAGCCTAGAATTACTGTTACTTGGCTGATAGTATCCTGACATGTAGCCCACTGGCTGTACTTTTATCCTCACTAAATGTGGACATTTATTGTCATAAATGATCTTTCCAGAGGCTGCCACTGGCATCTATAACTAACAGGAATTGGCCAACAACTGTGTATTTGAAACAGGTTTAGCAGTCAGCTCCCAGTAACTCCTGTCTACAAGCTGTTGCAGGCAAATGTCACATTTTCCTTCACTCTCATTATCGTCCAAGTCTGTCTCGAGAATTACTGGCTAATATGATAAATATGTTTTTGTAGAGCAGCCACCAGGCTGCAATTTTTCATGAAAAATAAATTGTTTTTGTCTGTGTGTTTGTTTAATTTTCTAGCCACATTAATTTCCCACAGTGTACAGTCCTGTCTCATTTTGGACACTTAGTGAGTCTTTCACTTAAAACAGGAAAACATAAATTTCACAGATGTATCCCAATTATGCTCACTGCCTTTTTATGTCTCGAAAGAAACAAACTCTTTTGATTTGAACACTCCCTTGACTTAATCTTGCAGTTCACAAAGGATATTTTAAGTCCGTCTACTGGTAATGTCTGACAATAAAATCCACTTGTTCTTTGTTATGTCCAAGTCTTTAATGTGGGGTGCAATGAACAGCTCTCTCGGGGCCACTACTGGAGTTTTAGGCCATTTTTAGTTTTTTGTGATATGTTTTTTTCTTTCATTATGAAAATAATTTCTTAGTGACATGTAAATTAAAATGCTGTGCAGTGAGCTGTGCTTATAAAAACGCAGATGAAAATGCATTGCTGTGTGAAAACTTTTTTCTGTACATAACTTCATAGTAAAAGTGCAGCTTTGCATATATATATAAGTGACCTGCCAATCTTCAGTATGCGCTTCTGCATTTCATTTAAAGAGATCCCATGGTAAAAGCACATAAGCATTAGTGTATGTGAGGTGGTGGTTGAGGAGAATGTTAGGTGTTGCTGAACTCCATTGTAATGCAGTGAATGTATGCTTTTCTACAGATTCAGTATCTACTTCACCTGCACTTACTCCTGTTTTGAAGCTATCTTTCTAAAATGCAGAGCTCACACTGTTTTGATCTAATTGTGGCCTCAATAAGTTTTAGCCCAAGCTACTTCACTGAAGTGGCAGAACTAAGTTGAACTCAAGAAGGATAACCTTGCAATAATTTAGATTAAATCCCTGTTGGAAAAGGCTGATAAATATGCACGCCGACTGAAGAAATGGCACAGGTCTTGAAAGCGTTGTCCTTGTCACAAAATAAAACTGTCCCAGCTAAAGGTCATAAAGCGAGTGTCATTCTAAAGAGCCATCTGTTGGTAATAGATGGAACAAGTGTGTTGCCGTCCACCCCAGAAGGTTATGCCAATAAATGTTGTCTCTTTGATTCATAGCTAAATAACACATGTTTATAGGTATCTATGGAAAGACACTTGACTCAGTGATAAAAAAAACAGACAAAAAAAATATCATTTAGCTGACAGATCTTAACTTGGCAACCTGGAGCAAGTAGTTGCAACCAGTATATGTGCACAACATCATAATACTTCATATTACAAAAATAGTTTGTTGTCTTAAGTCAAACATTGTTTTTAGCTGTAATGGGTTATTATTTTTTCATTTCCCACAATACCAAAAATGACATTTGTTTTGCCTGCAGATTTCACAAACATAATCATTTATTCTGCAAAGTTCACAACATTGTTTGTCTATGTTTTTTTGACCGTGACAAGAAACTAATGTAAGCCATCTGAGATTGGAATATTTTGTTCGATAACATCAAGATTAATGGAGATCTAACAAAAACAACAGAAAATAGCACTAAGATAGAAATACTAACTGATCTAAATGGGCATAAGCACAAATTTGGATCTAACTTGCAACAGCAGATTGTATTCCATGGTACTGTGAAAAGTTCCTGATTTTTTTTATTTTTTGCATATTTGTCACACTTAAATGTTTAAGATTATTAAATAACTTTTAATATTAGACACAGATAACCATAGTAATACAAAATACTGTTTTTGAACGAGGATTTCATTTATAAAGGGGGAAAAGGTATCCAAACCTACCTCACTCTTCGTGACAAAGCAATTGGCTAATAACTGGTTGTGCTACGCTTGGCAACAAGAACTGCAATCAAGCTTTTGATTGGCAATGAATCTTTCACATTGCTGTGAAAGAATTTTGCTCCACTCTGCTTTGCAAAACTGTTTTACTTCAGCCATATTGGAGGGTATCTGAACAAGGCCATGCCATGCCAATAGGACTGGTAAATGGTAAATGGTCTAATATGGTGCTTTTCTACAGTACTTGAGCACTCACTGCTTTACTACATGCCTCATTCACTCATTCATACAAGCACTGTTTTTCTAAGTGTTTTCTAACATTCATCAGAGAGCAGATTGGGGTTCAGTATCTTGCCCAAGGATACTTTGGCACGCAGACTGGAGTACCATGGGACCTAACCGTCACCCTTCTGATTAGTAAATGACTTGCTCTGCCTACTCAGGTACAGCGACCCCTTTAAGTCCAGACTACTACACTGCTCCAAAATCTTCATTTTGTTTTTGGTTTTTTAGCCATTCAGGTGTGATTCAGATAATTGTCCCTGCTGCATAACCAAAATGTGCTTGAGCTCCAGGGCACAAACTAATGGCCAAATATTCTCCTTCAGCTTTCCTAGTAGAAAGCAGAATTCATGGTTCAAATAATTATGGCAAGTTTTCTGGGTCCTAAAGCAAGAAAGCAGCCTCAGCCCTCTTCATCTTGGGACTCATCAGGATGATTTTTGCAAATGTGAGACAAACCTTTATGTTTTTTTGGTCATCAGTGGTTTTTACTTTGACACTTTTCTGAGGATGCCATTTTTGTCCAGCCTCTTTCTTATTGTTGAATCAAGTACCTTAAACGAGGCAAGTGAGGCCTTCTTTAAATGCTGTTCTGGGCCTTTTGTGACCTCCTGGACTATCTTCAGTGCTCTCTTGGAGTAATTTTGGTAGCCTGGCCACGCCATGGCAGGTTCACCACTGTTCCATGTTTTCTCCTTTTGTGGATAAGGACTCAGCATGTCCCAAAGACTTAGAAATGGCTTTATAACTCTTTCCAAACAAATAGATGCCATTTACTTTTTTTCTTAGGTATTCTTGAGTTTTTTAGATAGTGAAGTGTTACTTTTTGAGATCTTTTAGCTTTGTCAGGCAGGTTCTAGTTACATGATTTCTTTGTTTGTGAAATTGAACTTAACTTTCCAAAAATGTGGTTAATCACAATAATTCCTGATTTAACAATTACTTACTACTACAAGTAGGTTTGGCGAGCTTTTTTTTTTTTTTTTAACTTAATACAAAAAATCTTTATCTGGTCTAATATTAAAATGTGTTTGATGATCTTAAACATGTAGCTGTGACCAATATACAAACAAATGTAAGAAATCAGAAACACAAAACATCCCATTCTTGCTATTAAAGTTAAGGCCTTATAAGCATGTTTTTACTCTGTCTACAACCTGAGGATGCTTGGTTAAAGGGAGCTTTATGGATCCTCTATTCCCCTTTGATCAGTCAAAATTAATCTGATGAGTTGATGAGCTCATCTGATGAGTTTATGCATCACAAATAGCACTGCAGATTTCTGAGAAAACCCTACCTTCCATCCTGCCTCTCTTCTGGCCCAAATTTCACCCCAAGAAAATATTATTTAACTTTCCCAAGACACTTGTAACAACTCTGGGTAGTTTTAATTTATTCATTATGAAGAATTCAATTGACATCTGAAGACAAAACCCTAAATATTCTTGGGTTTTGAGCATTTCTTCCTGAGCTATATGTTCCTCTGCAGAATCATATTGAACCAGAAAGACATCACATCAGAGATTCAGAACACAACTGAAATGCCAGCTCTGTGTGACTTAATAGAAGCTGACACAAACAACCTTCTCATTCAACTAAATTGACGTGACTACGCAAGCATGCTACACTGATATCATTTGCAATGAAAAAACACAATTAGTCTTTCAAAACCTATAATTATTCATCAAAGCATTATAGTGCCTCCAAGCTGAGAGAATTACTTTGCAGGGTGTTCAACCAATATAAGACACATCCAGGGCAAAAATTATAGCTGTTAGAAGATAGAGAATTGAGCAGGGATGACACAGAATGCTAAGACTTTATTTCTAAAAGCATGGCTTTGAGAAACAATAGAAAAAAGTAGAGAAGCTGAAACGTTTTATAAACAAACAAAATGTATAAGGAGAACATCCAGGCGAAGAAACCACTGACTCGAGGAAAAAATATGTAAATTATTTTAAGTGCATCTCACAGAAACAGAAAAACCTATTCAGAGGTCTTCAGTCCTTTTTTGTATATGACAATTCACCCTTGTAAAGATTTTTTTTTATAAAATATTGCAAAATATTAAATTTTGATCAAAAGTTCCTTTGTTCAAAACATATACATATAGATTTACAGGTGAAATGTCTTATTTCATTTGCAGCTCATGTAACAGACATGACCACCTCATATGGAAATACTAAATCACATCCAATGATTGTAATGGTCATGAAAATAAACAGTACCGACAAAGCTCATGAGCACAGAAAAACAAGACAAAGAAAATCGAGATTTCTAAAGGGTTAGGGTTAGCTACTCACATGGAAATCCCAGTTTTCAATTGTCATAGCCAAGTGGCAAAGCGAAACGGACAGAGCATTTCAACATGAATATAAATGAATTTTGGATGCCTCTCATTTTCTTTGGAAGTCTCTCATTAAAATCCATATTTCGAAATTAAACACATTCTCCAAGGATTGTAGCTCTGAAACTGTCTGTGCAAGACCCGGTTAAGATTAAGATCATGTATTTTGAATAGTGAATAAGATATCTGTGTTTGTGTGTGCACTGCATCCCAACAATCGATGTGAGAAAAAACCTTTTCAGGGAGCATATTTTCAAATAAAAAATCATCTTCAAATTTTAGCTGTGAGACAAGAGCACAGTCGGCACTTGTGTTTGTGAAGAAGATTCAAAGATCTATTTTATTCGCATCGATGCAAACTACACTGAACAAAAATATAAACGCAACACTTTTGTTTTTGCTCCCATTCCCCATGGGATGGACGTAGAGACCTAAAATTCATTCCAGATACACAATATAACCATCCTTCCCAAACAGTGGTCACAAATCAGTCCAAATGTGTGGTAGTGGGCACATCTGCTATATTGAGATAATCCATCCCACCTCACAGGTGTGCCACATCAGGATGCTGATCTGACATCATGAGTAGTGCACAGGTGTACCTCAGACTGCCCACAACAAAAGGCCACCCTGGAATGTGCAGTTTTGTCTCACAGCAAAATGCCACAGATGCCACAAGCAATGAGGGAGCGTGCAATTGGCATGCTGACAGCAGGAATGTCAACCAGATCTGTCGCCCGTGCATTGAATGTTCATTTCTCAACCATAAGCCGTCTCCACAGGCGTTTCAGAGAATATGGCAGCACATCCAACCGGCCTCACAACCGCAGACCTCGTGTAACCACACCAGCCCAGGACCTCCACATCCAGCAGGTTCACCTCCAAGATCGTCTGAGACCAGCCACCCAGACAGCTGCTGGAACAATTGGTTTGCACAACCAAACAATTTCTGCACAAACTGTCAGAAACCGTCTCAGGGATGCTCAACTGCATGCCCGTCGTCCTCATCGGGGTCTTGACCTGACTCCAGCTCGTCGCCGTAACAGACTTGTGTGGGCAAATGCTCACATTCGATGGCGTCTGGCACGTTGGAGAGGTGTGCGCTTCACGGATGAATCATGGTTCACATTGTTCAGGGCAGATGGCAGCTGAGAATGTCCCAGTTCTTGCATGGCCAGCATACTCACCGGACATGTCACCCATTGAGCATGTTCGGGATGTGCTTGACCGGCGTATACGACAGCGTGTACCAGTTCCCACGAATATCCAACAACCTCGCACAGCCATTGAAGTGGAGTGGACCAACATTCCACAGGCCACAATTGACAATCTGATAGACTCCATGCGACGATGTGTTGCACTGCATGAGGCAAATGGTGGTCACACCAGATACTGACCGGTTCTGGGTCCCCAGACCCCCAATAGCGCAAAAAACTGCACATTCCAGGGTGGCCTTTTGTTGTGGGCAGTCTGAGGTACACCTGTGCACTACTCATGATGTCAGATCAGCATCCTGATGTGGCACACCTGTGAGGTGGGATGGATTATCTCAATATAGCAGATGTGCCCACTACCACACATTTGGACTGATTTGTGACCACTGTTTGGGAGGGATGGTTATATTGTGTATCTGGAATGAATTTTAGGTCTCTACGTCCATCCCATGGGGAATGGGAGCAAAAACAAAAGTGTTGCGTTTATATTTTTGTTCAGTGTACATTACTTAAAAGTAATAAAAAGATAAGTTAGTGATTCTGGAAATGCATCCATCCCACATTATAATTAGTATACATTTAGCATAGAGTCTCAAATTGGTACCAACTTCAGAGTCTGTGGAATTGACTATTACCTAATTCCTCATCAGACAATTGTGTTCAAAGTGTTTTGTGATTTATTGTCCATAAACATGCAATTAGCAGTACAGTTTCTTTGGCAACAATCCTGGGAAATCAGAGCAATACAAATTAAAGTGCTCATGCACTTATTGCAACTGATTTCAGAAACACAAAGAGGAAAAGAACAATGAAAGAAGTAAAACAGGATACAGAAATATGATTTAGACATGAGACAGACAACCCCCTTCTATTGAAAATCAAATTAGATGTCAGGGATCAGAAATACTGCAACCTATATAATTCCTTTGAAAGACGGATGACGCTGCGCCATGAATGCCACCAAGTGAGAAGGTTAGCACTGAGCAATAAAGGGAACCAGAGAAATGGGGATGAAGCTAATGAGAGGTGATAAGATTCACTCCAGCCTTCAATTTCAAGGATGAAGGGATCTCAGAAAGGACCAGAGACTGACACGAGGATAGAGATCTTTAATGAGAGTCAATAGAGCAGATGGAAGCACCGATATTGGTATGTGAGGCTGAACACAAAGCATGTGCTAATGACAGTTTCGGAAACTCTGAGCTACATAAAACATTTCGCGGGGTTGAAAGCTATCCAGATGATAGAAGATTTCAAATATGTGGTGCAATGTGGTCACGGTTGCTGATGTAGGTTGAGGACACGAGGAGGCAAGCAGAACCTATATCGGCACACTCAGGGTTTTTGGCAAAACTCATTTATGAATTTCAGACTAGTCAGCCCCTGCAGCAGAAATGAATTGTTAACACCTGACCCCACAATATAACAGGCCAAATGGCTTAAATCAAGCAGAAAGGGCTCAGGGGACACTGTCAAAGGAAGAGGGCGAAAAGGCCGAATTTCAGCTGGGCGTCAGCAAGGGGAAGTCAAGACTTCTTTAACAGAAACAATGAGACAATTGTCAAGTAAGGTTAGAGAAAAATAATTACACTGGCCTTTCGGTATTAAAGAAAACACATATCCCGATGACTAATTCAGTATGTGCTGTGTGATTATTGGCTTACATGCACAGTTTGAGAATACCATTTCCCGTCTTCCTTCCAAGCCTTGACAATTATAATCCCACCATGTCTAAAACCTGCTGTGTTTCAGATATTTTCGAATGGCAATATGCTGTGTGATTATGTTGCAAATCAAAAAGGGTTGAATTCAAGGAGTCAGTCCATCTACTGAAATGCTGAAAAGCATAAAGAAATATTCTAGATTAGATTCGAAAATCAACATAACCCATATTTTGACTCTGAGACTAAACCTTGAAACAGCACTGTATTAAATCATAAGTGTCCAATTTCCATTTCATTGCCAAGATGAATGAGGCTTCAAACAATGAATGACTGTGTTGTATTTATATCTAGTTTGCAGTGTGTATTTATGTTTCCACGGCCCTTCAAGATGAAGCAGTGAAACAAAAACAACAATTCTCAGTAAGGACAAGAAACAAAAGTAGATTCACACCTAATCTGAGCAGACATAATAGAAGATCATTTATATTCCTGCGTGATGCTGCTATTCAGGAAGACGTACCAAAAACACTGCAACAAAACGAATAGATATTCAAAGTTATGTTGTTGCGTTTCTTCTTTTGTTTCAAAGAAGACATGAACTAAAGAAAGAAACTTTGGTGTGGTCCTCTGATTTTCTTATTTGAATATTGTCTAGAAATGTTGTTTAAACTGCAACGTGATAATGAAGTAAACATTTTCACGTGAGGCTTTCAGGTTCCTTTCACACATCTTTAAGCCTTAAACAGCGATCAAACAACACTGGCATTAAAATAAGTAACTGAAAATGCACAAAGCATATCTTACATTAACTGATGTATGTACTCCCTATGCTTTAAACACATAAATCTCTAAAGTTGAAGAGCCCACGATTTAACTGAACATGCCGATGACAGCATAGGATGCAGTTCATTTCAAAGAGATCCCCAGTTCATCACAGACTTAATACAGAGACACTATCTTTAGACTGTGGGAGGAATCTGTTCTGTTAATTGTAGGTCAGCTATAAACACAGAATATCTGTTCATTTTACTTTTTATTATATTTATTCATTTTAGCATTTTTCCACATAATTTACATTGGCATCAACGGGACTCACCGTTGCATCATATTTTGTATTTGCGTCAGAGTATCAGTAATACAGTATATCTAGTGTATACAGTCTGACAAAGAGAGACACCTATGGGCCATTTGGAATCCCACTCACTGCATGTCTCGAGACTGCTGGAGGAAGCCGAAGCATCTAGAGAGACACGAGAAGAACATGTAAACTCCACACAGAAAGGTCCCGGACTAGATTTGAACCCGGGACATTCTGCAGCGAGGGTGTTAAAAATGTGATGACTTTGCATCACATTATGTAAACTGCCGAGTTCCTGTTCAAAGTTACTTTATGTCGAAGTTGAGCTGAGCCATACTGACTGCCATCTGTTTCCAGTCAAACCTACATGCTGTAAAAAGGAGGAAATACTGTCTGTATACTATTTATTAATTCGATGCAAATATTAGGAGACCTGGCATAGCTGCATGGTGGTCTTGATATAGTAGTTACATGTCTCTCTCCCAGTCTATGCTGTGCAAAATTCATTGTTGGGGTGCAGCCAGAGCATACAAATCATCAGACCTGTTAGAGTTTAAAATATGGGTTAACAAAACATCACACAATACCAAAAATGCTCTGAATATCAACTTATAACAACAGGAGAAATCATTGCGGGAGCAAAAATCCACACACTATTTATATTGTCGATTAAAACACAGACCTCCAGATAGAACAAGCAATATTTAGTTGTGATGGTTGTGAAGGATTATTAATTATTAACATAACACTGCTTGTCATGTTTTGAAATTATTTTTCAAAAATATCTTGTTTGGGCTGAATTGGTATTTGGTAGAAAAGATTCTGTAATCATTTGACATTACTGAGTACCCCCACTGAAAAGCATGGATAACAAAGATTATTCTGCAGAGTTTAAAACTGCTTATCTTTGCAGACCATAATTACCCCACCCCTCACACACACACACACACACATCCATCAGCCTTTTAATTTACCTGTTTACCCAAAGTTTTTATAAAACTTTGTTCATCCATTTCTGTCATTTCATTTCACACGTCTAACCTCACTGTGCTGTAAATCAGGCTTTAGATTTAGTTGACTTGTCCATAATTTTACAGTCACTAGAGGTATATATAAAGGGAGCTACAATTAAGAATCCCTCAGTCACACCAGCTAAATACAACATTATGTTTACAAATGTCTGAGAACAAACATATATAAGGAAGGAGACAGGACTTGAAATTGAACCCTGTGGGACCCCACAATTTATGATTGGTGAGAGGACGATAAATTGCTTGCAGCGACAGAAAAGGTTCTATAGGAAATGTAGTAACTGAGCAAGCACAGTGCTATATCTCTGATACCCACCCAGTGCTTGAGGCAGTCAATTAAAATTGCATGATCTACAGTATAAAAAGCCTCACTGAGGTTTAAAGGATTAAAATCGAACATTCCCCAGCATACACTTTTAAAAGAAGGTCATTTGTTACTTTAAGAAGGCAATTCTTGGTGCTGCATGGACATTTAAAATTTTACTAGCGCTTTAAGAACATGTTGATCTATTTCTCTAAAAGAGCAACTTATTTAAAATGTGTCTTTAAAAAAATGAAGGGGCAAAGAAATTTACTGATGTAGTACCTTAAAATATTTTAAACTCTGATCTGTGAGAGAGCTGCTGGAAAGTTTTGGTTTTAGGCCTCAAAAATAAATCCAAAGAGTCAGCCTTATACTCACTTTGAATGCAAGGATAGATTTAAAAGTTGATTGGAATACCTGAAAAAAATAATCTACCTCTAAATAGTTAGAATCTCATATTTTCAGGATTTGATTGAAAAATTAGTGAGCCCTTAGTGCCATTACTGGCACAGTGGTTAACTATGAGGTTTGTTTCTCTCAACGGGACTCAGAAAATATGACAAGGCTTTCGTTATGTGATAAAAGGCAGTTTAATAACCATCCATTCAGTATCCAACTCTTGCTCTCCCACTTTAAAGACCACCTTCTGTGGCCTCATGCTACCATTCAAATTTGCTTGGCTGCTTTGAAAGAGACCCATTACAAAGAGTGATATATGATTATCTCCACAAGTCTCAAGTTCAGGTTTGCAGAGGGTGAATTAGTTGTCATTTCCTCTTTGGCCTCTGAACTAGTGAAAGCTTGCAAGGCAGACCATTTGAAAAACTTCAATTGGTTGATGATGTCACAGGAGTTTAATTTAACAGCGCCTTCAAAATAAGAGAAGCGTGGAGCATGTGGTATAGAATGTAACAGAATCAAGGATGCAGCTTCACTGTGGGTTTATTGTCCCTCAATATTAATGCTGTGGTAAGGATATATTCACAGAGGTGCAGCAAAAATGAAAATAAAGTATTCAGATTTACAAGTATGTTCTATTTAGTATTTAGAACAAAGGTCACAACATGTCATAATGATAGTTATCATATATCTCCAAACATATTAGCCTTTTTACAGGAAATTAAGAGTTTCTAATTAATATTAACTATGAACAAAGCAAAGGGATGAGCATTAAAAAAAATAATCAGCCTGATTTTAAACTGATATTCCAACATTCGAGTACAACAACGTAAAATAAAACAATCAAAAGCTCATTTGTAGGAATTCTTTAAGGTTGCTTTTTGTGAATAAACTCTGACAATGACATGCAATTTTAGGAGAGCAGTTACAATGCAGCTGTGAAGAGATATTAAACTTCGGATTGCACAATAAATCTTTTCCATTCAAACATACAGATCCTGTGAAGGTTTCTAAGGAGATCATATCCCAGCATGCACTGTGCAATAAACACCCTTGACAGGTTGCCAGTCAAATGGACTCCCAGCATGTCTTTGGACTTGGAAGACAACAGGGAAAGAAATCCACAAGAAAACTGTGTGAAATGCACACAGGAAAACCCAAGTTACAGCTTGATGTTGTATTAGCCATGTGAGAGATCTGAGAGATCAGATCATGGCGAAGCTGGAAACCTGGACCCTCCGTGGCCGATTACCAGGACTATGTGAAGTACCCTCTGAAGGTTTACTAGAAGATTTGAATGCAGCATTACAGATACAGATACCCTACTGCAAACATCAAAACTAATCATCTGATTCTGATCTACAACATGGCAGCAATGATTACAGAGATGCTTGGCTATAAGACGAACAGCCACAAGGAGAAGTACCCTCATTGAAGAAGGAGAGTAGACACCAAAATCAATGCAGTTTGGACGGAATTTAGCCAACTATCAGAGTTTTGTCATGAAGAAAGTGGTGCCTAGGAAGTACAAAGAGTGTTGAATACATGAGGCATTGAAAACTGCCAAGCAAAGACTCACAGTCTTGACCAGTTGTTTGAAGAGATATACAAGAGAGGTGGAACGCAGGAGACTAAACCAGCTGTACTCCACTGAACATCCAAGGTATACTCTCAGTGGCAGGGGAACAACATGAGAACAGCCCCACCAAGGCTGGAGATGGAGCAATACTGGTAGAGCATAAGGGATGCATCACATAGAAACAGTGCTCAGTGGCTAGTGGATCTAAGAGCAGACAACAGCAACCTCCCCGAACAGGGGCCATCACAGTGGCAGGGTCAGAATGCCTAGAATTATACATAGATCAACAGTGCCATAGGTGCCTTCATCGGGAATTCAATAGGGATGTGGCGAACAGCACTAAAGGCCAACTTTAAGCTAATTGCACAAGCCACCGTCAAGTGCAGGATCTACCAAGGAGATCCCCTGCCCCCACTGCTGTTCTGCATTGGCCTGAAACCCCTCAGTGAGATCACTGACAAGACTGGCTACCGATACTGATTAGGGAATGGAGCAATCGTCAGCCACCTCCACAACATTGATGACATCGAGCCGTATGCCAGGAGTGAATGAGATGTTAATTTGCTGATCCACAAGATTAGGATCTACAGCAACAACATCTGAATGTTATTTGGACAGGAGAAATGTAGTTGGATTGCAACAAAGCGAGGGAAAGTAGTTAGAACTGAGGGGACTGCGCTATCAGAAGGCAACGTTGCAGACATCGAGGACAGCTACAAGTACCTGGGAATCCCTACAGGGAACCACAAAAACCTGGAAAGGCTAGGAAACCCACAGCCACCAAATACCTGAAGAGAGCAAGGCAAGTCCTGAAGAGTCAGCTGAATGGAAAGAACAAGATCTGGGGAATCAACACCAGTGATCATATACTCTATTGGGACAATAAGTTGGCCAAAGGAGGAGATAGAAGCCATTGACATCAAGACAAGGAAACTCCTCATCATGTATGGAGGGTTTCACCCCAAATCCAGCACCCTGAGACTGTACGGCAAACGAAAGGAAGGGGTCCAAGGACTAGTGAGTATCAAAACCACTGTCCAGCATGAGACAACAAACATCCATGAGTACATTAGGCAGATTTCCTCAACTGACCCCAATATCTCAGACAACAGCAACACAAGAAAGAAGGGGAGCAAGAAGAACTATCATGGAAGGACAGCACCCTGCACGGTATGTACCTCTGGCAGATAAACGAAGTGGCTGACATTCAGAAATCCTAGCAGTGACTGGAGAAAACTGGACTGATAGATAGCACAGTGGCACTAATCATGGTGGGTCACTGTGGTTCAGGGGGTTTGGAAGCTCATCTTGTAACCAGAAGGTTGCTGGGTCGATCCCCAGCTCTGTCTGTCTTGGTCATTATGTCCTTGGGCAAGACACTTCACCTACCGCCTTGCTGGTGATGGCCGATGGCGCGATATGGCAGCCTCGCTTCTGTCAGTCTGCCCCAGGGCAGCTGTGGCTACAACTGTAGCTTGCCTCCACCAGTGTGTGAATGTGAGAGTGAATGAATAGTGGAACTGCAAAGCGCTTTGAGGGTCTTGAAAAGCGCTATATAAATGCAATCCATTATTATTATTATGGCAGCACAGGAACAAGCTTTGAATGCAAGATCCACAGAGGTTGGGGTCTACCACAACAGGCAAGACTGCAGGTGCAGACTTTGTAAAGATGTTGTAGTGTTTTCAACGAGGATGTTGGTGACACCGAGTTAAACCACAAATGAAGACCCTGGAGTTTAGTTGCAGCTTGTTTAATTGTCTCCATGAACATGTGGTGAAAACTGAAATGACAGAAAATAAACTCCATCTCAACAGGCAGAAGCATGTTTACATCAATAAAGTGCATTACTCTCACTAAAACATTCATGTTAGCAAATACACATTAATATCCAAAGTTATCTGTACAAACTGTCATATAAAGTAACTTACGGCGTTCCGGCCTGATAATTCGGAGTAGATGGCATTAGATTACATCTCCATACTGCCTTTAGCATGAGCCTGTTTCTCAGCAAAACCGAGCGCTTGACCCAAACCGGAAGTGCTCGACCGGAACCGGAAGTGCCCCGCCAGAACGGGAAATACATTTTAGCGATATTTTCCTTTTAACTAAAACGTATGTAAAGCATGAATTATTCATTTTAACAACACATAAATTTTTTAATGGCAAATCTTTTTAGAATTATTTATTTCAAATTTATGAACCTATTTATTCAGAGAAACGCCTTAAGGGCAACACACTCCCCGCCTGGCCTCTCGAGGCCACTATGCTAAACGAACATTATGCATTCAGTCTTTTGGCATGAGGAGGATAACTTCTGTAACTGGTCGCAAAAATGTCTTTATGCACCCTTCAGTACATATCTTTACCTCAATTTTCCTTACTCGATCGTCCTTGCTTGGGAATGTGGCAGTGACCCTGGCCATGGGCCAGCTGTTTCGTGCAACCTGCTTGTCCTTGAGCAGAACCAGGTCACCAACTTGGAGGTTTCTGCGCGACCCGGTCCATTTCTGCCTTTGCTGCAATGTGGGTAGATACTCTCGCCTCCAGCGTGTCCAGAACTGGTTGGAAAGGGCTTGGACCCGTCTCCATTGTTTGTTGTAGAGGTCTTTATCCGAAAAGTCTCCAGGTGGGGATAGGAGGCAAGATTTCTGCGTAAGGAGCATTGAAGGGGATAGGACGAAGGGGTTCTCTGGATCAGAGGATACTGGGACGAGCGGCCTTGCATTTATTATGGCTGTAACCTCAGCCATGAGTGTGCATAACACGTCGTGAGTCAGTTGAACCTTATTTTGTAGTAGCATGGAGTCCAGGATTCTGCGGGCGACTCCGATCATGCGCTCCCAAGAGCCTCCCATGTGGGATGCGTGTGGTGGATTAAACTCCCAACTGCAGCCTTGGACAGTTAGGCACTGTTGGAGTGATTTATCCATTCCAAGTTCCTTTGAAGTGCTAATAAAATTGGTGCCACGGTCAGATAGCAGCTGTTTGGCGGGGCCTCTCAGGGCGAAGAAGCGGCGGAGGGCGTTTATGCAGCTGGATGTGTCCAGAGATTCGATTACCTCAATATGCACAGCTCTCGAACTCATGCAGGTAAACATGATGGCCCACCGCTTACTTTCAGCTACTCCGCCCCTGGTACGCCTGGTAGTTATGGACCACGGTCCAAAGACATCAAGGCCGACGTAGGTGAAAGGAGGACAAGTTTTTAGGCGTTCAGGTGGTAGGTCCGCCATGAGTTGTTGTTCTTGTTTTCCACGTAGTTTGCGGCAGGTTAAACATTTGTGGATTACTGAATTGACTCGTTTTTTGCCGCCTAGAACCCACAGCCCAGCAGCTCTGATTGCTCCTTCCGTCAGATGACGACCTTGGTGCCTTGTTAGCTCGTGATAATGGCGAGTGAGCAGAAGGGAGATGTGACTGTTTTTTGGAAGAATTACTGGGCTCTTTTCAACACTCTCAATTTCTGCGTGTTTGAGTCGGCCTCCAACAGAAATGAGGCTGTCCTGTAACATTGGGCTGAGCTTCTTGAGGGGGCTCTGTTTTGAGATTGGCTTGCCAGCATCAAGGGCAGAAAGTTCCTTCTCAAAGTATGCCTTCTGTGTCTCTTTGAAGATGACAGTTTTTGCTTGAGCAATCTCCTCTGGAGTTTGAGGCAGATGACATTTGTGCCAGCCTTTGCATTTTTTGTTTGGATTAGTCCCATTGAAGGACTTTGCAATGTGGATAAGATTTGCTATGGCTCTGACTAAAGACTGAAAGGTAGAAAAGTGCTCAAAACGCTTACAGATGAGTACTTGGAGGTGAGTGACGTAAGTTTTTACTTCTGGTCTAATTTCTGAGTCTTTATCTGGTTCAATCAGGTCAAACCTTCCACTCAGTTGTGTTGTCTCTGCGGCAGGACGGTGGATGAAGGGTGGTCCGGTGAACCAGGTGGACTTTTTTAGTTGGAATGCCGACAGTGACCTAGACGCATGGTCTGCTGGATTTTCCTCTGTGCGCACATAATGCCACTGTTCTGGCTTTGATGACTGGCGAATGCGCTGTACTCTGTTGTGAACGTATGTGTAAAACCTTTTTGACTCATTACAGATGTAGCCAAGCACTACTTTACTGTCCGTATAGAAATGCACTGCATCAAAGTCTAAGTCTAACTCATCTTGGATGAGGTCAGCCATTTCTGCTGCCAAGACGGCTGCACATAGTTCAAGTCTTGGTATTGTAGGTTCTGACAGGGGGGCTAGTTTTGCTTTGCCCATTATGAACCCAACCTCGACCTTCCCATCTGTTTGAACTGCCTTTAAGTAGGCCACAGCTCCTATGGCCTTAGTAGATGCATCTGAGAACAAACACAGTTCCTTTCGCTTTGCTCGACTTAGTGAGGTGGATGTGTAGGTTCTGGGAACATGTAGTTCTCTTAGATCCTGAAGGGAATTTCTCCATGTTTCCCATCTGCTTCGTTTGTCCTCTGGAAGGGGTACGTCCCAATCTGAACATTCTGAAGTAAGCTCTCTGAGTAGGGCCCTTCCTTGGATTGTAATGGGTGCCAATAGGCCCAGGGGATCGAAGACGCTATTGACAGAGGACAATACGCCACGGCGAGTGAATGGCTTGCTTGAGGTGGCCACTGAGTAAGTGAATGTGTCTCTTGTTATTTCCCAAATGAGTCCAAGGCTTCGCTGGGATTGTGTCTCTTCACCACTTAAATCTAAGTTTTTAATGACAGGAGCACAATCTTCTGGGCAGAAGGCCTGCATAACTGCCTGAGAGTTGGAAACGAACTTATGCAGGTGTAGGTTGGATTCAGCGAGTGAGGCTTGTGTTCTTTGAAGCAAGTCTATAGCCTCAGCAGGAGAGGGGACAGAGATCAAGCCGTCATCTACGTAAAAGTGCCTCTCCACGAACTTTACTGTATCTGCACCATAGTCTTTCGAACCTGCTCTGATGGCCTTGCGTAGTCCATAAATGGCAACAGCGGGGGATGTTGAGTTGCCAAACACATGGACTTTCATCCGGTACTCGACAACTTCGTTGTTTGGGTTGTTGTCCCTATGCCACAGAAAACGGAGGAAGTTGCGGTGGTCTTCGCGTACCATAAAACAGTGAAACATTTGCTGTATATCTGCCATGATTGCAACACTTTCTGTCCGGAAGCGGAGAAGAACTCCGACAAGTGTGTTGTTTAAATCAGGGCCAGTAAGGAGGACACTGTTAAGAGAGACACCCAAGTACTGGGCGCTAGAATCGAAGACAACCCTGATCTGATTGGGTTTTTGGGGGTGGTAGACTCCAAATGTTGGAAGATACCAACACTCTTCTCCCTTTTCCAGCGGGGGGGCCACCTCAGCGTGACCATTGGAGAGGATTTTTTCCATGAAGGCCACATAATGCTCCCGCATTTCAGGTTTCCTATTAAGGGTGCGTTTTAAGGAGGAGAACCTCGTGGCTGCCTGCTGTCTGTTGTTTGGTAATTGCTGGCGGGGTTCCTTAAATGGAAGTGGGGCGACCCAACTGTTGTCCACGTCTCTGTACATAGTATTGTCCATCATTTTTAGAAAGAGAGTGTCCTGTATTGAGTGAGCTGGTTTGTTGTCGTTATCTGTCCGGTTAAAAACTGTTTGACCCAGAGTTTGTTCGGGCGCTTTACCTGGCCTGTTTGTGTGTGGCATTTCTTTGAGTTGCAGGAGGCTACTGCATGGTTTGAAAACTGTAGGGCGGCCATTTTCCAGAACGACTGTCTTCAGGGTGCTGACTGTAGGCCTATGGACATTACCCAGACAGACCTCCCCAACTACAACCCACCCTAGGTCTAGGCGCTGGGCGAAGGGGGCATTATGGGGGCCGTTAATTCTCTGCCTGACCTTGTGTGCCTGTAAAATGTCTCTCCCTAGTAGCAGGAGTATTTCGGCTTTAGGGTCTAGCTCTGGGATGTACTTTGCTATGGTACGGAGGTGCGGCTGGTGTAGCACTGCGCTGGGAGTTGGGATTTCATTCCTATTGTTAGGGATGTCCTGACACTCTATGAGCGATGGTAGAGGGATCACCACTGACCTATCCAGTGACTCGATATGGAAGCCTTCAGCTATTTTACCCCATGTTTCTACAACACCAGAGCATGTTCTAAGATTGTAGGAGAAAGGTTCACTTTTAATGTCAAAAAGTTCGAAGAACTCAGGCTTGGCTAAAGAACGATTGCTCTGATCGTCTAGTATTACATATGCCTTAACAGCTCTGTCTTTGTCACCTTTAGGGTACACCCATGTGAGACATATCTTGGAACATGAACGTCCCCACTGACCTGGACCGCACACGTCTGTGCAGCTTGTTGTGACATCAACCATGTCATGACTGTTTTCTCTCTCCCCGCCATTCTCTTGTGCCGGAGGTGGAGCCTTGTTGGTCTGTGGTGGAGGACCGGGATGCATGGCTGCATCGTGACTTGTGCTGTCACATTCAGAACACTTTACTGAAGATTTGCATTCCTTCGCAAGATGAGTATCTGAAGAACAGCATCTGAAACACAATCCTTTCTCTTTGAGGAAGGCCTTCCTTTCGTCCAGTGCTTTATTCCTAAATGTTCTGCATCTTTTGAGTGGGTGTGGCTTGTTATGTAGTGGGCAGTTCCGGTTAAAGTCCTTGTTAGGGGGAGAAATATAGGTTTTGTGTACAGTAATTGGCTTGCTGGAATTTAAGTTTTTTGCAAAAGGTTTTTCTGGTTTTAAGTTTTGCTGTTGGAAACTTGGATCATTGCGTTTCTTTGCCTCTTTACATATGAATTCACAGAAGTACTCAAAAGGTGGGAAACAGCCTTGGTTGTTCTCTTTATATTGAGAGCCGTGTGACATCCACCTCTCCTGAAGTCCATATGGGAGTTTGTCTACGATTGGGCTGATTCCACGAGAAGTGTCCAGATAGAGTAGACCAGGCAGATGGCCGTCTTCCTTAGCGCCTTGAATCTCTTGCAGTAAATCTCCTAGTTCACGAAGCTTGACATGATCTTTGACTGTTATTTTGGGGAAACTGTCCAACCGTTGGAAAAGTGACCTTTCGATTATTTCTGATGCTGCATAACATTCATTCAGTCTTTCCCATGCTTTGCATAGAGCTAATGTGGGGTTGTTGACATATACTGAACGTATGCGTTTCACCTGATCGCTTGACTCTCTCCCTAACCACTTTGTCATGAGATCTAGCTCTTGAATGGGGGTGAGTTGGACTTCAGCTGTTGCACTGGTAAATGAAGAGCACCATGCTCTGTAGTTCTCTGGCCTATCGTCGAACTGGTAAAGGCCTGAGATTATTAAATCTCGACGTGCCATGTATTGGGCAAAGGGCTCTGCTGGATTTAAAATGCTGGCCGTGGTGTTATAGTTATGCTGAGGTACGAATGGTGAGCCGCATGGGTTGAGAGAGGTATTTTGTTTCTCCACTTTAGGTTTTGTTTCACCTTTCAGCTGGCTGGGCTTATTTAGAGCAGCAATATTATCTTTGGTAAGTCTTGTTTCAAAGTTGATGGGTTGTGGCTCTAAATTGCCTTCTTCAGAGGGATGCCACGTTACAAATGTGTTGGGTGAACTTGCTTGGGGGCAAGAAGTGGTTGGTAATTTTTGTGGACTGGGAGATAGCTTGGTCTCCATTTGAGATCGTACATATTCATTTGTACGTTCTAATTTTACGCTTTCTGATGGAGATTTTCTACTCTCAGGTTCTTCTTGTATAGCTTCAGCTTCCTCTAGCACTTCTGCTTCAGCTACAGCAGCATCAGCTTCCCTCTGTAATGTTAACACTTCTAATTCTGCATCTATTTTTGCCTTTTCCAGTTCGCTTTGAGCTTTTTCAACCTTCAACTGTGCTTCTTTTGTTGCATAGCATGCTCTCACCTTGGCAGCCTCTGCTTTAGCTCGAGCATGGGCAGCGCTTACTGCTGATCCAGATGAGCGGCTGGTCCTTAAACTGCGTGCAGACTTGTTACTGGATGCCATTTTGACCGTGATGAATCACCAGTAGTCGCGTTTTCACTGTAGTGTTTTCAACGAGGATGTTGGTGACACCGAGTTAAACCACAAATGAAGACCCTGGAGTTTAGTTGCAGCTTGTTTAATTGTCTCCATGAACATGTGGTGAAAACTGAAATGACAGAAAATAAACTCCATCTCAACAGGCAGAAGCATGTTTACATCAATAAAGTGCATTACTCTCACTAAAACATTCATGTTAGCAAATACACATTAATATCCAAAGTTATCTGTACAAACTGTCATATAAAGTAACTTACGGCGTTCCGGCCTGATAATTCGGAGTAGATGGCATTAGATTACATCTCCATACTGCCTTTAGCATGAGCCTGTTTCTCAGCAAAACCGAGCGCTTGACCCAAACCGGAAGTGCTCGACCGGAACCGGAAGTGCCCCGCCAGAACGGGAAATACATTTTAGCGATATTTTCCTTTTAACTAAAACGTATGTAAAGCATGAATTATTCATTTTAACAACACATAAATTTTTTAATGGCAAATCTTTTTAGAATTATTTATTTCAAATTTATGAACCTATTTATTCAGAGAAACGCCTTAAGGGCAACACAGATGTCCCTGAGACAATCCAGCTGTTTAAATGATAAATTCTGCACACATGCATGTACTGCAACTGTATGCCACTTCATTACTAATCTCATTGTGAAAACGATCTAGAAGCAGTAGTAGATGTTCAAGATTTCTACCTGAACGGAGCACCTTTACTGCAAAATGTTCTATTATTGTCAGTTTAAAAAAACCCAAATTTGTCACTACCAGATGTCACTGTCAGATGTGCTGACAGCATTTGTCAATCATAATGAGTATTTTTTGTGACAGCTGTCAGTCAAAAGTCAATCATGTTATTTTGCAGGTTTCAGAAAAAAAGGCTTCCCTTTTAAATCGCGACAAGAAGATCTTTATCTGATAAGAACTGCTGGAATTCTGTAAGTATATTGAATTTTTGTTGTCCTGTTTTTCATGTGAAACCCTTTTGGGTTGCAGTTGTTCGAATTGCATTTTGATTACAGAAATGACAGGGTTTTGAAACATTTACCGTTACTTTTGTTTCTCTTTCTTAACAACTGAATCTATGAACGCACAATATTAAAACCATTTTTTTCTTTATAAAGGCACATGAGGGCAATGTTGCTAGTGTGTGTGTGTGTGTGTGTGTGTGTGTGTGTGTATGTGTGTGTGTGTGTGTATGTGTGTGTGTGTGAGAGAGAGAGAGTCTTTGCTAACAGCCCATAATGGCGATGACATTGTTCTGCAGATGAGGTGAGAGCAGCCCATTATATGTCAGTCTGCCTTTGCCTCCTCCTCTCAATGCCCTGATAGGACTCTTCTCAGTGCAGACCTGTTTTGGAGTAATGCCACAGATGGTGATGAGCCTGTGTAATCCCTGTAGATTTCCACGGTTTATAAACAGCAAGACAAGCAGCAGGTCCCGCCGATCTGAACAAACACTTCTAAATCAGGGGGTGTTTATCATGCCTGTTTGGGGTGGAGGTTGTAATTATTGCAAACAAGAGCAAACATGCAAAGAGAAATGGATTTCACAGATCTAATTGATTGGGGAACAGCAGTAGATTTAGCTGCTGTAACCAGCCTCCCCCCCCTCTTTCTCACTGCAATATTGCATGAGACTATTAGATTTATTATAGTTTCTATCACCTGAAGTAATCCTCATTCTAAATGAGATGTATTCAAAGCGATACGGGGTGCATTTCCTAGGGCTAAATCTGAAAAAAACTTAAACACAGTTGGAAATGGCTCATTGCTATGTACCTCACAGAAAACAACAGATTTCTGGCTCATAATAGTCAAGACCATGAATCTCACCCTGCATGCACAGACAGAGAGAGTGTATCGAGATAATTGACAAATTCCTTGGCGAAATGAAATGCTGCGCATGCTGAAAGTAACATCAGTGTTTGCTTTCTGTCTGGCAAAAGAATCACAGCATTTTGATGTATTGCCTCACCCATGCACAAAAATACATTCATTTTGTCAGGTAAATTCCTTCCCAATTTCCCAGGGAACACGGGGAACATAAAGAAATTGGTTTGATCCATGACATGTTGACATTTCATTTGGAGAAATCAATCAAAATCTACCAGCAAAAAGGGCATATTAAATGTGTCAAATGGAACTGCTGAAATCAAAAGTTTTATGTGAATGGCTTTGGAATATTCATCAGGTAAATGAGATATATCAGAGCACAGCACAAATAACAGGAAAACTTATTGAGGTTTTTTCCCCCCCCCTTCAGTGTTACAGGCGCTAATACCCAAGGGAAATTGTTATTATCTGCACGAATAAGTTTGCTTTCTGGTGCTTTATTGTAAAAATAATACAATAATAATTGTATTAAAATTACCTATTTGAAGATCTGTTTCGAAAGACAGCCTTTGACAGCCTAAACTAAAATACAATCTTTGTGTTTAGTATGCTTTTGTGTTTGTGGTTCACCTTGTTTTACATGTACAGCATCCAGAGAGTCATCTAAAATTAGCAGCACAGTTTGAGAAACAGCAGGTAGTGCTCCCTACTAATAGGCTCTAGAGGTGAATTAGCCATTAGCTAAAAAGGCTAATTCACCTCTAAACCAGATGTCTTTGTGAAAGTGAAAAAGTAAAATTGAAAATAAAACACAGGGAAGCATTCAGAGACAAATAACTTGACTGTGGCTTGTAGACATAGTCAGGAAAACCTGCTAAGGTTCAAACTGAACATCAGAATGGGAAAGAAAGGTCATTTAAGTGACTTTGAACTTAGTATTGTTCTTGGCGAGAGACGGGTTGGTCTGATTGTTTCAGAAACTGCTGATCTACTGGGATTTTCCACACATTTATCTCTGGAGTTCACAGAAAATGGCCAAAAAAGAGAGAAAATATCCAGTGAACTGCAGTTCTCTGAGCCTTCTTAATGCCAGAGGTCAGAGGAGCATGGTCAGACTGCTTTGAGCTGATAGGAAGGCAATGTTATGTCAAAAAACCTATCTCTGAACGCACAGCACGTCCAACCTAGAACCAGAAGGGCTGCAGCTGCAGAAGACCATACCGAGTGCCACAAAGAACAGAAAGCTAAGGATACAATTTGAACCAAAAATGAATGAGGGAAGACTGGAAAAACACTGCCTCATCTGATGGATCTCTATTTCTGCTGCCAAGAATTTGGTGTAAACACCAAAAGAGCATGGTTACATCGTATTAACAGTTCAGGCTGGTGTTGGTGTAATGTATAGGAATATTTTCCTTGGCACACTGTTCCCTTAGTACCAACTAAGCATCTTTTAAACACCACAGCCTACCTGAGCATGGTTGCTAATCAAATTCATCTCTTTATGACCACAGTGCCCATCTTCTGATGGAAACAGTGATCAGAGGATGAGTCAACTGTGCTGCCATGTGACAAAGGTTAAACTTTTTTATTTTTTATTTTACAATAAGCTCACTATGCTCTAATGATCTCCATGGTCAAAAGATCCCAATTCTATAGAGCACCTGTCTACCATGCTGTCATGTCAATATGTACCGAAATCTCTACAGAAATGTTCATTTTTAATTTAGACCATAAAGAACTAAGACAGTTCTGAAAGCCTAAAAGGGGTCTAAGCCAAATTGGAAGGTGTACCTAATAAAGAGTCCAGTAAGTGGCCAGTAGAAACTGAATTTTAGCTTTTTCTATTTGAAATAATAGAAATAGCTAATAATTCTCTACCTGTCATTGCTGTCTCCTGTGTGGATGTGGCAAGATATCTCTCACATCTGCAAATGGAGCGAAACAGCACAAAAACAAACTCTAATCACCCTGCTGTGGTCTGACAACCTGTTTGAGGAACACATCTTAAAGGTTGAACCAGCTAAAACACGAGTGCACTTTCAAACTCTGGCTGGGGGTAAAAATAAATAAATAAATAAACACCAGCAGGCTGTTTTATACTGTATTAAATTGTCAGTGGGATAGTGCGCTTGACCAAAAACATCATTACACAACTTTGGCTTCTCATGGAGCATCTGAACGTATTTCCTTATGTACCATCACTTATTCATATCAGATTTTTTTTTTACTTTGATGTGAGCCAAGCTTGTAATTGCGTGTACCTCGGTCATCATGTTTCCTTGATGAAAATTTCATTTACATGTGAATTATGTATTAGCTATGCATAATGCACTGATGGAATTTCACTTTTTCTCCTCAACAAAACTCATGAAAGTTTTTTTTTCTTAAGTATTATTTTTCCTGGTTATAACTAAAGCCACGTCTGATGCTCGCAATAAATAAATTCACGCAAAACCTTTTCCAAACACCATAACAAGATTTACAAACACTCCTGATCGGCACGATACAAAATAAGCCGACCTCTGTGAAATGTGTTGACCATAATATATTGCCTCACCCACATGCATCGCTCTGTTTAGGTTGAGATGCTTTACAGCAGTCTTTCAGTGGTTTGCAAAGAGTGTATTAGTCATTCCTTTAAAAGCCTGAGGCAGGCACTGAGATTTGACCACACTTGAGTACGCGCCAGCCGCAATCTCCAGAAGGAAGTTTGCAGTGCAGGGGGTGTAGGAACAGGTACAGTATTGTTTTCTGTGAAAGAAAGCAAGGCTGCTTATTGAATTAGACAGCGTGCAATCTTTTTTGCCAAACACACACATTTAAGTGTAGATTAATAATTGACATGAAGAAAAAGAAATCTCTTCTTAACTGATGTTAGGCTGTAGCCCAGTTCCAAGAACCCGATAAAGAGTACTGGGGAAATTTAGTTAAAAAAAGAAGGAGAAGAAGAAGAAGAAAAAAAAACCTTGACAGCAAGCAGCACTTATTACCACTGTGGGGACCATAATTTCTTTCCCCTGCATTAGGCTTCTCAGTAGTACAGTAAAAAATAACAGGAAGCTGAACCTTTTCACACTTTGTTGAAGTTTTTTCGTTCTATTAAATTACAGCTAAAAATATCAGGCTTGAAAAGTCACTCATTGAAGTAAAGTGAATAGTTTAGAGTTTTTCTTTTTTCTTTTATTTATTTTATTTTTTAATTACAGTTATGAAAGAAACCTGTGTTTCTAACATTATCGTACTAAAATGTCAAAAAGTCTGAACAATTCTTAATCCTTTCTCTGCCCATGTTTAAGATAAAAATTGCAGTTTAAGAAGGTCAGAAAGTGTGAGACATTTCATAAATGCAGTATTTTCAAACTTAGCGTGACGTCTATTTTGCAGCTCTCCCGTACGATACGTGTGAAAGAGAGAAAAAGCGAACAACGACAGAAACAGAGAGGAAAGTGGAGAGGGAGAATATGATATCAATACTAAGATTTAGCCAGCAGGGAGAGGATGTAGAGGCAGTAGCTGGCACGTTCAGAAGATTGGCAGCAGGGAACAGATGGTCAGAAGGAGAAAGGAAACATGACCAGGATGTGTAGTTATGCAAAGATAAGCAAAGGAGGTGCCGAGAGTGCTGATGAGCTATGAGACACAGGCATCCTAATTCTGTGCATAACACAGCTATCCAAGTATCAAAACTTTTCATGAGGTGCGAGACTGCTAAATAAGTTGTGCAGTGCTTGGAAAACTTGGTGCTCATTGTTTCTCATTTAGTGTGTAATGAATAAAAGCTGATAGACAACAGATGTGCCACTGTCTGTTTTGCTTTATGATTGATGGAGCTGTTTGAGCTTAGATGTAATACATCAATATATCTGACAGATATAGTCATAATATTAGCGTCATTTTAGGTTTATGTTATATAACGTTCACCTAGTCTGATGAGTGTTATTTTCCTTCAGGTGTCATAACTATGATAACAACAGATGTACCTGAGCTTGAATCTTCAAATGCAAAAATCAAACAGCTGTATACTAATGGCGTTGCTTCTGTCAGTGAAGGATAATAAAGGTAAACAATAGCAACACTGAGCTGCGTGTTAAGAAAACAGAGAAGGGAGCTCAAAACCTCAGTTTTAATCTTTCGCAAGTCCATAACAAAGTAATTCTGGACCCAATAAGAAGCAAGTGAGGAAATCACCCCGGGCAGCTAAATCCTGAAATCAGCCCATTTTCCATGCAGTGGTCTGTGAGAACACCAGCTGCCGTGGGCTATCGTGGACGTGAGCCCTGAAATAAAGCACTTTACTCTGCATAGGGCACCAGGTTTTGTTTGTATCGGCATGGACGAAGAGACGGAGAGGGGAGCGTCTGCTTAAATGTGGCTCAGCATTGGTCCCACAGGGCAATGTGTGCCCTTGAAAAGATCCTTGGTTTGTAAAGTTAAAACGAAAGGAAAGTATTGATTCGGTTATTATAGCTCTGCGCTCCGGACCTGTGCAGTAATCATACTGTAATTACCAAGCTACTCTCCTTGCCTAAAGATGACTCTTCCATCAGTAGAAGTTTCATCAGAAAACAAGGCGGTGGTCTTTTGTTTTACAATGTTTATTTATCTTTTCATTTGGAATTAATGAGGCAGTCTAACTTTCTACTCTGTGATGTGAGGAATATGGCTTTGCGTTGTGGTGCTGTTCTCTGTATCCTCCTTCAGATTAAATGGTGATGAAATATTTCACTGAATCACAAACACTTTCACAGCCAAAACTGTAATATATCAGACTACTTGAAATCTGAGGGCATGTTAAATAACGGGGCTTTCAGGGAATAACATGTAAATCTTATTACTCTTGTTTAACCTATGAAAAAACTTCAACTCTCATTATACATGAAATACTGCTCAAGGTTTTGCCTCGTGCTTTGTCGGGTTTTATTTCAACAGTGTACTTGTACAGGTTTAATAGTTTGAATGGGGAACATGGTTATCCCAGGGCCTGTTACAGCTCTCTAACTTGCTTAGATAGAACACAGAGAAAGGGATTTAAAAAAACAAAAAAAACAACATCAATCATTGTTCAAGATGCCTTATCGTGTGCATGGGTTTTGGGTTCTGATCTCGACCACCTGTGGACTATACCTGAGTATACTTGGATGACTCTAATTCCAAGTGAAAATTTTATTACACAACTCAGTGGTGTTGCGCTCAAACTACAAATTAAAATTAGTGCTAATTTGATATTTGGAACCACAGCTGTGCAACATCTTAAAATCAATTCCTTGTAATGCAATCAAATCCAAAACCTATCCTTGCCACATTCAGACTTTCTATGCTATTTTTGATTTCTATCCATGAGCACCAAAGGGAAAAAAATTAACCAGTTATTTCTATATGTTATCCGGATGTGTATTGCTTGCCATGGCCGTGAAATTCTGTAACATTCTCAATTAACACGTACATCTGTCCAGGATTGTAAAGAAATCATTAATCAAATGCAAGAGTGCAGCAATCACTGCAATGTTGAGTTGCACAGCAGTCTTAACCTATGTCCAGTGATGAAAAAACTGAGTGGGATATTCTCTAAAAAAGCCCTGATGATGAAACCCTCTGCTGGATAACTTGTTTACAAAATGACTTAACCTTCTTTAAGGTTTTCTTTGCAATGCTTAGAGAGAGTGAATCATATGGAAAGCAGACAAAGACCAGCAGCCCACAAGAAAGCTTTACCTTAGTAAAGCATGAATTCTGAGATTTATGAACTGTTTAACTGCACCACAGTACAGTATTTAGTTCCTATGACTTCAGTCTCAGTTACATAGGAATTTTAATCATGTTTTTTTTTTCACTTGCAGCCACCAATGAGTAATCACCATTCAAGGTCTAAAGTTACTCTAAAGTCATCTCTATATGAAACACAAGTCCAACTGCCATGTAAGATAACAAAAAAGTATATCAATTTGATGACATACTGTAATTGATTTGGATACGAGTAAAAGCAAAAGAAGCACACAAGGATGATTCATGAGTGTCGTGAAGGAAGACATGCAGAGGGTTGGTTTGACAAGGGGAGCATGCAAGGGATAGGGTGAGATGTAGGCATCCATGGGGATCCCTAATGAGAACACCTGAAAGAGGAGAGAGTATAAGAAGAAAATCAAATAATTGATTACACAAATATTTTCTTCTTCCATTTACTGGAAGAAGGTAATTGGAATAAAATTTGTAATATAATATACGTTCCCAGACAGGATGTTTGAATGTGTAGCTCTAATTTTGCTGCACATACTAAAGATTTCATACAGTGCTGACTTGCATGTAGTTTGCCTGGTGCAGAAAGCACATTGTTAGATGTAACTATTCCCAGTGTCCTATCAATAAGCTAATAAACAGATGAAATTGCCTTCTCACCAGCCATTAATAGCAAATGTTCTTACAGGAATAAGAAAAAGGCACAAAAGAACATAAAGCTTTCATTGTGGGCCATTTTTTAAGTTCGAGCCAGAGAGAACAGCTGTTATTTCCCTGAGGTGCATTGATAGGGTAAAAATATGTATGTGTCTGCTGCACTGGATTATGAAATTTGATATCCAAAACTTCAGCATGAATTTTAAATATTTATCAGGATTCTGTTCTGCAGTTATATTTTTTTTCTAGTGACAAAAGCACTTACATGGTCTCTGCCCTAATCCTGGATTCAGTACTTCATCATTTAGATAAAGCATTCAAGCTTTATGACTTCTGTCATTCATATCCTCACTGAAATTGATTGTGTATACTGCATCTGGATTGGTTGCTTTTCAGTCAGTGAGATCACTGTTATCAGTGGCAGGTTCATGCAAACACTGTAATTCATCTTGGCCTAAACTTTCTTCTCCCTGGTTTTAATATCTCTTGTGGACTTTGCAGTCTTGAACATTAAACAACACAAAAGGGGGAAAAAGTGTGTTGTGTCTTAACAGGTACTTGGAATTCTCAAGTGTACGCTGGTGACCTTGTTAAATCTGACGGTACAAACACAACGGGGCATTTTAAATGGTACAAATCAAAGAATGCTATGCAATATAATGCCCGGGAGATAAATACAAAGGGGAACATGCTCCTCTGCATTACAGATCTGTGTCAGCACCGTGTGCTTTTCTGCTGAACTCACATGGTCAATAAATCCTTGCCGTTGAAAAGGTGCATGAGTAGAATTCTACTCTCAAGGATCTAATGAAATGACGAGGAACTGACCTTCAGGACTCACGGGATTGATTCTTTACCACCATCCTCATGGTAATTGTATAGGTCTGCTTTGAATTATAAGTGAGTTGTACAGAGAATGTATGTCACACAAGAGCACTCAGTCCTTCAAGGTTTACAGGTCAGAAAGGCATCAGTGATTCCCCAGGGATTAGAGATGTGAATGGCTCTAAGTTAAAAGGCTAAAGGCATCAGCATACAAAACAAAATGAGAGCACAAAGAACCCCCCCCCCCCCTCCATTTTAGCTATTCAGAATGAAAACTTACAATAACCACAAAAAGCTGGAAAACACTATTTAACTTCTGGTTTGCAATGAAAATGAGTGATCCAAATGACTGATTAGAGAATGAACGTGGAGCTTCCTGTATTATTTCCAGTGATTCATACTGCAAAAGGAAAAGCAATTGGTTTAAAATTGGGGGCTATGCCACATCTTTCTCAGGTGGTACAGCCAGGTCAGCAATTTGATTTGAAGTGGGAGTGGCGTAGAAGAGCACTGTGCAAAATTGAACCAAATTCGCCCAGCAGCATGTTAAACCATGTGTAAAATCCTCGCCGTCGGCTTAGAAAACGATCCCTGGCTGGAGCTGCCGTTTCCTCACACCTCTGTCTTTAGGGATGGTCACACTCATTTCTCTGCACCTCTCGTAGGGAACCTTTGAAGGAAGAGGGATGTCCGGGTGCCCATTAACCTCCCTCGTGCCTGCGCCCTGACTCCCGACATGCACCCAGACACCAGGTCACAACCTCTGCGAAAGCAAATGCATCTTCACACAACATGGGCACGTGTTTCTGTTGTTACCACACGGTGCTCTTTAAGCTGTAAAACTTTTTTCAAGTGATAATATGTGTCGCAGTGGCAGTTATTTCGAGCCCTCTGGTATTGACAACAGAGCTTGTTTGGCTGCTCATAAAGCTTTTATGGCTCTAGGGTAGCTGTTTAGAACTGTCTAAAATTGTTAAATTAGCTCTGCTAGCTGTGGGCATATTTTCATGCATTAAATCTCTGGCGTGGTCGTTTTTGCACTTTTTTAGTTCAGTCTACTGACACTAAACAGAGAGCAAGGATCCTCCACTTTAGAGCATTGGAGGCTCGGTGATGTGATGGCCAGGACTGGATCCTTATATTTTTCCCCATATGCATAAACTATAATCATATTCCTGCAGAGGCCTATTGTTCTGCTTTGGTGTTTAGAAAATGATGAGATTAACAAAAAAAAACAAAAAACTTGTCACATGACTACCGATGTCCCTTCTAGAAACTGATTTATCAAAGTAACTGCGCTCTACGGCGTAATTGTTTCGACAGTGTACCGGAGATCAGAACTATTTCTAGGTGTTCTCCATTGGTGAAGCGTCTTCATTAGTCAAAAAGCGTGGGCGGGACTCTTGCTCTCTGCAGCGAGTCAAAGAGAAAGGCAATAAAGGGAGGCAGGATCTGCACTTTGCCGACGAGCATCTCTGCCGTCCTGCTTCACTACAGTGATCACTGCCCCCTGATCTGCGAAAAATACACAGGGACTCCTCAGAAAAAGGCAAGAGTTCATCAATGTAACTCCGGTCAGTCAGAAACTGCGCCGTTCACCTGGATAAGTCCACCTTGACGAGAGAAGAGATAAAGACAGAATAAAAAGAGTCAAACGCCAGTGGAGTGTTGACGTAGAATTGCGAAGGAAAAGAGAAGAATATGATTGTCAAGCAGTACTTGATGTTCATCCTTTACAGCCTCTGTGCAAGCGTCTTTAAAGGTGAGCACTGGATGTTGCTGTGTAGACGGGCGTGGTGTGCGGGGAGGTGGTGGGTGCGTGAAGTATAAAGATCATATGTGATCATGTCACACGTGAGTGCAAGTATTCGGTGAGGGGAGAGTTGATTTTCCCATAAAACGATGTGTTTGCGCAGCAGTTTTAGGCGCAGGACGAGCTGTCGTTGTTCACTGTCAGAGCCGAGTGTGCTGGAATGCCTGGAAGTTGAATTGTGCGGCGCAATGAGAAGCAGAATGCGGCTGCACAAGTTTTTGCATCGGCGACAACTTATATATTGCACTCCCTCCGGGATTAAGTGACAGATAAAACACCGTGCTGCGGATGAGTCGATTATTGTCGCGCATGGTTGCTTGGTTCATCCGTTTAGGCTATGCCCGCTGAAACTGACAGAGCAAGCCCAAAAAAGAGAAAAAAGAAAGAAGAATGTTACAGTAACCGGTGGCGTGTGTCTTTTTCCCTGTGAGTCCGGTGTCATTGAGCGGATCACGATGAAGTCACGCCATCGCGTTTGTTTGGGCATTTTGAATCATTCCACACATGACTTTAAATGACTGAATTCACAAAGGTGATAACAAGTCTTCGATGTGGCAAAGACTACATTTCCGTTAAGCGTTCGTTAAATGTAGCTCTGTTAAATGTAGCGAGAACTGTGCCTTGCGTGTGTGCTTGTGTGTGTGTGTTTTAGGAGGGATTCTTTAGGAGGCACAAGCCATGTAGTTACTCATTCAGAGTTGGGCGGCTGGGGACGCAGGTAAGGTTGCATGCATGACGCTTCTCTGCAGCCAGGGATCGTCGTCGCCTCATGACGAGTCCCCAACTCTCCACAGACTGTCCCGCTCTTGGACATGCTTGCGCAGCCACCGCCCTATAGGCGACCAGTGCGCATAACGCCTACCGGAAGGGGTGGCGGTGGTGGTGGGGGGGTGCTGTCAAGGGGCTTCATATGAGAAACTACCATATCTAAGCAGTTATATCCCCGTCTTCCCCAGTTTAATAACGTGTTGTCCCACATGACATTGATGACATTGTCAGTGCTGATTCAGTACACTGTGCTGATAATAACAACGAGAATGACCTATGATCATCCTCATCACATTAACTCGGCCTGTGGTTTAATTTCCATAAGTCTGAGGCTGACTTCCTTTATTGAGCAACTCCATGAATGATGCCACTACCACCACAGACCATCAGATCATTAGAGCACCTTTAAACAATAATATATGTGTCAGGCTTACTTGCACATCACATCATTGAATTAAAAATCAGTTCTCAAATGAATCAGTTTTTCCAGTATCAGATCACGTTACTGTTAAATAGCCTTTTTCTCTCATGACTGTTATGTGTTCAGTAAACTACGTAGTTGGATCGCTTTACTGGACAGCCTAATGGTGAAAAATCGTGTAAGTTTGACTTGAAATGTATCTTTAAATTGCAAAAATACTTATTTACTTTGCCCCGATGCACGTTGCCTTGTGCTATTCTTGCTGTCCTTTCCTTCAGCAGGATTTTGTCCAACACTTTTACCTGATCTCACTGAGCTGTGGAAATTGAAATTCCATTATGAGGTGTGTACAGCTGTGATCTAATCATACAGACAGCCACTTCCACTTCCCGCCATGTTACCTTAAATGTGACCCCACTGAAGAGGAATATGAATTCGAGTTAAATGACCATGCGTGATTTAGCATGCTTTGGAGTCCATTAACTATAAACTGTGTAATGTTACATAACTGCTTATTTAAAGTGTTCTTTTTAAAAAAGCATGCCTTTTTAGCTGACTTTCCATTGTCTCTGCAACCCTTTTCATCAGTTCAAGTCAGTGTAGTTTGAAAATTAATTTGCTGACACACAAAACTTGATTTTTGTTTTAAATGCTGCCTGGTATTGCAACACCAACCACTGGGAAAACGTAGCTTTAATAGTGCATTCAGTCTGAGCATTGACATTGAAAGCATTGCTTTTATAAGCTGTGTTGTAGGAAATGTATTTACCTGTAAATATAACTATCAGTCATGTTTTTAAAGGAGGTGAAAAAGACTCTGCAAACATCCAAATGGAAGAGTTTATCAAATAGTCCTTGCTTACAGAGCCTTACAAGAACACATAAGTGGATTTAAAACTCTGTGTCCCAGATTTACTTTCTGAAGCATATTAAATATTTTTGAAGAAGATTTTCAAAGCTATATTGAAATAAATAAAAAAGGGTTCATTGGTAGAAAAAAGTACTTGGTCTAAAAACCTATGGTATGCTTTGGAAAAGAACGATGTGAATTGTAATTATTGGGATACATGGAAAACTCCTTGTAGTTAGTGTAAGCCTGTGCTGATGCTCAATTTATGAGTATTAAAAAATGTTTGTGTTGCAGGTTAATGGTGGTTTGTTTACACAGTGGACACCAATTGACTAATCATTGAACTCTCTCTTTCCTCCAAAATACATTTGCAGTTTAAGGGTTAGATGCAATTTCACAGATTATTTTTTTCTGAAATGGCACATATATCCCTTTGAAATTTTCCAGCAATTAATCAGGTACACTTCTGTCATAAACAAAGGTATCCACCTTCTACTCTCAGTCTGGATTTTGTAGATTTTTTTTTAACCATGCAGCACATTCATCCAACGTGAAAATTCCTTGGTTTGAGACCAGGCGTATACACAAATCCCTGGATGCCCTTACGTCAGGAAAGGCATCTGGTGTAAAAATCTGCCAAATCAAATGTGCATCCATCTGCTGTGGCGACCCCTTGTGAATAAGGAAGCAGCTTCTTAATATTGAAAACCACTCCCACAGAAAACAATTACATAGATATGGAATCCATTTTTACAACCTATAGTAAGTTTTTAAAGTTGCCTAGCCTCTAGTGGCGATGTGAACAAGTGCATGTAAAATGCGCCGGTGTCTCACCTTTAAAAATGATAGCATGGCTACCTGTTCCAAAAATGGAGCTTTTCTCATGTGGTGAAAGTTATAAAAGGGTTTGTTTTTACCCAAACCAAAATGTTATGTGGCTAACTCTAACCAAAATGTTTCTTTGTGTATACTTAACTTCACAGCAAGAAAGTGAAACTTTGAAAAATGGTCCAAGATTCAAGTCTCATTTTTCAGTCTCCTTGTCAAAAACTTGGCTGTATTTGTATCCCCTGCTGACCAATCTCCCAAATGCTGACTTTTCCCTCTCTTTTAAAGTTTACATTCCTCTATTGTGGAAGCGCTTACTTTTAGATAGTAGAAACAATTTGATTGAATACTTAGTTTGTAGACTCAGTGTACTCTTACCTTTTCAGGAGACAGACATACTTTCGGTGGCTTTCTGGGAAAATATATCTCCCCAAAATGAAATTAAGAATTTTGTTTTCATGAATGAGAACCTGACTTTTAGGTGACAGGACTGAATTAATGGACTCGTTTTTTTTTAGAGGACAGAGGAGACAAAGTAGTTTTGTTATATTCTAATTTCACTACTTGGTAATTTCAGAGAGCCGCAAAAAAAGTATGCTTTTCACAGCCCACTTTGCATCAGATTTGGGGTAATGAATAGGCAGAGAACAGGGCACAGAGAGTTTTCTCATCTTGCCCAAGAGCTCTGACAGTGCCCACTTCAAGGGCTTCTTAAATATTGATGTTATGAGACTTAGGTTAGACTTAGATGCATCCAATGCCCAGGCCTGTGCCCCAAGACGCTAAAACCTAAAGTTCTGTCTTAGTGGAAATGTAAGAAGTCGAGAAACAAATGAAATCAACAGCTAGAAAAGACAGGGTACATTCTGGGCTGCACAGTCACCCAAATTTGTTATTTAAATAGCCAGATTTTAAAAACCAAAATGCATTGAAAAATGATTTCATGCAAAATACACACAGGTGGACAATTACAAGATACATGTGCCAGGATTTTTTAAAATTGGTTTGTACCAGTAGTTTGTGGCAGATATTTACAGAATTTCCTATCTGGTTTTGCTAATTCTTAAATGAAATCCTGATATACTTGTACACAGAAATCTGGCGTGCATAGAAAACTGATGCTACACTCATTCATTGCTTACCCATTTAACAAATTTCACTGAACAGTTTTTGCGATATCATAGCCTGTAACAGACAAATAAACAAATGGGACTGAAAACATAACCTCCTCAGTGTAAGCAATAAGGTGCAGCATTTTCTGTGTGATCACAGCCTAATCGACAGTTAAATTGCAGTGGTCCGCATCACACACTGCAGTGATTCTGTAGACGACTTCAGCCTCAGCAGCTCTGTTCATGCTCTGTAATGCTGAGAGTTATTTCATGCAGACTCATCCTTCTAGGAACAACTACACTATTAGAATTTGCCTAAATTCATTGCTGGGCTTATTTATGGCTGCAGCCCATAAACTGCTGTACTGCCCAAATGTTTCAAATGCTTCTATGGCAGATAGATATAAAGAGTGTATGGCGCACCCTTTATTAGAGGGCCTGCCTTGTTCTCCTGCTTTGGGTGTGACAATGATGATGTTGTTCCCATACTGTATCTGCACTGGTGTTAACCTACGTAGCGATAATGGTGTATCACTGTATATTTCCCAAAGCCAGCAAATAAAGACAGACTCGTCAGAGGCAGGTAAGACGGCAGGCTAATGCTAATTAGCCATGTGGCGTCGCCATGCTTAGCCACTTTGCAGACCTTGGGCTGATTGTGTCATAGATGTACTGTAGGTCTTATGATCTTCACATTTCCTTGTTGGCCACAGCTTCTCTGGTTCGGTCTGACATTCCCTCTTCTCAAGTGTTTCATCACTTTCTTTCATACAGAGCCCAAAAAGCTCCCATACCACCAAGGGAACTTTTCTTTTGTTTGAGCACCGAGTCTTTCATCATTTCTTATCTTGTAAGACATTTGGGCAAGTACACCCCTCCAGGTGACGTTGGTATGTGTTTGACCATTGTGTGTGTGTGTGTCTGTGTGATGGGAGATGAAAATTGGGTTGGGGGCTTAATGAGGGCAAAGCAGAAAATAAATGAAATTTATGCATTTTATCCGCTATCTAGTATTTATTTAGTATTTATTTATTTATTGTCATTGTCAAGAACAATGAAATTGCGTTTGGGGCTTCCATACAACCCAAAAAAAGAGAAGAAAATAATAAATACCCCTTAAAACCCAAGTGTACATATTTAACCCAGTGTGACTCCAATGCAATAAGACAATCCTTAGCAATAATGTTCGTAGAAATTCAGACAAAGACCTGAGAAACATGACAAAATACAACAATGCAACCCATTCAATATTATTGTACTGTGAGATATGATATCAGATATGATAGTTATCTATTTAAGAAAGAGGGGGGGGGGGGCAGGAGGGGGAAGAGAATAAAGATATGATGCACCAATGCAGACCAGTTCATTGCTATTAAGAAGTTGGATATGGTTATTGTCCGTGAGAGGGGGGCAGAGAGTTCAGGAGCCTCACAGCCTGTGGATACAGGCTGTTGGCCAGTCTGGATGTTCTGGCCTGTATAGACCTGTACCTTCTCCCTGAGGGCAGCAGATGGAAAAGGTGGCGCGCAGGGTGATGTTGGTCCCGCAGGATACTGTGCACCCTCCTCAGACAGCGAGTGGGGAAGATATTACTGATCTCTGGCAGACTTGTTCCAATAATTCTGCCAGCTTCTTTCACCCCCCGCTGGAGTGCTTGCTGATCGGCCTTGGTGCAGCTGGGGAACCACACTAGAAATCCATACGTCAGAACGCTGCTGATGGCACAGTTGTAGAAGTTCAACATCAGAGATCTGGGAATGTGTGCGCTCCGCAGTCTCCTCAGGTAGTAGAGGCGCTGTTGGGCCTTCCGTACAACTGAGGTGATATGGTTGCCCCAGGACAGGTCCTCGGTCACAGTTACCCCCAAGAATTTAAAACTGCTCACCCTCTCCACCGCCTCACTGCCAATGAAGAGAGGCAGATGGTTGTTATGACCCCTCTTCCGGAAATCTACAATGATCTCCTTGGTCTTTTTGGTGTTTAAGACCAAGTTATTGTCGTGGCACCATGACTCTAGTTGTTGCACCTCTGTCCTATAGTTTGTCTCATCATTGTTGGATATAAGTCCGAGCACTGTAGTGTCATCTGCAAACTTAACAATGAGATTGGACGCGCAGGAGGAAATACAGTCATGGGTGAAGAGAGTGTATAGCAGAGGGCTCAGAACACACCCCTGAGGGGCACCGGTGTTGACCACAAGGGTGGAAGAGGTGTTCTTACCCACTCTGACACTCTGTCTACGGTTAGTGAGGAAGTCCACAATCCAGTTGCACAGAGAGGAGTTAAGTCCCAGTTGGTGGAGTTTGGGACGGAGTTTGTATGGCCGGATGGTATTAAAAGCCGAGCTGTAGTCTACAAAGAGGAGCCGTGCATAGGTGTTCCTGTGTTCCAAGTGCTTCAGTAATGTGTGCAGCACTGTGGCGATCGCATCCTCGGTTGACCGGTTCTCCCTGTATGCAAACTGGTGCGAGTCCAGGGATGGTGGAAAAGCAGCTCTGATATCAAAATGACAGTTATCAAAACTACAGATAAAAAGAGACAAGGTGATTGAGGATGAATAATTCCTTCATAATGCACAGGAAAAATCTTTTCCCTGATTAGTGAGGGAATTGAGGCTAGTCATTAAAAATGCAAAAGTGCCTTGTAAAGTCTTTGATAGCTTCTTTACCCATTGGTGAAGAGAAAGTGGAGAGTTAAGAGCTGTGTTAAAGGTTTCTTATTTGTGAGCAATATAGTGAGCTTCTGGAGGTAAAAATCCAATTCACATTCTCCATATGGATTTCCATTATGAGCCATAGCCATGTAACCATCCAAAGTAGACTTACTATGAGCTTTGACGCTGATGGTATGTGCTCCTATAGAAACCACAAGTCTGTATGAAAATACTGTTTTATTCACAACTTTGTGGAATATAAGTACTCTATCCACAGTTCTAAACTGAAACATTGACACTGACATTGTTGGAGGTCGTTGTTACTATAGAAATTTTTAAACCTGCAAATGTCAGCTTGCTTAGTGAGCGCAAAACTGCAGAAACCATACAACACACAACACAACCCCCCCCTCCTTCAAAATGATTACAACATTGAAATTATGCAAAGGATTGAATTTGAAAAGGTTATAGGTCACTTGGTTGGGATTTGTAATTCTTTATGGGATGAGGGTTTAATTCTTTACCCCTCGGCCGTAAAAAGGCTGATCGGGCGGGCGACATGGACATCCAAGCATGAACGAAGCAATGTAGGAGTTTTAATTTGATACCATAGGTGTATCTACTAAAAATCTCAGTGACCTTAACCTCAAGGTTAAGGGTCAGAGGTCAATATTTCTGAAAATCTTGTGACAGGTTGCCACCCTGATGCAGGAGGTGACTCCTCTGGTTGCTAAAAGAAGGAAAATACTCTTATGGTCTCATCTGTTATTGCAAGCCTTATTTACTAAAGCATGCCAGTCATTTTGTAAATTATGATATGACCAATTTGAGTAAATAGAAGATAAATTAGGGTATGCTTTAGGCTGTGCCTACAGTTGGATTGAAAGTGCACTGGAATACTGAAGGCTCATGATAATGCTGATGACTAAAATGTTTGGTTTGAGGCTTAGAGGACAGGCTTCACTGGCCACTGGCTGTTATATGTATCATGGTGGTTCTGTTGATTGTTTATATACATACAGTCTTATTGTTTCATCTGTACAACACTAGACTTGATCACAAAGACTGCCCATTACCTATAGTACCCCCACTCCCACCCCCATAAACATGCCTGAAACAACATTTATTAATTTAGTTTCTCAACTTTAGTAAATTTTTTTTTCCAATTTTGTTTCACTAGATTTTATGAAAATATAATTTATTTGTCTTAATAATTATGCAAAAATTATATAACATTAATCATTTGACAGGCTTCATATGTTTTCATTTGCACCCACCAATATGAAAAATTTCAAACACAAGCAAAATAACAAAAATTCAGTTCATTTACTATTGTTGGTCAGTGCGCAAGACTCCCACCTCTAACAATTTTGCTTGCACTAAGATAAAAATAATGCAAACAGTTCCCAAAGTATAAAGCAAAATTCTAAGCAAATGAATTTCGGAGGATATGATTCAATCAAGCGTCAAAGGCTCTGCTTTTTGCTTTCGTGTATAGCCCTGCAGTTGTCTGGGGAAACGATATTGTGTCCTATTATAGGATGCTGTGAGGAGTGTGGTTATTTCTTCCGTTAGAATGTTTGATTCCAACAGCAGCTTTCACTGCTACAACATAGATATCAATAACTCTCCTGCCTGCTGATTTATCATTTTGAGTGTAATATAGGATGGCAGTCGGTGCACCACTTCTCATTTCTTTTTTTCCCCTTTTTTCTTTTTCTGAGCATGGAGTTTTGTTCCAGCATGCACTGAAGTGTATTTAAAATCTCTTAAAAAATACATATTCGACCCAGTCAAAAGTAAAGCCCTAAATGTCACACACAGGGAACCTGTGAGCGTATGCATGGGAGCATCTCCTGTGGGTTGGAATAATCAGTCAGCAGGAATAAGCTGGCTGAGCTGAAGGCGAGGTATGGCAGAGGAAGGTGGTTTACATTCACGGATACCCGTTCACCACTACTGAGGGTTAGCTTATCCCTGCAGATTGTCTCCCAGCTGCCAAGTGCTGGCTCTGATGCTGTGCTTTATGCCACTGCAAATGGTAATCCAGTAAAGGGGACAAATGTGCTCCAAAAGAGCCACTGCTGCCCTGCTTGCTTTCTGTTGACAGATATACATCTGTAGGGATAAGCCTCAAGCCAGAGGCAAATGTGCTCAGACAAGTGGGGAAGGGGCTTTAAGATTAGCAGCTCACTGCCTCAACTATATTCTGCGTGCTGTCAGTCTCTCTTTGCCAAGCTCTTTGTCATAGCACTTTTACACACCATGCCCCCTCTGAGTGGGTATAAGCTCAGCAATGAAGCTGATAGACTGAAAGGGCAATTACACTATTAAAGATTATTTTGACCTGTATTTAAACGAAAAAGGTTAAGAGATTTTTCTACTTCCCAAGGAGCCAGTTCCAAGATACTCATGATAAGTCTAATGCCACAGTTGGTCACACTGAAAATAGGTAAAAGCAGTGCTTACATCAGTCGCTGCCTTCCTGAAGAGGTGCCCGTGTTCACACATCTTAAAGGGGTATCCGATATAAAACAGAATTTACATATATTCCTATGATTTCAGACAGATGAGTCAAAACATTTCCCACTTCCCGCTAAAGCTGGGACCTATGGAGCATTTGAAGTGTTATGTCACAAATCTCAGGTTTTATACTGTGAGACTTCACAGTCGGGAGAGGATATTATATCATCATTTGCAGCCACATTGAGTATTGTATATAAAATAACTAGACGTTTACTGTGCAGGTGATGATGCTGACCCTGCAATTCACTGTAGCTATCAAGCACATAATAGAAAAAATGAGATTGTGGTGTAAACAGAACTGAATAAACACTCAAAACAAAAATCAAATGTCTTAATGTTGCAGTGTTTTCACTGTTTCTGGGATTCAGTTGTAATGCATTTACCTTTAAAGGTTTAAACATCCTTAACAAACAGCAGAATTGAGCCTAGTGGACATTTATTTAATATTGTTCTAAGTAGTTCAAGGCTCTCTAACTATTTAATGGTGAGCTACACATTCAATTTTCAGAGAAAAGGGAATGGTCGAAAAATATTCTAAAAAAATAATTCACAGACTTGAATAAAATCTTTGGAAAATATAATAAAATAGTGTTGATTTCTTTGATGAATGAGTTTCTGCTGTGCTGCTGAAAAGGTGGTAGACGTGTGTTCTGCAAGAGGTTTACAGTCCCTACATTTTAGTATTGTGCCTGAAATGAAGCCTATACTTCATTTTATGCCAGTTTGCGATGTTGACCTTTATCAGTCTCTCTTGGCCCTCATCTCTGTTGAAGTGGGCTTTGTGCCCGACTATGGATGAGCCTGTGAATCTCATTTACCCTGTGTGATGATCTCCCCTTTCTCCTTTTGCTGCAGTCTCTATGAACAAAGTTAATATTTTTTTTGTTCAGAGATGACCGCCATATGACCAACCAGCTATATAATCCGTTTTTCCTACCTAGAAGCTATGTCAACTTTCATTCTGTTGTCCTTTGACAACATAGTAGACATCCTTTCAAAAGCAGTTGTGGTTCTGATAGTGTTTAATGCTGAGTGTTGACCATAAAATATTGTGCACATAATTATGTGTTTGCTGTGATAAATGTCCCTCTCTGCTTCTGCTGTGAACGTTTGGGAGGCTTCCAAAGAGAATGATTGACTGCCTGAGGTATGGCACTGCAACCAAACACCTGGCAGCCTGACCAGGAGTGACCATGCTTGTTTTGAGTTATGTCAGGGTCGTTTTGGAGTGTGCAAACAATGGCGGACAACAAGCTGTGGAGCCTTTGTTGGGCTCTGTGCGCATTTTATGCAGCTATGACTATTGATATGCAAGTTTAGTGCACACGAGCTTTTCTTTCCAAGTACAAAGTTTTGATCTGAATGAAGTAAGATGAGTTCTCGGTGCGTAGGCAGCTGTTGACAAGCTTTAGAGAATGCACAATGAAGTGGCAAATGTTGGCGTTTATGAAAATATTAGGTCTTTTGTTGTAATGAGTTTAGATATCACTTCATTCATCATCAAAACTGATGATGTTGTGTGGAAAATGTACATCTGTTTTAATAGGTTTTGATACAAATTGTTTTCTACTTGTGTTAATTATTTTTTGATTAACTAAGTAATTGTCTATAGGTAAAAAACATGTATGATTGCTTGATATGCCTAATCAGCACCATATAGAAGGATATTGGTTTACAGTGGTGCATACCTCCTGCATGTTTTTCTTTTTTCCTTTAAAATTGCTGAAACTATTAATTATTAAGTAGCAGCTTTAATTTATTTTGGTTGACAAGGCAGTTAATCTTCTGATCATTTCATCTTGCACCAAGCACCTTGTTTTCAAATAGTGCTTGAAAAATATGTCTTTTCTGGACAAAGTAAAGTTGAGACCGCCCCAAACATATTTGCAGAGAAAAGAATACAGCGAGTTTAAGTGCATTTGGAATAAGTGTGCTCACTTTACCATGAGGATTTAATGCTACTATTTTAATGTATTAACTCAGAAAGCCCATCACCTGCACACCGCCAGTAGAATTTTGCATCGCTGGGTTGCTGAGCTCATAAAGGCCCCTCAGTCGACTGCCCCAGCAGTCAGACTGGACGTCTGAGCTCCAGATAAAGGAGGCTCTGTTGTGCTATCTTTGGAAATTTGATAGGTTGCTGGAATACAACTCGCAAGTAATATACTTTTAAGAAGCAAATCATGGCAAATGCAGTTATTCATTCCAGGGTAGTGTTTTGCATTTTATGGCTTCATGATTTGATATGCTTTGTTCACAGTACAAAATTAAAGACAGTGGAAAAAATAAATAAAGATGAAACGGCAAACGTGCTAAGAACAGACTGTTGACTTGTGAGACAGGCTCGTAATAATTTGTCAGGACAAAAATGAAAACCATTTATATTCTCAGCTTGCTGAATCCCTCTCAGGGTTTCAGGAGCTGTAGACTATCTGAGTTTTTTTCTGAACGTTTTGCTGAATACAGACGGGTGTGGATGGCAGGTCACCTGTCCATCAAAGAGGCTATCATACGGTGCCTGGAAAGATTCATGTCATAAGGAAATTTGGTGTCTTCACTCCTCTTTAGATTTCTACATCTCCGTATTTATGAGAAAACTTGCAGGAAGTTGAAAAGGTGAAAAAGATGCCAATGTAAAGAGTACACAAAGAGGACTTTAATTAGAAACGTCTTCATGTCAGGAAATATTTTATGCCATTTTCCCATGTGTTTTGTATTTTATTCTTTGTCCCCAGTGTGTTTATTAATGCAAAATAAGCAAAGAGCCTGCTTTTGTGCCCGAGAGCATCCGGAAAACAGCACCAATCTAACCTGTTTATTTTCTTATTTTATTAAGCAAACTTGCAAGTACTTATGTGTAGACTAATCCCTGCCGTAAACACCGCCTGAAGACAGTTTAACATGCAACATACATTTGCAGTTTTCAAGCTCTGCATGCGTTGGTTACATCGCATTTTCTGTTTGTATTAGGAGAGAACAAACAAAGTTAGCACATTAAAAGGTATAGCATCAAACAATTGATCTAATAAATAAGTATTTTCAGGTCTTGGTACTTAATTAATAAGTATATGATTGTTCTAAATCTGGCTTTTATAAGCCCACTATATATATCTGTTGGTATAGATGATGTCCAGTAATGTTCGCACAAACAATAAATCATATCTTAACATTGATGGTAAACATATCCAATTGATTTAAAAAATAAAACGCATAATTATCATAATTCTCTTAATTCTTTTAAAGCTAAACAACACTTTTCTTTTTTTTTTTCTTTTTTTTGCTTACAAAAACAGTAATGCTAAAAATTCTAGCTGTGCTTCAGTGCAAGAACTGGGAAATTATTTTGTTTTATAAATCTGCATGAGTGAGATGCTATCCAGAAAATCTAACTTTAGAATAAAGACACCAAAAGCACAAAGTTAAGCTCATGCATGTTTATACCCTTTTATTGACTTCCTCTTTAAAAGCTTCCCACAGGTCTCTAAAGCTGAAGTGTAGATACTGAATGCAGGCATATTTGCAAGGGAAGGTGGGGGATAAAAGCACTGAAACTCATGCCCTCATAAAGAGGGATCAGCAGTGTGTACGGGAGCTGCATACCGATGCAAGAGATGCCAGTGCTCAGAGCCAGAGAGCATGCTTTGCTTGGGGGGGGGCCTTAAAGCTGCTAAGCTTAGAGCAAGAAGGGGAAAGTAAGAGAAGGTGTGGAGCAGGAAGGCACACTGTAAAAGGCTGAGAGAAGTGTCATTGTATATGTCTGCTATTTCCTTCACCTCCTGTGACTGCCATTATAAAATGCAGGTTAAGCCATTACATAGAGTAGTAGTACAGCATACTGGTGTGTCAAAGATTTACTCTGGTTTTTGGTAGTTTTGTGTGGAAAAGGAAGAAAAAGGAAATCTGTTTCCAAATTTGAGGATCTTAACATTTGAAAGGACACAGATGAATATATTAGAGCCTTCACACCATTGAGAAGAGCAGTTCAAAAATTAACTTAAGAATCAGAAACAGTGTCACCACCTTGTGCCGCCACCACCACGGCGTGAGGGTGACATTCAGAAGGTGTGTTCACACCAAGGAGTTCACTCTGACACGGAAGAATAATCATTCCTTCACCAAGGCAAGAGCTGAAGATGTAAAAGTGCTTTCTGCATTGTCTGTTTGTTGATTTGTTTGTGACAGACATTATGCAAAAACTGCACAGCCAAATTTCACAAAACTTGGTGGAGAGGTGAATCATGGATGGGCAAATGAAGCAGCCATTAACATCTGGTGCAGTCTGACATAAGAGTGTTGGTCTTGTTGGAAGATATGCGCTAGAGTTACCATTCTAGTTGTCTCTTTTTTACTTTAGGTATGTATCTATAAGATTTACACAGATGGCAAAGTGTTTTAACCAGTCACATTTTGTCAAGTATGAGTTTGACTGAAACTGAAAACTCAAGGTGCTAAACTCCTGAGTGTAAAAGCTCAGCAGAGCTGAAGGTAAGCATATCTGTTTGCATTCCATACCCATTTACAACAAAAGGGTCATTCCTTCTTTTTTACTGTAATTACCCAGCATTCACTGCAGCAGTGAATGGCATTTTTTGAATTACAACCACATATACATTTAAAATCATCACGTGGTACAACACATGGTTTCGCATGGGCCTAAACAAAATATAAAAAACATGGCACATATTGCATCTGGTAAGTCACTGAATGTCATGCTTTTCACTTGCAAACTTGCAAAACCATTTGGTTTAACAGAGATAATTCTCACTATATCTATGGGGCACAAACAGTAGCACGAGGGCTTGGCAAACACAGAGATTCAGCCAGTGTTCCACAAATTTATCTATCACTGATCTAGGCTTCTTAAAAAAGGGTGAACAGCCACATTTGTATGGGACCTGGAGTATTTTAGATTTAGTAATATTACACCAACTGAAATCATAAATTCTACTGTGTAACAGCCTATACATAACGCCACACTGATCTTACAATGTGCACTGAAATGAAGAATAAAGGGTGCAATTAGTTTAGTTTAATTAAATAATTTTGTGTGCTTTGCAGTTCATTCAATTCAAGTAATTACATGTTCTCTGTGAGAGCCTGGGTTTGTTAAATATACCTGCTGATATTTATACACAAGTGGGCTTTAAGGACATACGTTGATTCAGTTCTACATAATTTCTCATCAATTACTCATAAGACCTTTAATTTACAACAGCGTATTTGACCTTGTGGTGTGATATCTAAACTTTAACAACTCCCAGTGTGCATAGTTGTAGGGTCATTTTGAACCTCTTTGAACATTGCAAATTGCTTTTTCTCCCAATTACACCTTCAAAGTGATACTAGACTGTTGTCAGACTAGAAAATCTTACTTGTCACTAGAAATATTTTCCACATAATGCTGCAGTTAAAGAAATGCATAAAAATGTGTACCCAGACTTACTCTAATGGTGAGAATTTTAGAAATTTCTACAAAGGCAGCAGTGTGACATGTTAACTGAGGTCACAGCTCCCTCGTGGCTGTGGCTTCAAAAATATCATCCCTGAAGTTTTGGCATGTGTTATGCATGATTTTATTGGGCACATTTTTTTTCTCAATTTATAAATGGATTCCAAAGGTGTCAAAAATACAAGGTAACATCTTCCAGTGTTTGATACCCATCTGTCTACTATAGGCAGGTATGTCCAGGTATTAGAAAAAAATGATAGTGAAAATGTGCTATTTGGGATGGTGCTGAAATAGCAGGATATAAAGCCAGGATGGATCCTACAATAAGCTCATATAATGATCAGTCTGGGTAGACCCTGCTTTTATGGAGTCAGAGATGATTATACATTTAGTATCCTCCAGTTCTGGTAGAGTGTGAGGATATCTGGTGTAGACCGGGTGACCTTAACTACTGGAGCTGTAGCATCTCCCAGATAATGACCACTCTGAACCCCAGGAGCAAGCCTCATCACCTCATAAATACAGAGACCATATGGACTCTCGGTGGAAAGCTGCCGACAGTCACTTTTCAAATCGGACGCATACTTGTAGGAGGCTTTTGTGCTGAAAAAAAAAAAGAGAGATCCAGTTAACATTCGCAGGTTCATGAAAACGGTGTTTTGTGTAGGCTGCAGTTCAGTTACACTGACCAAATGGCAGATGTCTTGAAAAATTGATTGCAATTTTTTTTGAACGGTGGTCTTGACTGGGAGAAAACTATATGGTCAGATATAGAAACTGAGCCAGTGGTTAAAAGAAATTGCTTGTCAGTGTTAAAGTGCCCTGTTTGCTGCGAATTCAGGGTCACTGTGTAAAAGATAGCATAGGATTTCTATTTTACAGCAAGGCAACCTTACGAAAACCATAACCAATCAGAAGTTTGACACGTTAATAAAAAAAGGTTTTCTTTTAAATGTATGGTTGATTTGAAAAAACAAATTGATCTCTGTGAAACTGTTTAGGAGATGATGAAACATTTAAATCTTTACTTTTCTGGAAGGCGAAACAGTGTATGTTCCTTTTTCATAGTTCTAGCCCTGATTGAGCACTCACTTTGGGAGGTAACTGGATATAGAAGTAGTCCCTCTGGACACAATTGCTTTCTATGGTGATGGTATACCAACCAGTTCTGTGATGCTGAGCTCTAAGCATTTTATATAACTCAACGAGGAACTGCCAGACTACAATCTGAAGGTACCCTCCATAGCCATAGCTACAGTGTGCTTGGAGGCACTGTATGAAGAGAATTTTAAGGCATACCTTGCTTTATTTACTTATTTATTACAGATTTTTTAAGCAAATGAATAATAAATAAAAACAAAACAAAACAAGAATACAATAATATTTCAAATCATCTAGATTTTTGAGAATAGCTCTTGTACAATGCCTTTATGACATAAAAACTAAGGGCAATTTACAAATATTGTTGTATGGGTAATTTTATATGATTCATGACGGTAATTTAACTAGGCGAATAAATCGGAGACAGGGAAATGAGTGTCTTGAATGTGATCCGACTTGGCAAACGCCTGTGTTTATGTCTGTTTGTGTCTGTCGCGTGTGTACATGTGAGCGACCTAGATAACACCAAAACTGTAGGTAACCTTATATTATTGCTCGTAACCTTGTGCTCAACCAAACATAATGAAAACTAGGTGCAACAGTGCCCCAACTAAACTCTGTCTGACATTCATGCCTGATGTCACCAGGCAGTCTGTATCTGGGTATGTTCTGTGGATAATAACATCTCTTCATGGTTTTTTGGCATTTGACTCCGCTTCTCTGGAGTCTTGAGCATGTGAACAAAATGACAAATAGTAAATGAACATGGTCCGCTTCAAAATGGGTTTTGATTGAGATATTCGAATGAGGTACAGCTATGTGTTCTCTGGCAAGGAGAATTCATTTTTTAAGAGTGTGCCCAGTCTGTTCTATGTGCTCTTCACCTTGCATTAACATACTTTTTTCCATAAAGATAAGCTATCTCAGCACAGATAAACTGGGTGCAAATTGGGTTTCTGTGCTCAGCTTACCTCCGTGACTCAGGATAGCTTATGTTGGTGTTTCTCCGTCATTGCCATCAGCATCCATCCATGTTCGCATTCAACAAAAAAAAAAGCACTTTTACAGAAGCCTTTCCACAACACATTAAACCTTTTTTTGAGGTTGGGTGAAGTGGAGTCTTTTGTTGGAGTGACTACATTCTTCTCAGTCTGTTTGTGTCTGTTTGCTTGTGTAATATGAGAGATGGAGGAAAAAAAACACATAAAACCAAAATTGATATTAAGGATAAGCAGAGCAACTGACTATTTGCAAATGTTTTCAGGTATTTTAGCTTTGAAGAGATACAATGTTGCTTTTCCCTTTATTTGATAAATTAATAAAAATTAATATGCTGACAATTATCACACTGAAAGTCAATGTGATTATTGTGTCTCTATCTTTAATGTAACAAAATAAGAAAAAGAAAATGGAAGCCAAATCATTTTATCACAAGGCTGTTATAAAAAAAAAAACTGTGTGCGCGGTGCAGATGTAACAGATGATTCTTGTAATTGTGTTTGACTTTAAACCATTCTCAGTGCTCAACTTTTCTGCTTTCTGTCAAAAAAAAGAACCAACAACAACAAGAAGATATTGTTCTCAAACACTGCACTGGGCTGATCCTGAATTACTTACATTTTTGCCAATGGCAGCAGAGAAGCAGCAATAGGAAATATTTCAAGATATTCTTAGCTCTACAAAGGCTTTGTCAAATTTATCCCAGATTGACAGGCTCCAGTGGGGATTTTCACATTCACAACACTGAAACTGTCACTTCTTCACTATAAGACCAGAGTTAACATGGTGTAAAGTTGATACATATTTGATCAGTTTCCTGTGCCTTGCTGAGGGGTCATGGAAGTTTTACATCAAAATTTACTATATACACCAATAATGATCAAACTTTTCTTTCTTTTCTTTTCTTTTTAACAAGACCTGTCACTCATGTTAAGAATTAAATTTTGCATATTTTTTCTTGATGCTAGGTTGTTGTTATTGTTAAGACAGGTATTAATTGCTTGAGCTACACTCAAGCTAATAATAGCAACAATAATGAAATGAACACTAATAACTAAGTAAAGTAAATAAGAAATGAAAAATAAAAAGGGGATTATGATCAAGTAAATGACATGTTTTTTATACTTTGTGCATATTAGAACCATGATCGATAGATGCATATTATTCAAAAGTTAGTCATAATCATAATATATTCATGACATCATTATATTCGCTTTGCATATTTTTCTCTCTTCTGTTTATATCACTTAAGTCATTATAGGCACCTGCTAAATGACATGTTAGTAGGCAGTCTTAGGTGATGTAGTGCATAAATTCGAGCTGAGTGGTAGCCAAACATTTATTATTCCGCACTACAAATTACAAATAGAGTCCACCGGGTTTTCAGAGTATCTAAACTGCTTTTCTATATTTCAAGCTATTGCTTTCATCAATGCATTACAGTAAAGATGATAATGGGAAATATTTCCCAGAGCAGAGTGCCTACACACAACATCATGGTATTGACCTGATCCTCCTGCAAACAGACCAGTGTGAGCTTTGATTTCCCTGGCAATTACGTGACATTTAATGAGGGAACGTGTCCGGTTTTTTTTGTTCATGAAAAATAGCAAATTTTGACCTCTGTTGTCACGTAGCAGGAGGTACATTATGTAGCATCCATATTTTTTGGCCATTGAAATATATTAATAGCTCTCAAATTCTGTGCTTTAAGAGGAAAATAGGTTGATGCATTATTACTGTGAATTAACTGAAACCATGGAAACACCACTTGCAGTATACTGTCACCAAGTCAAAGAGCACAGCTCTTAGTCTTCTCCAATAATTGGTTTAATATTTCAGCATTACAACACATCTCTCCAAAGAACAGAGAACATTGTCAAGCTTGTTACTCCTCGAACCAACATATTCATACTTATTCAGTCTCTATTATTTCTAATTGAGACTTTTAGAATATTTAAATACTTAAATAGGTACTTTTCTTTACTCTATGTTGTTTTTATTTTAAATTTGAGTAATAGTAAAATTTATTTGTAATATTCAGGTGCTAAATATATTAACCATGGATTTACTTCAAAAGAAAAACAGCATTTACATAAGCTCTAATGGGTGAAATGTATTTAGATAGATGATTATTCCAAAAGCACACAGACCTTCAGCAAATCCCTAGTTTATTCCCTTACACAGACGGACTCGCACACATGCACGATAGCATTAACATAAATGAAAGTCATGGTTTAGGACACTTTGATAGGTTGTTTAATCGTGGCATAAACCTTGAAAAACAGAAAACTATGGGTACCTGATGTTGCCATCAATGACACAATGCCATAAACAAGGCTTTTCCTAATATTAAAATTTTTTTTCTGTTGTTGCTTATTTTCAAACTGACAAAAACTGTCTAAAGTAACTGTAATCCATCTAAATCAAGCATAAATTTATACACCGTTGAGTTAAGTGTAGCAGCAGTGGGTCTGTTAGGCACTGGCTTGTACATAGGGAGCCAGTCCCACATGGAATTAATATCACAGGTCTAGATGGGAGCAGTCAACCTTTTCATTATTATCCTAAGAATTCTTTTTATACCTAATACTCAGAACTTTAAGGTCCTGTCTGTGAAAAATGTAGTGGTCTTATGAGAACATTTGAAGAGGAAATGTAATGCATTTCATGCACAGAGAACAAATTATTCACAATTACCCATTGCTTTCAATTCTAACATTTTATATATTGTATATACTGACCACTATAATGTTATCAGACCATTCAGTGGTTTTTATTTTCAGTCCCATAGATAGGACTACTGGGATTCATCCCCTACTAGCAGGTTTGAAAGGCAGTTATTGATTGCAGGCAATGATAAAGGGAAACCACACAGACTATGTTTTTTCCAGACTAGTATTTTGGTGCCTCAGAGTGTAAATGTTTTAAGCTACCGTTCATTTCTTTATATTATGCTAGAAAAATTGGAATTAGGTATGACAATTTAAAGCATGCAAAACTGATAGAAATAATATATATATAAGTATAGCATATAAGGCAAAATCAGTTTTGTATAAGTCAGTAATCATGAAACTCAGTGACCATCTTTATTTTGCAACATAGTTTGAACTCTCTCTCCAAGCTTTCTTGTAATTTCTTTAGTGTTCAGAAAGAGTTCTATAATAATAATAATAATAATAATAATAATAATAATACATTTCATTTTTAGGCGCCTTTAAGACCCTCAAGGTCACCTTACAATAACACAAGAACAGTAGCAGCAATAAAATATAATAAACACGGCAAAATAAAATTTAGACATAGGGTAAAAAAACAAAACAAAACACAAGCATAAAAGTATAAAAGCTGAGCATGGTAAAAATGGACTAAGACAGTTCTCCAGGTTTCGTGAAGGACATTGCAAAGCTCTTCTTTGAATGTTGGCTGCCTTTAGCTCCACTCTCTGCCAAGATGTTTCCACAGTGCTTCAAGAATGCTGAGATACTGGCTGAAAAATGTTGAGGCCAGTCCATGTCTGATAGTGTTTTATTGCGTGTGATTTTTTCTATTCAGGCTTTTAATGTATTGGCGATGTGTATGTTCTCTGACTATGATTTAACCAAAAATAACAACATTTTCCTTGACAGCCACCCTTCAATTGAAAATGTTTTAATGAAGCTTGGGCAAACAGTAGATGGATCAAGTGAACAGGCAGGTGTATCTGTCAGATCTTGTTACAGAGATATTTTTCCTGTTTCTTAACGACATGACCTTCAGATACTGTTCAGTTATTATTATTGCTCAAACTCTTATAGCCTCTGGTTCTCCCACCTTATCATAAAAGCCTAAACATTCACATGCTTTTCTCTCACACGGCGCCTAAGCTACGACCTTGGCTCCCCGTTTATCTGCTCCTGCTGAGTTGGGGCAGAAAACTCCAGCATGTTCTGTTCTCTTCTAATCAGACAAATAAGGCGATGACTTTCTGCAAACAGTATTTCTTATAACATCATAAAACAATATCATTCATCCACAATAAATCAGCAGTCTAATGTAATGCAAATCAGTTTAACGAATGCAATAGTTATCAGCTTCTTCTAATTCAGGAGAATAATGCAAACTAAAACTACATAATAATTCACAATCTTTAGTTAGAGGTATAACGTGGCATAAAATAATATTATAATCTAACAGTAGACAGCCTTTTACAGCTGCCACCTTTTGTCTGCTACTTGTTCAGTTTCCTCAAATTTTGTTAAGTACAGGTGCATCACCATGCACCACCTACACCAACATTTTGGCAAATAGCTCTTTTAGAATAAAGATAGTATTTTTATGCCTGTCAAACTGTTACCTTTGGCATTTTTCATAGATTCAACTGAAGAGAAGGCAACGATTTATTTGTGTTTGTGATAGATTAACAGTAACACAATTTAAAATTGTTTAATTTTAGACACGGCATGGATTCATCCCTTGAGTTAGGTTTTTTATACTTAAATGATTCATAGGTTATCAAAAAGAAAAAGATAATTGTGTGAAAAGTCTGGACTGAAAATATGGGAGGGGGAAGCAGATGTCCAAAGAAAAAACTTTAAAGGACCTTCAGATAGCTCGGAGAACTATCATTTAAGACCACTTAGAAAATTACAAGAAAGTCTGGCTCCTTGGAAGTTGGGTACAAAGAAATGAAGGGTGGCTAACAGAACAAAGACGTGACGTTGAACGTAAACAAAGAGTAAAAGCAAAATTAAAGATTGAATCAAAATGAAAGCTAAATACAGCTGTAAGAACTTAAACTACAGTTATTGTATTAAACTGGAAACATACTCATCATTACTTTCATTCAAATGGCTAAATGTCATGAGAAGAGGAGGCCACTTCCTGGCAATATGCATTGGACTGATAACAAATGGCCATTTGATGAGGTTATAAGATTTAAAAAATGTTATAACTTTTTTTTTAATGTAACCAAAAACAATTCAGTCAGTTCACCTTGACGTGATAGCTGGGAACTAAACTGCCATATGTTTCTTAATATTTCTGCTTAATCACATTTAAAATGCCGCATTTTATTATAGTAACATAAAAAAAACCCTTCCCGACTGTTATTCTACATGACTGTTTGCGATGAGAGAAATGCACCACATTTGTTCAAGCAGTTTTTTTTTTATGTTAGGCTATTTATTCCCTAAACATTTTTTATCACTTCCTTTGTTATATTATTCTTTAATTTAAACTTATTTCCCCTGCCTGTACCAAATACCACCCCCGTCATAGCTGCAGAATATGCTGCTTTCATCTCTGATTATGTATACATACTGAAGCGCCATATAAAGGTTTGCTGCAGTCTTTTGTTAAAGAAATTATTCTCCAATTTTATTTTTTATGTGTTTTTTGCATCACAGCTACCAAATGCTCTCCTTTTACCTACTTTGCTCTTTTTTTTCAACAGCACCAAGACCTTAGGGAAGTGTAGTCATACATTGTGGGGAGCTCAAATTCTCCTTCACGTTATGTTATCAAATCAAACATGTATCCTAAAGGATACTTGCAAGAAGGATTTATTTCCATATTCTCTTGGCAGGTGATCACATTACACTTTTCCTTCCATCTCTCCTATATCACAAACTTCAAAGCTAAACTGATTTGCGTTTGCCCTGCACTTTTAAAAAAAACACATTTAGAGTAATGCACTCTCCAGTGAATTGTACATCTGTTTCATTCATTCTGTCCCTGTGAATGATATTTTCTCACTTAAACTTGCTGGAGAATTTATTCCCAAATCACAGCTGAGGCACATAGACAGAGAAATTGTGTAAACTTTATCTCATAGTTTTACAAAGTAAAATGATTTACTCTGAACACAAAACCCGTAGAAGAGCTGTAAACTAAAATTTACAATAACTTCCTGATCTTGACTCCCTTTGTTACCTTTGCACCTGCCTCCTGCGTGAAGCTTTAGGGAAATTTGTATCATCTGTTTATTTAGGGAGTTGTCTCTCAGTTAAGCAAGAAATATGCAGCAACGAAATGAGTCTTAAAGTTTTTGGCAAATCAATCCCAGTATTGGACATAAAAGGTGAATCCAGAGTTCTTTCATTATTCCTAAAACCAGCATGTTTGCGTGCTTTAAGTGCTGTCTGAAAAGCTTCATGCTAGCAGCCTTATAGGTCTATTTGTGTTCACCACTTATGTAAGTGGCTTGCATTCATATGAGATTATAGTGGGATGCTTGTTGCTCAGGATTTTCACTCAAGCTCAGTAAAGACGTACGTCAGGCTTAGATGTGGGAATTTAAAAAAAAGCTGAGTGCCATTAATAAAAATAGTTTTTCAAAGGAGCTACTCCAGTATATGTTTATCCCATACAGATCAAGTATCATGCTTTCTTAAGTCTATTGGTGAAGGGTGATTCATGGGTCATCCTGTTTAATCTAAACATTACTGCATGTCATTTCATAGTTGTTATATGTGGCAAGATAATCAAAGCGATTTAGAAAACTGATCTAAGCCACAAAGACATATGGACTCCATTGTCACAAATAATTATCACTTGTAAATTACAGAAATTGTGATTCCTTGAGAATTTGCATAGTTAGAGACAAGTGGCAGGAAGAACAAAGTGTCCTCAAGTATTAAAATGTTGGTGTCTGGTATACAGTAAGCCTAGGGGCTTAACATGAATGCATGCTAGAAATACCAGTATAACTGCCGTACATGGGTAGAATGCAGGTGAATAGGTTTTTGGACTCGTATTTATTAAAACAAAGAAACAAAACAAGGAACAGACTTGTTTAATTGTCTGAGAGCAAGCAAGGAATAAATATAAAAACATAAATCAAATGTAGCTTTAGTTTACCTGCAGTTGATATAAAATTCACATGTAACCAAATGACAAAACAAAATTCAAAATACAGATTTAACTTTTGAGGTCCAATGCTCTTCAAGTTGAAATATATGTAATGATAGTAATACACGAAAAGATGTACACAGACACAGTCAGCCTTATGAGTGCGATTTAATCTCGCTGATATAATAGCATGTTGAGGGCTGGAGAAAAGCTCCCAGCAATACTCATGTTTGTGTGCTCATTATTGCCACAGCTCTGAGCTTTAAGAGGGTGCTTATGCTTATCAAAGAGTGAATTATCAAGCATGACATAAACAGGCATAATTAGACCATCAATCAAGTAAATTAGTTATGGATTATCTCTCTGTAATTGACCCTTTTGTATTCCAGGTTCAAAGTGAAACTTAGCTGAAGATTTCAAAAGTGGGCCGGGTGTCTGTGATTTATGTTTTCCTTCCTGCCTCTTATTGTGTAGGGTAGTCTTTTGTATATGTTCATCAAACTGAAGCAGTCATAGTCTCAAATTCAAATTCAAATTCAAATTTTATTTGTCACGTACACAGTCATACACAGTACGATATGTAGTGAAATGCTTGGACAACTGCTCGTGACCTAAAGAGAACAAAAAAGGAAAAGGCTATGAATAAGATAGGAAATAAATATGAAAAATTAAAAAGGGTAAATTTAACTAGGAAGGAATAAAATATAAATTAAGGTTAAAAATGAAATAACTGTACAACACAAATTAGAATGAAGGGTAAATTTAACTGGGAAGAATAAGATAAAGATAAATATATAAATTAAAGTTGAAAATAAAATAACTGTACAACAAAATACACAATACACAACATAGAACTATATAAGAATGTATGAAGAAATCTAAATATAAATAAATATATACACAATAACAGCAGCTGTACAAGTATTAACCGGAAATGAAGAATATAGTGACCAGTGTTGTGCAAAACCAAAGTCCAGAAAGTCACTGTCTTATGCAGTAATGTTGAGTATTGGTGATGATGAATCCCATGAAAACATGTCAAATGGCTAGCAGAATTGTGCAAAAAAAACAAAGTGGCTTTTCAAATGGGGCAGGAGTCAGTTCTGGGTGATGAATCATAAGCTGATACTCTAAGGTAAAGCTTGGCTGGGCGCAGTCTGTGTCAATATGGTGCTCTCTGGATCCTGGAATGTAAATGCGTTCTGGCCAGGCTTCTATGAGATCCCTAAATGAACTTGACGTACTGTATCAGAGGAGATAACAACAAAAGAGCTGCCAGTGTGCAGAGGTGATTTGCATTGAGTCACTGCTGGGCCTTCTGCTATACCTGAGTGAGCTCTCAGACAGGTTTCCAGACACTCTTTGCTAAAGCAAGCAGCAAACCACCGATTGTGACGTCTTGAGATGTTTACTGCAGAACTGAGCTAGAGGAGTTAGGACAGCCGTGTGTTTCATCCTTTGTATAGCCCCACAAGTGTGTGACTGTTGCTCTAAAAGTCACTTGACCAGAAAGTAGTGAGGGAAGAGTTGATTTAGCATTTCCAGGTCTGTGCGTCATTCATTCACGTTTCACTGTGTGTGTGTAGTGTTGCTGTCGGGATTGCTGCCCAACATTTACGCTGATTTATTCAGTCGTTCTGTATACTTACAGAGTATATATAAAATATGGACATAGCCACTGGTTTTAGCACTGGATATATGAAGCAATAGGTGGCTCTGACTGAGAAAGGGGGCATGCTTTACACTCATACTGAAGGAAAAATATCCCATACAAACACATGTTTGTATGGGATATTGTATTTGTTTTAAATGTTATATACCTATGTGGTATGTGACTTTTGTTGCTATGATGCCAGGTCTGTCTTGGAAATGAGATTTTTAATCTCAATGAGATTTTGTACCTGGATAAATAAAGGATTAATAAAAAGACTGTAGTTCAAGGCTAAAATCACCAGAGAAGTACTGAGATAGACTAGAAACACAGCTGAGTCTTATAGAGTGAGACACAGGAAAACATGTCTGCAAACAGAGCACTCTTTCCACATTAGTGTCTTCTGTATAGAAAGGTGTCACATTAGGAAAAAAAGTATCTTTCCAGTGCCCAACTTCTAAAAAACAAATAAACTAAAAAAACAGTTGAATTTCTCTCTCTAGGGGAAAGTTGGAACTTTTCCCTTTCACTTCAAAACAGCTTTATTCAGAGCCAGCATCTAGCAGCCATCTGAGCTCTGCATCTTAAGGCACGTCCACATTAATTTCAACAATAGTCAGGAATGGCTGTTGGCACTGTGTACTCACAGGATATCTGTGGACCTCCAATGTTTAGAAGTTGATCTAGGAGAATATTTGTTACTAAATGCATTTTGTCATTTAAAAAAAGGGAAAAGATTCTTAATTTAGATCATTATTTAATTTATTTTTCCATTTTTCCAAGCAGGGCCTGCTGTCTTTGTTTCTGCATGAAGGCAGGTGTAGATCTGAAGATTAAAAGAATAGCTCACACTAACACAAACTATAGGACAGCAGATTCTCACTTCAATGAAAAGTGAATCTAGATTGTGTTTTGTATTTTTATGTTGCTAGAAAAAGAATAAAAGAAAAATGTGAACCTTATCAAAATGTATCTGTACACAGTAGCAGCGGGAGTCAAATACAATGTTGTGCAAGGCTGCTCTCTCGATGGCTTCAGTTGTTTTTTAGACAATAGGCTTCACAGTGTTAAAATGTCAGCGCTGTAATTAATTTCGTTATTCTGCTTGTGAGTTTTTTTTTCCTAATGCAGCCGCAAGGTAAGCTGTTCTTTTGTCACATCAGACTTTTCAGGCATAAAACCACATTCCAAAACCTAATGTCAAGATGATAAAACTACACATCTGTCTTTAATGATGCCTCAATTTCGTATGCAAAGAGCGCTTCTTCTGCTTCTGCTTTAAAATACCCATGTTCTGTTAATACAGCTGCATGCATGTAATCAGTTACCTATACCCAACGTCACAAAATGACAAGACACTTCAAGAACCAGAACACATTTTTCAGACTTTCAGACCTATTTTCCATTTTTACAATTGCATTTATTGTAGCAGGAGGTAATTATGTCTATGGTGTTGGATAACTACTGTCCTGTGTTCCAGCTATCAGAGCGGTGCTGGTGGTGATAGTGACGGTGTGTGTGGTTGTGGAGAAGCCTGCAGAGATCTGTCACTCCACTACTCTAAAAAGCTTATTACAGAGAGGACTCTATCTGCTTCACAGTTGAGCTGAGATTCTTTCTTTAGGTCCAACTTATACTGCTTCTAACATTATTACGTTTGTATTGTTAATATGTGTCTTTATGCTCTAGTGAATTTAAATACAAGATGTATCATGTTTCATGCCAAGCTATTTTAAGTTAATCTAATATTGGCTAAAAGTGTGAATAAATGAATAATGCCAGCTGATCTAATCAAAGCAGAAGTGTTTCCAATTTATAAAGTTGTTATGCTACTGCAAAATTTTTGTGCTTAATTGATCTTCATTTTACCTTAAGTGTAACCGTGTTAGAGCTACGGGTGAAATGCTTTCCTATGTGGTTGTTCAATGTTCTCACAGTAGGCTTTAATGTCAAAATCACGGTGTAGCAGATGGCAAGGAGATGCCTCAAGTGAACATCCCTTAAAGGCATCTGTTAATTGTTTTTGAAGATGAACATTAGTTGCTGATGTATGCAGGAGCTCTTCATAAATGTGACATCCTCCTTGGTTTGATTTCACAGTAAAGTCTGCTGACCAGCAGTAATTTCTGATCAGTATTGTTCACCTGCTACAATCAAACACATGTCATGTCCTTTAAAAAAATAAATACCATACCATCAATAGAAATTAATGTAAGCACGAAACATCCGTTCTCACTCCTGACGGGTAATATACCGACGATTTGTCACGTCCCAAGGGTAAAATGTTACGCTTTCGGAGTGAGAACGTGTTGGGACAAGTGATGTTGTGGTTATTGAGACACTGGAAGGCCTTTGAATGGAAATGTTTTTGCAGGACCAAACCATTAACTATTAAACCATTAAAACCATTTCTAATTCTTATTTTTTCCTAATTGTTTACACCTAATGGTGCATACAGATCTGCTTTCGTGTTATGGGCTCACACGGGCTCCTTTTAAAACACTAAAAATAACTTGAAAGTAAACGGCTTATATTCATGACAGTTCAGCTGATTTCTCCAAATGTATCTTAGCAGTTATAAAATGAATAGCCTGCAGATTATCACCACATAAATTAGTGAAGGTTAAATGGTAGTGATGCACAAATTTCAAAGTGTGGACTTTTGAGTAAATGTCATATTTAATTTCTGTCAATACAGTAGGATGGCTCAGATGTTAACCAAATAACATCAAACTCATAGCTTTGGTCTTTTACTTCACACTTCTGCTTAAATTCATTACCTCCCACACATTGATTTGGCCTCTGTATGCACTGGCAACCCCCACCCTGGAGTAAGATATTCAGCAAGTGCCCTTTTTAAGAGCCCAAAGTTTCTTGACGAACTTTACGTTAATAACCAATCTGCCCAAGAGTCTGCCGTTGTACTCCCATAAATTATTCAGTATTTTGCATCGACTAACTGCCATACCTTTAAGGTTGTGGATCCAAGACCTTGGCACACCTTGAATGTTAATATGGCTGGACTTACAAGGTGAGAGACAATCCCAAAATGACCAGGGCTTTAGTAGAGTTTTCCTAAAGAACAAAACTTTTGGCAATGCCTTCTCATTGTTCCCCAACTTTTTGTTTTGGGGAACAATGAGAAAGCAATATCTATGTCATCTATGTCATGCCTGTTGCTCTCTGAACATCTCAGTAACAGCTTGTCGGACAGAGTATGAGATTATTGCTCTGTGGAAGGTTTCTTTGTTGTCAGGCATAGTGCGAGGCATTGTGGCCTGTCACCGTCAGGATGTCGATGCCAATCCTCAGTCCATCTGTCTATAGACATCCGCTGTGAGGGCACATCCCATCCCCTCTGACAGCCAGTGCAATTACAAGCACCTGGCAGAGTGAGAAACATCGTAGCTGAGCTAAAACGAGATCACAATGATCGACATTGCTTACGTTCCATCTAACTGCTAGACAGAAAAATATCTAAACTTCATTCTTTTCAAGGATATTTGAACAGGCAACCCCTTCAAAAATGCATTAGAGGAACAAGAAGGTTTAAAATTTGCTAGCAGTAATTTACTCTCAACTGAAAGACACATGTTGTTTAAAAGCTTGTAGTCACTTTAGAGCTTCATTATACTTTTATTAGAGAAAAAAATCAGCGGCTGAAATATTAATTTTTTTAGATCTCCACTTCCAGCAGCAACTAAAAAATATATATTCTAGGGCATGTTAGGTATCAGGTAATGAAGACCTTCAAACTAAATTGAAATGACTATCTGCTGCTACCACCTGGGGCTACCATGGTGAGAAGTTTCCTACTGCTGGTCTTAAGTGATGTAAAGACTTCCTGATCAGCAGGCAATAAGCACTTTAGAGAAATATTTGTATCTAAGCCTTAGTTGTAACTATAAGGCGATGATGTAATAAACGTGTTTGTGTGTGAGAGGCATTTGTGTGTTTGAAAGAGTGCGAGAGAGACAGAGAGAGAGAGAATCTTCCACCGGAAGGTGACGTGATGAGATAGCAGGAGTTTAGGAAAATCACACCCACCTTTGGCACAGCTTTAGTATCTGGACTACTATGACTCACACTTCGTTCCACATTCCTTTTATATTTTATCTATTGGGATCATGTATACGAGCAATGGTTCAGATGATGTTGTGTTATCTGAATACATTTATCGCTTGCTTTATCAGCATGTCTTTCTCTGAAAAGTTAGTAGTAAGTAAGTAAGTACATAAAACTAACTTGTTTCTATGTTTCCTAATGACATGTATTCAAATGTATTGATTGAGGTCATTGAATGGTTGCACTATAAATGGTGCAATTGAAAACGTAAATTGTAAATTGCCTCATAAATGTCACAACCTTACTAGATTTTAATCTACCATTCGTTGTTGCACATGTCCCAACTGTCATGAAACGCTGTGTGGCAGGCAGGAGATGAGGACTCAAAATGCAGGACTCACAGACTCGAGGGATGAACTCAAAACCACAGCTTTATTTGCTGGTCGCAGAAAAACGAGCATACAAAGTAAACTAAATTAAACTGGGGAATAACACACTAAACTCACAGGGAGATCCACACGGCATGAGGGACAACGTAACACTGACTCAGAGAAACACAGGGTTTAAATACACTGGGAACATAATGCACAATACAGAGTGACAGAAAACAAGAAACTCAAACATGCAAAGACACAGACTTACACAGAACAGAGGGGGCACAGAGAAACATGAAGGGCAAGGGATTAAAACTAGAAACCATAGAATAACTCACAAGTACAATAATACAAAAACCACGAAGAACTAAACACGCTGGGTCAGAGACCCAGGACCCTGACACCAACAGCTTTCAGTGACTTCCATTTTTACAGCACTCCCTTGAAGTCCCATTCTGTCCATTTGCACTGTGGATTCAGCGATTTCACCATGAATCTCGAACTTGAGCAGAGAGCAGATGTTTCTGATGCAAACTCAATCAAGTTTCCTGTGAAGGATCATTGCTGGTGATGACAGCTGTGGTTCTGGCTAAGTCGTAGCAGCTTTCAGAGGTTTTAGGTTGGAGGGTCTACAGTTTCCAAGTGCTAAGGCACTGGGTCAGGTTAGGTGAGACTGACGAATTGAGACTGTCAATCTCGAGTTCTACAGTAACCTCCCTGCAAATTCTTGGTGGAGATCTAATGAGCATCACAGAAGCACCAGTACAAGAGCACAGGTGTGGAATCAAGGAAAACTGCAATCGCCAGAAGCCGTTTTGACATAACTAAGAAGTTGATATTGAAACAAAGATAATCCAAATTTAGATAATCTGTTTTTTTAAGTATCATTTTTTTAATGAGCTGATTTGATTGCACCTCATATATCAACACTTTGAAATATATGATTTTAAAATGTAATGCACAAGTGAATAAAATGATGAAATACAAGTTTATGTAAAGCATGTAATACTTTGTCATTCATCAACAAATGTGTGAGTGTCACACATAACAAAGACTCTCTAAAACCCACAGAGTTTAATTGGTGAATGTAGATAAATAATATTTGTAGACAGAGGTCATGCACTATTATTGATACCTTTAATTCATAATGCAAGAGAATAAGCAAAAACGCCTGAAGAAACTAAAATGAAACACATTTAACTTTACAGGTTAAAGTGCCCAGTTTGTTCAATCAGTGTAACCAAATAGCAAACACTTGCTCGACTGGCAGATTTTCCCAGGCCTTACAAATTCTTCATCCTCTATTTAGTCAAAATTCTGTCATTGAAAGAAATTTTGGTGACCGTGAAGATATATAAGAGGTACATTGAACGTGACACATGAAACAAACACAAACGGAGAACGTAACATCACAGTGTTAGAGGGTGATAAATATAAAAAAGCAAGTATTCATGACTTGAAGACAAGTGGACATACATACATAGTACATACAGCTTTTGTCCTTTTGTTCCTGGCATTTGCTATGACGTTTTAGTATGCATCTCTTGTTGTAATAACCTTAAACAAATCTCCATTAAGGATGTAGAACTTGTAACTTCTTGTATCCCAGAGGACTTTACCTGGTATCTGTCTGACCATGTGCAGTCTCAGGCTGCTGACATTAGCACCTTGCTTCTTTAAATCTTTTAGCTTAAGTGCAGTAATGCTGATGTGGTGACTTTAAACAGGCCAGTTTTTCCTCATCTAAATATATTCAGGCAAGGACTGCTGGCCACACAAGCTCGTCTTCAGTTGCTCCAAATCTCAGATTTGCAGTCACACTTGTGCGCTAACGACTACAGCTGCTGATCACTTAGCCTTCTCGTGGTCAGGAAAGGCCATGCGCCTAGCTTAAGGACAGCTTTAAGGTAATCATTAAGCAGTTAGTCCTAGATCACACTTTTGAACCACTAACCTTCTATGTATAAGTCGGCATGACTAATTTGAGACCCTTTTAAATGTGTATTCCATATAACTTTGGCTATTCTATGCAAAATTAGTTCAGGATTAATGTCATTTATTGGAAAATAATCTGTCTAAAACGAGTACATTTCACCAACTGAAATATTGTTTATGAAGGAGATTGAAATATCTCCAGATAGTAGTGCTTCCTAACGTCTTGATTCTGATTGGATAGGTCTAGTCAATACGTTCTCATTTCAGGGCATCAAATAGTGCTGCCATTTTTAAATTATGCATAAGGTATTCTTTGCTGATTGGTGGGCTTGTTCTTGTTAACCAAGTACCATCTTCACCTTAAATGGGTTGCTGACCCAATTAAATTTAAACATCACTGTGATTTCCTTAAATGCGACCGAGATTTAATATAAGCTTTTCTCAACTTTCTGCGCTCATGTTTTATGACATTGCTTACTCCTAGTTTGGACTATACTGTTTATGTTTGTTAAACTTGCAAGCAAGCAGCTGCTTACACTTAGTTGCCAAAGCAAGTACTTGTTGTTTGACATTAGTTGTTCGGAGGCAGTCATCCTGCTGCCTGGAAACTGGGCTTCGTTTTCTCAGAGCTCACTCACAAAAATCACAGTAAGCTATTTTGTTTTGATTACACTAGGCACAGGGGGTGTTGCTGCCATTGTTTCAGTTTTGGAAGGAAGCAAAACTGCTTTCTGCTTATATTTTGTAGATTAACTGACACCACTGCTCTGTTAAATTTCATTATTTCTATCATGGATTTAGCAACACCCACAAGCTTGTTTGCTTTTGCTTTTGCCTTAGTTGTTAATTATATCATTACACAATAAGTAACTTTAATAAATTTAAGACAAGTGGATTTATGTTGCTTCTTTTTACCCAGCTGAGCTGGGCCATAGTCCTTGTGAAAACTGTTGGTAGCAAGGTCTTTGGATTATCAGAGTACGCAGTACATTGTTTTTGAAAAGGCACAATTTTAAATTTTGAGGAGCACAAACAAAATTACTTCCACTTTAAATTGAAGTGGCAGCAGATGTTTTCGTGTCATAGATGAATTATAAATATCTAAACGTAAATCCAGAACAATCTGTTGTTTTTGTAACTAAGGCTAAGTGGATTCCTAAAGCTTTAAACTTTAATTTCAGATTCATAGACCTGGGTGTACAGCATAAGCACAGTTCATAATCCACATATCTATGTGTGCTCACCTCTATATCACCCGCCAGCTTGTTAAATGTGTTAAACAAGATAACCAGCAAAATTTGCAAATAATCCTCGTGTGGCACAAGAACTCGGCAAAGAAGCACACTTACTCAGATAAAAGAAAGTGTCAGTGGAGATGAGAGGATTATCAATCCAATCTAATCTCCCACGCGTAGTCATTACAGCAATATGTTGCGTTTGGATCCTCATGCACAGTACCTTGTAAAATTCCCTTATATTCAAATAGAAAATCATTTTTAATTTTTTTGCCACTTTGGATATAGATGCTTTTATTGTAAAGGACATTATCCTTTTAAATGTGACATTTTCAAAAAATTAGGAGCACTCCAGCTGCTCCAAAGAACCTGGAGTGTGGTGGTCTGATGGAAACCATCTCAAGTGAAAGTGGATTATTGTGGGATTTAGATTTATGAACAGAGAAGTTGAGAAACGAACCACTCTTTGTACTTCTTTAAGAAGTTCAGCACTAATACAAACATACATACTTATCCTTGTAAGGTTAAAAGGTTAATGGATTCAAACTCAGACAAATAGCTGCTTTTATTTTGTTCAGCTGTAAGTTTGTCTCCATTATGTTGCACTGACTGAGGTCTGGAGCTTGCGCAGAAAAATGCTGAAGGTTGTTTGAGCAAAGTGCCTTCCGTAGTCAACTGAAGGACAGTTTTTGAAAAAACTAGACAGGTAATTATGTATTATTTCTACTGACAATTATGTGTCTTTGAGTCAAACTAAACTTGAGACATTATGTGGGCTGACTTAGCTCTAAAGTGTTAATTAGGCTTACAGAATAAGGAAACTGGCTTTTAATGGGTCTCACTGAGCTGAGAGAATAGGTCTAATCTTTTGCTATTAATATCCTGGTGCAGTATAGACTTTTCTGATTACACATTGTAAAAAGTTGTGAAGAATCAATCATTTAATCACACTTGCATTTTTAAGTGAACTGCAAATCATCTCGGGTCAAATAATTAAAATCTCATGCCTTTAAAAAAAGAATCAGAGCCAGCAATATTCACAGAGACCTAAGTGCTCATTTTGGCAGTTGAAAGTAAGGACACGTTTTTCTTATTATCGTATTCTTGAATTTCTTTAAGTAGTCATAGTTAAACAATGAGTAAATACAGACAAGACATTGCAGTTTAAATGAAAGTGGGTTTAACTTTAAGCAAAGAAAGACTTTCTTGGAGTCCAGAAAGTGGGATTTAGAATAAGTAGTCCTTTGAAAATTCAGAATTTATAATTTCAGATATAAGCTAAAAGATCAAATGAGAAAAAACATTTTGTATGATATGCAGTTTCAGATTATTGGAACAAACACCAGTTTATTGTTGTCGAGTCTAGAAATGGCTGAAGCTGTTGCAGTAAGCCTAAATATACCTTCAACTATACTGTGCAATTAGATTTTATAACTATTTTGATTTGATGCAAATGGAATTATTTCTACAGCTTACTGTGCTCAACATCTATTGTATAATCCAATCAAATAAGTTTACTTTAGTGCTGCCGATGAGTCACAGCACTGAACTGAAAGGAAACTTTGTACATTTTTAAACACAATGATGTGACAGTGGAATAAACATTGAGGCGGCCGTGATTTACTCATTTATTCTAAAGGTTAAAGAGTTCAATGTTAAGTGCAAAAACAGTCAGTGCTTAGTTTTGGTTGACTTGAGGTTGTGATTAAAATGCAATTTAAAAAAGCATAATAATAACTGATCAGGTGCTTTCCTGAATCATCTTTTAAACTAAAATAAACTATATAACAGCTGCATGAATGTTTATAGAGGGTGTTACACATATATGTGTACATATGCAGGGGCGAGAGGGGAATTTTTTATATCCTCTTGCCCTTGTGGGCTGTCCTTTCTCCTTCAAGCGCGGGTCCTCTACCAGAGGCCTTGGAGCTTGAGGGTCTTGCACACTTCTGGACAGAGATCTCGGATGTCGTTCCTGGGATCTGCTGAAGCCACTCGCCTAGCTTGGAGGTCACTTCCCCCAGTGCTCCAACTACCATGGGGACCACTTTTGCCTTCACCATCAAAATCTTGTTGAGCTCCTTTCTCAGCTCTTGCTGTGTCTCTAGATTCTCATATTTCTTTTTCTTGATATTGCTATCATTTGGTATAGCTGTATCTATCACTATGGCCAGCTTCCTTTCCTCTCATTTTCCACCACTACTCGATTAGTAATCACCAGTTTGTTGGTATCTTGAAGTCCCACAGGATCTTAGCTCTTAGTCATTCTCAACCACATTTGGGGTTGTATCTCATTTTTCTGGTGGCTGAGATATACACTAAGCACTCGGCCAGTTATGGCCCTCTTCCTGATGTACTCATGGATCTTTGGTGTTTTGTCCTGGACAGTGGTTCTGACACTCACTCTGCCACCTTCCTTCCGCTCAGCATACAGTTTTAGGATGCTTGATTTGGGGTCAAACTCACCATACATGGTAAGGAGCTTTCTTGTCCTGATGTCATTGGCTTCCGTCTTTCCTTTGACCACCTTATTATCCCAGCAGGGTATCTGACAAATGGCAGGGGATAGGTCTTAATTGCAAAAAAAGCATCTTGTTCTTCCCATTCACCTGACTCCGCAGGACTGGTCTTACTCTCTGCAGGTTCTGCGTGCATGAGGTTTTCCTGGCGGCATTTTCATGTTTCCCATTTGCCTGTGGGATTCAAAATCAAATCAAATCAAATCACTTTTATTGTCACATCACATGTGCTGGTACACTGGTACAGTACATGCAAGTGAAAGTCTTGTGTGCGAGCTTCACAAGCAACAGAGGTGTGCAAAAAATACAATAACATAAAACAAGCAAAATATAAGAATGGCTAAATCTGAGAGTAATAAATATATGTACAATATAAGAGTGTATGCATTACTGGATGTGTATACTAAATATGTTTTTCTACGTGTGTGTGTGTGTGTGTGTGTGTGTGTGTGTGTATACATATTTTACAAATTAAATAGAGTAAACAATAAATAAAATATATAAAGTATACAGAGGTTGGTAGTTGGATATTGTGCAAAACAAGTGACATTTATATACAGTATGTAGTACATAATGTTGAAGTTCCAGTAGTGAAGGTGAGGTGTCTATGAAGTGTTCAGCAGTCTGATGGCCTGGTGGAAGAAGCTGTCTCTCAGTCTGCTGGTTTGGGACCGGATGCTGCAGAACCTCCTTCCTGATGGAAGCAGTCTGAACAGTTTATGGCTGGGGTGACTGGAGTCCTTGATGATCCTTCCCGCTTTCCTCAGGCAGCGCTTCCTGTAGATGTCTTGGAGGTAGGCAAGCTTACCTCCAATTATCCGTTCAGAGCACCGCACTACTCTCTGGAGAGCTTTGCGGTTGTAAGCGGTGCTGTTGCCATACCAGGTTGTGATGCATCCAGTGAGGATGCTCTCAATGGCACAGCGATAGAAGGTCCTGAGGATGCGGGGGCTCATGCCGAATCTTTTCAGTCTCCTGAGAAAGAAGAGGCGCTGCTGCGCCTTCTTCACTGTTTTGTTTGTGTGTACTGACCACGTAAGATCCTCAGCCAGATGTACACCAAAGAACCGGAAGCTGCTCACTCTCTCCACAGCAGCGCCGTTGATGGTGATGGGGGTGTATACTTCTTTGCACCTCCGGAAGTCCACTATCAACTCCTTTGTCTTTGCGACGTTGAGTGTGAGATGGTTGTATTGACACCAGTGGGTCAGGGCGCTGACCTCCTCCCTGTAAGCCGCCTCATCACCGTTGGTGATAAGATCCACCACTGTAGTGTCGTCCGCAAAATTCACAATGATGTTGGAGCTGTTAGTGGCTGTGCAGTCATAGGTGTAGAGTGGGTACAGGAGAGGGCTCAGTACACACCCCTGTGGAGCACCAGTGTTCAGTGTGATGGGGGATGGGGTGATGCTGCCCAGTCTGACCACTTGGCGTCTGTCAGACAGGAAGCTAAGGATCCAGCTGCAGAGGGAGCTGCTCAGTCCTAGATCCTGCAGTTTCCTGTCCAGCTTCGAGGGAACGATGGTATTGAATGCTGAGCTGTAATCTACAAACAGCATTCTCACATACGTGTCTCTCTTCTCCAGGTGTGACAGGGCAGTATGTAGTGTCAGGGCTATGGCATCATCAGTGGACCTGTTGTGGCGGTACGCAAATTGTAGAGGGTCCAGTGAGTCGGGTAGTGAAGCTGTCCTCCTAGCTGTCCTCAGTGTCTGCAGTGTTGCCTTGTGGTAGTGCAATCCCCTCAGTTCCGACTACCTTCGCTCTCTTTGTTACCATCTGACTACACTTCTCCAGTCTGAATGACATTCTATTGTTGTTATAGTAGATCCCCTCAGTATGGATGAGTGAATCAATGTCTTGTTCACTCCTGGCATACAGCTTGATGCCATCCATGTTGAGGAGGTGGCTAATGTCGGTGTTTGTAGCCAGTCTAATTATATTAATTAATGATAATAAGGAGGTTCAGGCCTGTGCAGAACACCAACAGGATGCATCTTCTTAACTTGCTTGTGACTTGTACCATCGGCTTGAAGTTGGTCTCAGGTCTTGTTTTCCTCATCCACATGAAATTTCCGATGAAGGCTCTTAGGGTCCTGTTAATCTTGGACAGCTCTAGGCATTCCAGGATCTGTGTGTGAATCAATGAGTTATAGGCTTTCTTGTAGTCAATCCAGGTGGTGCACAGGTCGGTCAGTCGGGTCTTACAGTCTCAAGCAACTGCTCTATCTACCAGTAGCTGATGTTTTGCCCCTCTGGGGTTCCTTCCAGTTCTTTTTTGTGACCCATTCATGTATTATGCCATGTGCCTGTTCATCTTAGTTGCTATGATGCCTGACAGGAGCTTCCATGTGGTGCTGAGCCGACTCCCCATGCATGGAATACATGAAATTCATAAAAATTCAATTTATGGAATGTTAGATGTCCAAACAGTAATCTGTTGAGCTGCACAACACTTTACAGTTACAATTACCATCTGATCACTGGGGTAACATTCATATTACAATTATTTGTTATTCAAAACAAAGAAACTGTAAAAAACCTTCTAGTTTGAACTTTGTTTTTTACTTTTGAGTAATACAAACAAACAAACAAACAAACAAACAAACAAACAAACAAACAAACAAACAAACAAACAAACAAACAAACAAACCCTCCTTTCTAAGATGGAAATAATAGACAAATTTAGATATTTTGAAAATTCAAGTGGCTGATAGGATTTTTCAAATAATGGCCCCAGAGGAACAAACATAAAAATTTTGATGTTTTTTTCTGCTATTCAGACTATTCCATAATTGTTTCAGTTATCTGCCACACAGAAACTGAGGGGCACTAAATTAAAATCCTAAGTATCAGGTTAACCTTTACTAGGTTTACATAAACATTGAATGTCCTGTTTATAAGCTATTGAGAACTGGTGAAGAGATATTCTGTGACCTGCAGAATTTCAGCTGTTGCGGAAATGTATATAAAAAAGTTTCACCTTGCTCTTTAAATTAAAGAGCTAATGTGTTGGAGGTTTGAAAAATTAAATGCAAATACTGCCTCAGTAGCAGGGAATCACAAAATACACAATAACTACTATGAATATTTCATAGTTTTTCAACGGTTGAAAAAAAACCCCCCCTTCAACAGTTTCAGTAATAATTGGGGATATACATCAGTGGTTTTAGTCGTTGACAAATAATTTTTTTGCTGCTAATGGAGGCTGTTTTTTCTTCTTCTTTTCTACATTTGAATTTCAGCAGCTTCTAAAGAAGAAAATTCCTTGTAAGTCTGAATACAGAAGTCTTGATTATAACACTTTGGAGACAAGTTTCCACAGTCAAGCCTCCACACTCGACTTATGATGCCCCCGTTCAGTTATCAGATAATTGGTTAGCAAACGAGATAGTTTTTTCTTCAATTTGTCATGCTCCTTCCTGGTCAAAGTCAACTGAACTGTCAGGAACCTATGAGCTCATTTCCATATTGTTTGCAGTTGTATAATGACTCAAAATTAGCTTCTAATTAAATCTGAGGAATTCACACTTGAGTGCATACTGTGTGTGTGTGTGTGTGTGTGTGTGCGTGTGTGTGCGCGCGCGTGTGCGTGTGTGTGTGTGTGTGTGTGTGTGTGTGTGTGTGTGTGTGTGTGTGTGAAATTCATTCAGTAGTTCTTGATAGTGGAGACAGAAAATAATGTCTGGTACACTCAAGTGAACAACACATCATCAAGTTTACTTTGACACAAAGCACATTTTTTATATGTCACAAGCAGATTAAAGTTACAAGAGTCAGATCATTTGTTGTGTTTTTTTTTTTATTCGCTCATTTTGTTTTGAATATCTATTGTATGTGAATACATTAAGAGAAATTTTAGCGGATTGTCGGTAAGCCGTTGCGCCTGTGTCGACATGCACGACATGTCTGTTCTCAAAAAGCGCTTTAACACATTTGACACAAAGAAATTGTGTAGCCTGGCTTTAGTTGTATTGATTCTGTTATTAATGTTTCAACACCCTTGGCATTTCAGATGTGGTTTTCCTACACTTTGTCTTATCCCGCCTGGTTCCTAGCCTGAAACAATCACTTATCAATAAATGCATGGTATGTGTTGGCACATGCTATCAATCAACAAAAGTGGGTGCAGCAAATGTGGCACGGTGCAGCAATATTTGCCATTTTTCCTCTTCTCCCAGGACTTTTATTTTTCCTGTAGAGCCTGAATTGCGTTTATCATTATTCAACTGGCTTTTGTTGTCCCTTTTATGTGAATATCACTTTTTAGTGTAATTGCACTGTAAACTCATCTAGGCAATTTGCTAATTTACTGCACAATGTAAGTGCATTTCTGTAAGCTACTTCGGCTTTACGGAGGCAGATGGTTTCATTTGTATGTAGTCATTAAACCACACATCCTCCTCACCAATCGGTTATTTAAATTTGCATTTAAATGTGTTTGACCTTGAGACTTTGCACACACTGGCTCCTCTCCGTTGCTTCACACCTTTAATTGGCTAATTATTTTGGGTTTTGTGTTCAGCCTGCATCATTATACTTTGTGTGTGTTTTTGCTTTCTCATGTGCTCCTGGTCTGAGCTGATTAGGCAGGATTTTTCCCACTAATTTTGTCTTTACGGATCCTGAATTATCTTCAAATTTGGTCTTAAACTGCCTGTCCGGCCCTACTTTGTTTACCTCGTGAGGTGCTCGCAAGATACACATCATCCAAAATGACCAACTGACCATGAACATTTAGTTTATTGGGATTATACAAATCTGATAAACAGACTCAGAGAAAGTCTTTGCAGGGGTCACAGTAGAAGAGTTTGTGCAGTAGACTTACTGATCTCAACACAAGCACAGTACAGGTGGCAGGTAACAAACTGAGGCAAGCCTGAAAATGCTGTAGGAAATTAAACAAATATTAAAGCATTGCTGCCTGTATTAACATAGGCTTTTGAGGATTTGGGGGCTTTAGAGACTCAGGGGCTGCTATACTGTGCTTGCTCATCAACAATACGATAGTGTTTTAAAATCCCAGACTCTACTCAGCATTAGTCACTGTAATTGACAGTAACTGACACACACTCTATTCATTTTGTAGTGTCACCTATAGCTGATGGATGATGACATTTGTTTTGCGTATTTGACAAAATTGCCTGTGACAAATGTTGCAGGAAGAGCCTGCAATGACGGGAGCTTTCCAAGTTTGCAGAAAAACGAACAAAAGTGCCTTTTAACCTGAAGCACAGCACTAGAGCACTACAGCATATCAGTGTGAATAACGAATGAGAAGGTGTGTAAATATATATATACACACACATACACATACATATCTATATCTATATCGATTATACATATATATGTATATATAGAGGACCCGAGCTTGAACGATAAACCGCCCGCAGGGGCAAGCTGGGTGTTTTTATTTTTTATTTTAATATATATATATGGCACTTACTGTTTAAGGCTAGCTCCCAGGTGAACCATTAAGAAATTTGCTAAAAGACAAATGATCCACCTGTCCAGCACCAGGTTACCCTGGCTGAGAGGTAGGAAAAAGTAACAAATAACATTTTAATTTGACACCGCAGCAGGCTGTTCAGTCACCACTGAAGTACTGTGCTGTGGTCAGAAAAATTAGCATGCAGTGACGATCCCAGCAGCCTTATAAGCTTAATGCCAAAGAGCTGTTGCATCACAATAGCGGTGTGTCATTTTCCTCTGTCATCCACCTGGGCACAAACCATGGCCACAGTAAGAACTGTTTATATCCCAGTAAGAAAATTAGACTGATAGGAAAACCCCTGTTTGCTTAGAAGGTGCATACATGGGTTTGTTTTAGGTAACATAAATATTCTCAGGGGATGGAAATTTGGCTCTTGAGGATCAATGATGAAAGCCTTTGCAATGGCTAAGAACTGTTCAGGAGGAAGGGATCTCTTTCAGATATAGACAAATATCGCTTTTAATGTCAATCATATCAGTCTCTTTCTGTAGATAAGATATAAACACAGATTGCAGGTTTGAGGAGCTTTTAAGTCTCATGCAGGCTTTCAGTGTAACTAAATAGTCTTGATAGGAGGGAATAAAAACTGGTTTCTTTGCCTGTATTTATATGCGAGCAGTGCTCTGAGTAACTAGGGCACTTTGGATTTACATGTGTTGGCTTGGCTTTTCTGGATAGAAACAATAAAATCCAGATAAGGTTCTTACATGACACAGTTTTCTGAGCAATGGCAATAAAAACTAACACATTTTTATTCAGGGTTTACAATAAAAAGGGTATTGGGTTATCATTGCTACTGTAACCTGGATGTAGGCTCTTTTTGCTGCTTGAGAAAGCTTGTCCTGTACACAAAGGACAGACTTGGCTTTCAAGATAATAATGTGCATCCAGATGTAGCAATTAGATATCTGCAATGAGCAGCCTTTATTGTGGCGAATGGACACATATTAAAAAGTGATGCAGGCCTGAATTTTAAATTAATATCTTCATAACAACTATTGTTTTATTTTCATCTCCTGATTTTTTTTTTTGTTTTGTTTTTTGATTGGCTAGTATATTTGGGTTTTTAAGGCTTTATGCAATACAGACAACATTTGTTCATCAAGTTTAAGCTTGCATCTCAGACTGAGCCTCTTTGTCTTGTTTACTCCCAGTGCCTTTCGGTATAACAACTGCAAGCAAGACCATCTGGTGGGTGTCAGGAAGTGGAAAAAACTAACCAGCTTAAGTTTCAGCGAAACAGGAAGAATTCAGGAAAAATAATTAGTGCTTTCTGAAATTCATTTCTGCAGACAGCCAACTGTCTGTGTTCCAAATCATTCCAAAGTCTTAATTGGTGGTTTTATATCCTGAAATCCAATACATGTGGCGTTTGACCCTCTAAACATATAACGCCAGCATCAGCAAGTCAAACATTTTTTTTTAAGTTTTTTTTTTAGTTGTTTGCCGCTTTTCTTTTCTTTTCTTTTCTTTTATTATTATTATTATTATTATTATTATTATTATTATTATTATTATTATTTGTTTTTAAATATTCATCCCATAATATTATTAATTCCAGTTACTTGCTGCCATGTTTAATAATCCCAAATAATGAATGTCTGAGACATCAGATCACCAAATGTTCCAGACTTAGAAGCACTGAAAAGAGAAGGAAATACAAATGAATGATAGATGTAAGACAACAAGATAATCTTAGTCCCATATTCATATTTCATATTACCACAGAGCAATGCTTTGTCCCGTTTTCAGCATAAAGACAGAACAGGGAACGTTTTTGGAACTCTAAATTCTGACAGTATGAGAAAACATTGTCTTCCATCTCATTAATCTATACTGTGTTTTTCTCTTTTTTTTGAGTGGGGGTGGTGTAGCAGTATAGCAATAGAATATCCAGGCCTCCTCTCTGAACTAATAGAAGTCAGTGACCTCATTCTAAGGAGACTATAAAAAACGAAAGATTAACAACATGAAAACATAATGAAATCAGCTTCCAAAAAAGCTACGGCAGCAGAGTAAAAGTCATACAGGAGGTTGGCACTAGTCTGTGTTCTGGTCGCTCATTATGACAGGCATTTCTCTTTTTAAATTAATCTAACTATGTTATGACTGTGAATGAATGGCAGATGTGCAGTATCCAATATTTGCTAATCTGTTAATGTATCATGTCCTTGGAGGACACAAGCTTATGTTATGGTCTCTCTGTGTTCAGCTGTGATATCTTAGCATAATTGCTGAAAGTATCTGATGTTAGACTTTTAGGAAGCCAGGACACTGCTAATTCAGAAATGTCAGCACTATTATTGTGGCTGTCAGTTCCTCTGAGGACATAAAGGTTGTGTTTTTTATGTTTTTGTACTTTCTGTTTTCACTCTGGATTTGGAATGAGTGTATGCAGAGAAAAATTGCCTCGCCACCATAATCGGGTTGAAAATTTATTTAGTGTGGGGTTTTTTTCTTTCTTTTTTTTTTTTTCTTACTGTAACCACTCCAAAAACTCTCAGGAGCAATGGATGCAGCACCTCTGAGGGCATCCTTGTTCTATCTGGCACCGGGTTTTTTGTAAAGGATCCTTGAGGTTCTGTGGGTTACAGGATAGGACATCCATGGATTGGCTTTACGGCATGCTTGACTGAATTAGAATCTAGGGAGTGTGGAAACTGGGGGAATGCCTAGATCACTTTGTCATGTTCATTGGGGCATTCCTGAGTTTTTGCTGTATGGGAGCTGTATATTGGCCTGCTCAAGCAACCTGCCACTGAGGACTTTTTTTGCCATGGGGTAGTCTGGTTGGCTGTAACAATGTTAACCCGGATGATGCATGGAAAAATGTCATTCACGTGAATGCCAGCACCCATGATTTTCCTAGCAGGACATTGCATTGTAACAAGATAATCTGTGTTTCTCATCTATCAGTACTTTCATTGTTGTTGTTAATCAGTGCTGAAAAGCATGAGAAACTGATATATAACTAAATTAGTTCTGGGCTAAGACACATTGACTCAGATTTCTGTTCTGCATTTCTTACTAGGTGAACAAAACAATTCTTAGTTCTCTTGTTAATAATTATGTCTAATTATTGAAGCACCACTTGGTAACAAATTTACCACAAGTGTCAAAAGGCAATTAATTACAAAGTTTGATAGCTCATACTAAGTTATTACACTACTTAAGTTAACTAAGTTATACATTTACACATGTACAATAATAATAATAATAATTATAATAATAATAATAATAATAATAATGATAATAATGATAATAATAATGACAATAATAATACATTTTATTTATAGGTGCCTTAAAGACCCTCAAGGTCACCTTACATTAGTAATAAAAAACCCTAAAAACATCAGGTAAATGAAAAATAAAAAAACAAGCATGAAAGTATAAAAGCTAAACAAGGTAAAAATAGACTAAAACGGAATCATGATGAAGGGTATGCAATTTTGAATAGATGGGTTTCAAAGTCATTATAATCATTATATTTTATGCGCAACAGGAGACTGAATTTAAAAAAATAACAACTTAAGTACTGATTAACCTAACACACCATGATGCACGAGTTTACTCCTGTTCATTTTCATTTAAGTGTGAAAGTTGATTTATTTAATATGACCAAAAATAAATGAGGAGTTTGCTGAACAACATTGTTAACATTTAATGAAGCTGTTCCGAGGTCAAAGGTTCTGCTCTTGCAGGACATATTTTTTTGCATTCAGCCTTTTATTTGATGATGAAGAATAAGATTTGGAATTTGTAAAGTAGTTGTAGAATTTTGATCTGAGTGTTAGAGTGCCACTTTTAGCAACTTTATTAGCTTTGGCAATGTTACCTAAATGAACTACAGCAATCCTATCTAATTTTAGTTTTAGCAAAGTGCCCTTAACTCTAACCATAGAAAACCAAAGACAAGAGTAATAAAACTTGCTTTCTGATATTATGATGCCAGAAAATGACTTGAGTGGCAGTGCTCATGACAAATTTCTTTGTGTAAGTGTCAGACATGGCCAAAACTTCAGACCACGCAAAAGTAGTTTGAGAAGAACTTTACTGTAGCAAATTTAAAAGTTTTCATTCTGTTTTAAAGCTACTTTTGATCCAAATTTTCACAGAAAGAAAAGGTGACTTACATTGCCTGTTGAATTATTCAGCGTTACAGTGGATATTGTTGCACACCACATGCATGTCATTGTATCCTTACAGCTTTGATGGATGAGATTCACAAGTTAAAGTCTTATAGATTTTGTAGGGTTCTGCAATGTTATTTTAGCAGTCTCTTCCGGCTTTCCCTGTTTTTTGGAGTAGACGGATGAAGGTACGTATGGGCACAGTGAGGGCAATGGAGTGTGGCTTGCCTCAACCCTGTCACTTTGATAGAGTGAATACATTGTGAGAGATAATGGAAACTTTCTATTCAGCGAGGGCTGGAATAAAGAGAGCCTTCCTAGTCATTCATCAACATTGATTACTGTACAGCCCATGGCCTGGAAAGAGCATGGGAGCACTACTTCTCACAAAGACTCTGCTGAATTGCAGGGAGAAGAATCAGAAAACAACAAAAGTGCAATACTGGCCTTTTAAGATACATCACCTCAATTTGTTTTAAGGTGAAGCTGTACAACATCTGATGCACTGAGATTTGAGGTTATAAAGAAAACTGTACTATGTATGGCATTGCAGAATCAACCTGCAATCATTTTCTTTCTGATATTCATAGTAAAACAGGGTACAGTAGCTTATCTGTTTTTGAAATTTACATGTGCAGTAGAAGATGCCAATATTAATGGTGATACATGAATTGAAATTTAAGCTAAGACACATCCAGATTTGTTTCTTTGTTCCACAGGGACACCATGATCGTCCACGTATGTGATGTTACTTAAGACACAGTAAAGTCATTACATGGACGTGGTTTTATAGCTTTGCCGCTGCCTCTTACTACTCACACTGGCCTAGAGACCAGTCAGCAACCACTTGCCAACTGGGTGGGGATACACATTTTTTTCTCGTGATTGCTTGTCCTTAGGGGTTCTTTGACCAGACCTTAGGCCTATGTGAATTGGGCTTAAAGTTCTCAAGATGGCGAGACGCCCTTAATATGTAATATGCTAATGATAGTAATATGTTTCTATGACTTTTAAGGATGCTTGTCAGAGAGACGTGACTCCATGGTAATTTATAGATTTGCTTGGCAAGTGAAAGGGCACTAGTCTGATTCCAGCTGGAGACACAAGTCCCTTTGGAGTTGTGTCAGAATCTGGCATAAAACTGAAGATAATCCTGTAATGAGCCAGTACCTGGTAGTTGGTGCAGGCCAAAAGTAGCTTAGCCTAGCTTAGCCCCAGTTAGCTCTCCACCAGCCGGCAAATCTGGCTCACTGGGTGACTGTGAGCAGGAAGCATAGTTTGAAACAGAAGCCTCAGGTCCCCTCCCCAACCGAACCAGTGGTGACAGCATGTTCTCATTGGTGTCTGGGCAGTTTCCAAAAATTATGCAGGCTTCATAGATAAGTGTGAAAAGTTCTGAGGAAATCCTGTTGTTGTTAGGAGTGATGACATTCATCCAATGAGCAGCTCTCATTTTTAGAAATCTGGACGAATTTATTAAATACCTAAAAATGTTACTATCCAGAGTTGGGACCAGGAGACAGACTTTCAGTCTTACACACCTTTCTGCATTTTCTCTCTTTCTGTTATCCCCTCAAAAACCCAACCCCGTAGAGGCTGTGCCTGGTCCCAATTACCCATGAAACAAAAAAAAAAAAGAATAACACTCTCAACTAAACCCAAGATTAAATCAATCAAATTTGTCCTATTAAACAATAGGCCTCTATCTTCTAAGTCCTTGTTAATAACTTATTTAATAATTGATCAACATATTGATTTATTTTGCCTGGCAAAGGCAATGAATATGCAAGTTTAAATGATTGAGCAGCCCCAAATCACAGAGAAGAGAGGCAGCATCATTTATTCGAGCTTATTAATCACTCAGGTCTGCAGAGAATTTTGAAACTCTTAGCCTTATCCATTCTAATTGGAAAAGTAAAAAAAACTGTTTTACTTGTTGTTATCTATTGTCCTTGTTGACAGTAATCAGAATTTCTGTCAGTTCTGATAAAGTAATTATTGTAGATGATTTTATCATCCACGTAGATGCTACAAATGTCAGTCTCGACACCTCATTTAATTTTTAATTAGACGGAAGTGTATTTTCTCAAAATGTAAATTAGCCTATCCCACACTTAAATTACATTGGATCTCGTCCTGACATATGCCACATACTAGAACATTTAACTGTATTTCCCATAAACCCTATTTTGTCTGATCCTTTCTTAATAATAATTTAAATGTACAACAAAAGATTACACAGCATTAGACAATAGATTTCAGTACATTTTTTTGTTATTGTTTTTATCGTTAACTCTGTTTTCCTGGGTCTTTTCATGTGTGTTATGAATAAATCTTCTTTTTTTTCGGTACCGGTACTAGTTTTATTTTGTTGTATTTATCCGCGACACCTTAAAGGCCGGTCTGTGAAAATATTGTCGGGCATAAACCGGTCCGTGGCGCAAAAAAGGTTGGGGACCGCTGCTTTAGATGGCATTACCTAGGCCTTCAGCAACACTGATCAGGATATGTCCTTCTGAGAGCACATCAAACAAATATGTAGAACTGCCTTAATATATTTGCACCCTGCATCCCATGCATTTATTACTTTGCCCTATATTACTGTGCTGTATTGTAATTCATTATTATCAGGTCGCTCTCAAAGGTCTGCGAAAAGCCTTGAGTTTATCCGAAAAGCTGCAGCAAAAGGACTAACTGGAAAAGACCTTATCAGTCCCATATTAGTTTCTCTTCATTGGCTCCTGTAAAATTCAATATTTAATTTAAAATCATTCTCCTCACAGACAACATCTTGAATAATCAGGCCTCATCTTATCTAAGAGCTCATGGTACCTTATTATCCTAACAGATCACTTCACTCTTAGACTGCTGGTTTTACTTTAAATAATAATAATAATGGATACTTTATTGATCCCCATGGGGAAATTACTTGTTTTTCTCTGCATTTGACCCATTCACTCAGTGAAGCAGTGGGCAGCCCACTAAGCAGGCGCCCGGGGAGCAGTGTGTAGGGACGGTACCTTGCTCAGGGGTACCTCAGGGTAGCCGTTAAGTGGATTCGAACCGCCGACCTTCCGATCATGGGGCGACCACTTTACCTACTGAGCTATCCCTGCCCCTAAACTCTGACTCTCTCTCCTGTAGTGGGTCTTTTGTTCTGTTCCCTCTCCCCAAACTGGTTATGGTGGATGGCTGCCCCTCTGTGGGCCAGGTTTAAGTTTTCCCTTACCACTTTCACCAAGTGCTTGGTCCTAGTGGCTCATGCAATTGCTGATATTTCTTTCCAATATTGAAGAGTCTTTACCAAACAATAAAAGTGCCTTTCAAGTGACTGTTGTTGTGAATTTAATCGTGTTTCTTTGTAATCAGCAAAGATTAAACTTTTTTGACTATTCTTTCACTATAAAAGAATTGTTGGTATATTTCCTTAACATCAATATCTCAATATTCTATTATATCACATAAAGAAATGCGAACAGCTATGTAAAGTCAACTTTTTATGAGAGCTCTATAACCTCCTCAAATTGGCTTATTTTTTTGACTAAAAAGAAAAAACAGAGATATTAACATTTACATTGAAGAAAACACACAAAACTAGAAAATTATATTTGAGAATCTGGAACCAACAACTGTTTGGCATTTCTCTTTGATAAATAACCCAAATTTATTTGACCTGTGTTATTGATTTGTTGCAGCTCTATTTTCAAGGTGATGTGGTGAATGTTTAGAAAGTAACCCCTTTTCTATAAGGCTTGTGCAGTTTAGGAACTTATGTAAAGATGCTCTTGAGTTCCTGCAGCCCACGCACCCAACCCAAAAGTTTTCAGTGTTAGCAGCTGAATGTGAAGTGCTTCAAGCTTCAAGTGACAATCAAAAACGATCCTAAAACGATTTTCCTCTGCTGCTTGATGAAGCCGAGGCAGCAGCAATAATTGCCATTATATTATAAACTGCTCAGTTTGTTTTGACACACTCTAGGGGCGCTTGCTTGTCAGGATTTTTCTGCCTCCTTGAAGCAGGTGCTGTATATTGCCCAACGTATGTTTGAGAATCTTGTGCTCTGCACCTCATTTAGAATCTGATCTGTCAGCATTACTGAGGTGTCATGTTGTATCACATTGCAGGATGGCTAACATGTTACAACTGTTTAACCTAAATGGAGCTTGTTTCCTTATTCAGTCATACGGGCCCAAGAGTGAGAGAACGTGACTGTTGACAAAATATGCATCAGCGCCCCTTCTTCCCTCTGGGTGATGATTTTGAACCCCTATACAGCATGAAAAAAATCATTCCAATCAAAACAAAAAAACGATGTCATACTTTAAGAACATTTTGCGTTCGTATGCTGTCACAAGGATTTAAACTAATTTGCTGTAAGCTACAGTATGAGGAAGGAGTATCTTATTTTTCATAAAGTGATGGTGTACTTGATAACAGTCCTAGTGTGTTCAAATCATTTCATGACTACATTTCACTATAGTTATATGGAGCATAGAAAATCTCTGCTTTGTTATTTCTCTATGGCCAGAGGCCCATAGTGTATTCTGAACAATGCACAGAGCTTTTTTTCTTGCTGGATTTAAAATAAAAAAGAGACACCTTCCATCTTCTATTTTTTTAGTCAGAACGGAAATATTGTTGAATAAGCTGTTACTGTATGTCCATATGAAAGAAAGAGCTGTGTGCTCGCCCTGTTCACATAGAGTCTCAGAATAAAAGTCGATTGAAAATCCTTTCTCCCCTAGTACACAAATGAATCTTATAAAAGCATAACGTCTTTAAAAGATCACACTGATTTGACTTTGGAAGGCAGGATTCTTTTTGATTGACATCTTAATGAAAGCACTAAATAGCAATTCGGCAGCCAGTGCTGTCAGCAGGTAAACAAAGGCGTGAATATTAAAATGAAGAGTGATCTCTGTTACAACAGCTGGCACTTGCATACTGTACATGCTTTGGCCTGATTGGTTTGACTGCTTTGCATAATGCAAGTATTGCAAGGTGGCAATTCCCCCGAGTGAAATTGTTTTGGAGGAGATGGTAGCCAAAGATGCACTATATGCACCAAGGACGGTGCATATGCAAAGATTCAAATGCGGCTTTCTGCAAAGTGTGTGTCAACTCGCTTGCATAAGCAATTCCACCCAGTGAAATGGGAAAAGAAAATTCAAGATAGTGTGAGAGCTATTTATGAATAGTTGTAGCCATATTTGCTCGCCAGAAGTTGTAGTCAGGTTACAGCTTTAGATGTATTTGTAGCACAGAGTTAAGATGTGCGAAGATAACTCAAAATTTCAGTTCAGAATCAGAATAGAGAGAGAGTTTTTCTTCCATCAATGTGTTGATGATGTGATATCAAGACACAGGGTCAGCATGGGATATCTTGTTTCCTTCCCATCTACTCTACAGCTCACACTGTGGTAGAGTTATGAAGTCTTATTTGGCTCCCCAGGATATGGGGATTGATTTGCAGGCAAAAATAACCTAGATTTATATTTGACCTAAAAGGTTGAATACAAGAAGATACATTGATTGTGGCTTATTCTTAGATTTGTGCTTAGACAAATTACAGTTTTAAGCCTAATTTGTATTCACACGATTTGCAAATTATGTTAATCCTCATAATGTGTCATAGTTTTAAATGGCACTGAGAATGAGCATGCATGCAAACAGCCTGCACTGCAGTCAAATTTCAGCAGGAAGTTGTGGGTTTGTTAAACATATTGGATACTGGGTGGGAAGACTAATATGTCCTTCACACAGAGGATTAGACATTATCAGCTTGTGTTTCCCACAGCTTGCCCAGGCCTCTCACTGTACACCTCAGGACTGCATAGTTAAGCAAAGAAGCTTGGAGTCAGGTGTGGTTGCTGGGAGGCCAAGGATGAGAAAATCTAGAAAGGATTTATAGTTTATGCAAATTTTGTGTAAATGTTGTGTGTTCATGTGTATAAAATGAGACAAAACACCTCTCAGATCATAGCTCTTTTTATCGATTAGCTTTTACTTTTGGTCCATCGCTGGTTAATTATTCAAAATGCCTCCTGTATTATGTACATGATGATGACATAGTTTTATTTTTAGTTTGTTTGTTTTTTTACTGTAATACTTGTGCCACACTCTCTTTTTCCTGCCTGAGCTTAAAATGTTTATACCCAAAGCCAAAAAAGAATACACAAGAGTCAACAAATATCCTATTATTTGGTTGGCTAGGAAACAAGAAGCTGTAATTGATGGAGCAGGTCAGCCTATCCTTGTAGCAAACAGGGTTGGTCTCCAGAGAAAAAGAAAGAAAGAAAGAAAGAAAGAAAGCGAGAGAGAGATGTTAGTGGCATTTATTATCATACCTGGTTGAGTATCATTATTGTCCGTCAGGCTTCACTGATAATTTTCTTTATGCTATCTCTGAACCCACTATCAAACAGCTATTGCTGGACCTGCTTTTTTCCCTGATTTTGTATCTGTATTATTACTTGTAGTAGTGATCAGGTGGATTATAATATAATGATTTGAGTTATTTACTAGTGTTTGCAATATTTGCCTTGTAACATTTTCAAAAAATGATATGGATAATTATTAAATACATGTATTCGTATTTAAAAATTATTTTGAAATGAGTAGTTGGCAGGATAATGGTGAAGGAAGGACATCATAATTGATTGTAGTGTATTCCCAGAATGATTATGTGGGCAACACAGGTCATGAAATGGTAAACTCTACCGCAAGTACAAAAACAAAAGCTTTCGTTTCTACAGGCATGACAGAAGGTACGCTGCAGCGTTTGCTCCTTTCTAATTAAGTTAGTTTGTTGCACTGGGATCCAGGGCTTGCTTGTCATGACCACCCACTGGAAATTAAACTTGTCATACTTTCTTCAATGCCACATTCACTTGATGAGATAAAGAAATTGAGTGAATGTAGGTCCAAAGACTTACTAGGCTGGATTCGCTTGAACTCTCCCATTATGTGCCAAGTGGGACACAGAGATTTAATCTCCTGTTGACTCGTGGGTTTATCAGCAGCCACATTGCCCTTGGCGAGGCCTCCTGTTGCTCGACTTAAGCACCGCTTGTGGCCATGTTTGTCTTTCTTGAAAAGATATTAGCCTTTATAATTGAAACGGGAGAGTTGGCATCTAGGCCTTGATGTCCCATTTCAAGGCCATTTCTTAGCACTCCACCAAGCAAATTAAGTTAATTTTCGGAAAGCAAGACTGCAGCCATGAGCATCATGAGCACTCAGCTTTCAATCTTTGTGTAAATACATAATCAAATTATCATAAAGTGAAAACCTTGCAGAATAAAACAGGCTATTACATGCTAATTTATAATAAAATTGCCCCATAATTTAAATGACTGTGGTTTCATCAATTGCTGAAGCTTGTCACAGTTTAATAAAAACCTCACTGAGATTGCTGCACTGTTTGCGTCAACAGTCATTAGATAAATATGGTCAGTGACAGATCTATTACATCTCAGAAATACCATCTTGAACAGCTTTTCTGTGATCAAGCTTTTCGTACATCTTGTTTTCAGTGGGCACAGTCATTTAATTACAAAAATGATCATCCTTGATTAAAGTATAACTATTATATTAGTCGGTGGTGGCAGAAAACAGATGATATCTATCTTACCTGATTATATGAGGCTTATATAAATGACCTCATTATAATCAGGGAGATTGAACAAACTTTAGATTTGTGCTGAAAGCTTGAAGTTGTCTTTATTAAGTGTGCTGTTTGACCTGAAAATCACCAAAATCATGGTTGGAGGGCTCTCAGAATCCTCTGTATAACATCTTATGCAATTTAAGGGAGGTAGCACAGCTGCGGTAGAGTTTTGGAAGTTTATCAACAGAAGAGAAATTAATCTGAATCTGCTCAGACGAGTAAAGCTGCTCCATTTTTTTTCTTAATATTAAACATTTCAACATGAATTGTGCAATATTAAAAAACATGCACGGTTTAAAAATGATACGGTTTTTCCAATTAACATAAAACATTTTAGTTACTTCAACTTGAATAGTTAAACATTTTATTTTTTAGGGTAGTTGCAGATTTAAACAAAGAAGTGATTTGTTATGCTTCATGAAGTCTGTTGTATATCACAACTATTTCTAGTGTACTTTTTTTCAGAGGTTCAGTGGTTCGATCCCTGGCTTCCCTGGTCCACATGTCCAGGCACATCCATCAGATTGTAAAAGTGCTTAAAGGAATAGTATAGTGTCTCAGAATGTGGCTTGTAGTAAAAAACCCTTTAAGTGCTCAGATGGAGTTGAAAAATGCTGCAGTGTTTTAAGGATGTACATGCTTTGATACAACACTGCCGTTACCTCTTTAAGACAGTGTAATGATGGCTGTTTGCTGCAGGGTTGTGATTTAATTAAAATGTGCTGATGATGTACTCGGTGCTTGCTTGAGTTGCAGTTAAAGTACAATTTTGCTTATAGTGCTTTAACAAATGAGGAAACAATTTTAGAAATGATCCAGTATAGAAAAAATATGCATATATATTTTTTTTACCTAAGTAATCCTGTTGGAATGATTGCATATACCCACAAACACAAATATATACACACGCACATATATATATTTCGTAACACACTGAGGAAAGCGTATAGCATTTTTGTCACGTTCCTCTTGCACAAAGCACAACACGTTTAGTCTAGTAACAAGGTTTCGGTTCGTCATTGAATTGAATTGTATTTATATTTATGGTCAGTTTGGTTGTCACCTACTGAGACAGCTGAGACTTCTGAGATTGAATGTGCAACACACTGCAACACTTTAAACTAAGTCTTCTAACTCGGGCGACAAGACATTATCAAGACACCGAGTCCTGTAAGGACTCCTCTACAAAGGGGTGAATTATATGTTTTTATCTATATTTTTCCAGTGTCCACAACATTTGCCAGAAATAGCATCTGCCTCTGCCATATTAGACATGATGCCAGTGGCTGGCACTTTAGTCGAAATGGCACTAGAGTAGGCCAGGGTATCAATGCAGCTCTTTTTAGACTTGACAGATGGATGTGAGTCATAGGAAAAGATTACCCCAACTATCGGTCGATGAAATAGCAGCCGGATGGGAACTTGTAAAGGATCCCTTTGAGTATGTGGTATAACTGTTATCTTCTTAACTACTTTTTCACTTTGGGATCATTAGGGTGACCATTTCTAGCTGAGAAAAGAGAAGGGAAAATAATGCTGACTGGATACAGTGTTTGCTTTGATGCAAAGCTATTCATTGAGATTTTTTTTTTTCTGGAAGAGACATTCAAATAAATGAAATGAATACATTGGATAATACAGCTCAAATTATCAGCATTAAGCTGGTGTATGTCTAAAAATCCTTTTAGCTTACTTATTCAATTAAGGCTGAATTGTCAGGGGCTATGGGGAAATGATAGTCCACTGATGTTGAATAATTAGATTAGGACAATAATAGGATTCAATATATTTCTTTGTCCTCTGTGGCAGATATTTTAATAGGAGTTGAGACCCTACCAGGCCATTAGCCAGATGGGTCAGAGCAACTTAATCTCCAAACAATGTCTTCAATGGAGCAAATGACCTAATTAGCTTCATAATACAGGACATACTGCACAGCGACTTGCAAATGAAAAAATTAAATTGTAGTTCTCTATTAGGTGTAATTATACTTGCATGCTTTGTATGACAGCAGTAAAACAGTCGTGAGAGGCACAGTGACACACCCTGTCAAACCAAATACTCACAGAAGTAATAAAATTCCTTTTAGTTTGAAAAAATATTCTTAATAATATCAATTTTCTTTTTCTTTATTTATTTAGCTGTTGACCCTGACAAACTCTGACAGTCAAGGATAAAACACTCTAAAATAAAAAAGGAAAAAGAAACCCTTTTTCTTTCTAATGTTCTGAAACATTTGAATATAGAAAGCATTGTTAAGATGTGATAACCTGCTCAGTTAACCTCCACTTGCTTTTTTTTTTTTTGGAAGTGATTTCAAAATAGTTTCCATAATTCATGTCGTCGTCCCCCCCCCCCCCCCGGAGTTCTACTCATCTGGTGGAGTAAGATGGATCATTTGCTCTGAGATACAAATTTTTATTTACTGAAATTGAGTCTGTTTTGACAATCTGTTCTGTTGAGTCAGGAAATACAGTATAATGGGCTTGACACATGGTGGGCAGCAAAAGACAAATCGCACCACCCCCTCATGATGACCTTAACAATCAGCCACTCTGTAGCAGATTGCAGGTCTAGTCGTGCTTTGTATTGTCTTAGAGAGGAAACAATGCATTTCATTACATTTGTTAAAATGTTTAATACTGCAAGTGTTATTTTTTTATATAACACAACCTTTTATTGGTTACCATGTTTAGTGGTTACCAGATTTTAGATATTGTCAAAACGAACAATTCTTTGTGTGTCTGTTTTTATCTGGCAGAAAGTCACGAGAGCAAACATATGGAGAAATAGACATTAATGTCACACAATTACCTTGCTGCATATAGGAAATGTATGCATTTTAAATCTGTAGAGAACCCAAACATCCTGCTGTCTGGCCTTTTGTACTGAAATAAATTTAGGAGAGAAGACTTGCTCAGCTGTCTCTAAATGCCACAATGCTCTCTATGCTTAAAAAATGTAAACACTGCAAACACTTACTAATCACTGTTGCTCAAACACAGAGAAACAACTAAAATGTGGAACTTTTTCAACAGATTAGCAAGTAACCATCAGCTGTCTTCCAAATGAGGTAAACTGTAATTTAACTGCAGTTATCCAATTATAACACTGGAGGGACTGCAGCATGCACCTGCTCTGTAAATCACATAACTATAAAAAATAGCCACTTAGAAAGTGTGTATGTCCATGAGAATGTGTGTATGTCTGCATGTGTGTGTACGTGTGTATGTGTGTTTTTTACCTAATAAAACAGTAGAACACAATAACTGTTATTCTGAGTGACAGTGGCTGTTTTTCCCATTTATGAGCATGGGGGAGTGTGGGAATTATACAACTTTGCACTTTCCTAACACCTATCCACAACTTGATATCACCTCATGCAGTCTGCTGTTACTTATGAATGAATTGTGTTTAACTAGGGAAATGGTGGGTGAATGATTGTGAGATATTTGTGAGGAGGCATCACTGAGTCTTGCGGACAACCCTTCTGTTCACAGAGTAGGTGACATTTATATTTGAATTGGGAATGGAAAAAGTAGCTAGATAATTATACCAAAGATTAAGTTTAATGCTGAGCATAGATGAGAGGCGAAAAAATGCAAACCATGAAAGATAACTTTTTATTTTTTTAATTGATTTAGTCAGATTTTGCCTTTAGGTAGTTTTAGAAGGTCAAAACTATGCTTGTTTTCAAAGTCAGTTTTTTAATCAGGTGGCTTTTTTCAGTAATAAGAGACTTGGAGTATGTAATTAAAAGAATGCAAGGTCTTCAGCCACTAGGCGAATACAATGAAGCTGAATCATTAAATAACAGGAGCTGCTTTGTATTAAATGAGAGCTTTCATAATAACTAAAATAAAAGAGAGTGTTTTCAAAGAGCGCCTTTTCTTGTTGAAAAATGTTTTTGTTTGTCTCATGAATACCTTGAGAGTCACAAGGTGACGTCGTGTCATAGCGTTTCACTATTGAAAGCACATGCAAGTTGCATTCATTGCCTTTAGGCGTAAATGTAAGTGAATGATTGTCTGTTGTAGGCCTGTGATTAAGTGTTGTGTTTTCCAGTGTTTTGTTCAGTTTGTGCCCAGATGACCGTGTGACCCTGAATAACAATACGGCAGTGAATGAATTATTTATTGTATGTGGTTCACTTTGAAATTTGATTGAACCAGCTATGCGTTATATAGACTACTGACGATTTTGGACAGTGCGTCATTCTTACTGTGAATGATACAGCTTGAAAGTCGATATCCAATTGGACAATGGCTCACGTTTGCTGTGAAATGAAATGGAACTTCTCAGTTGTATGCAAGAAAGCAAGAGCCCCATTAGAGAGGGATTTTAGCATCTTACTTGCATATTAACAGTAGTTTGCATGGTTTTAGGACATTTTTCCAGTAAGAAGTCCAAAATAGACTTCTTATCTGTTCTCTAATAAGGTAAAAAAAAAATTTTCAATTCATCCATGGATCATGAAATGTTTTTTTTTTTACTTGTACATTTTGAAAACAAGATCCATTTGTTTTGACAGATGCTTGTTCTAGGGCAGTGGCCAAAGCTCAGCTTGATTTTCTGGACCATCACGTAAGACTTGTGGTTTATACTTTGTTGTCAGACAAACAAAATTGCACATTTGGCACATTGGGTGACTAATTATCTCTCTCCAAAGGGATGCGATTGTTGAACTTGTTTTAGATTGGAGGGAAGTGCAGGGCATAGAATTTTGTCTGGAAGAGAGCTTTGGCTGTAATTTGGCTGTCATGTAAAGCCCAGATGCAGTTCTAGTGCTGTTTTAAAACTTGGAAGGCTGCTGCAGAAAAATAAATAAATCAAGATGGATTCCAGGGATGGATTCCAGGGATGTTTGGACGGTAAAATCAGAGGAATAACAGCGGACATGATTTGAAAGCTCAGTGGTTTAGTTTTTGTATTTCAGCTGATGTGTTTTTCGGGAGAAGAATTAAGATGGCCAATCAGGAATCGCTAGAGATTTGACAAGTCATGCCCTTCATGCAGAAGCTGTTAATTATGTGTTTAATCATTTAGGATGTCTTTACTTTCCATCTTAATAACTCACCCTTTCCCCTCAAGCACTTAGCAAACGCAGTGGATTAGCAGTCATGTTTGAATGTATATCTCCAAAGGTGACAGCAATGTCATTTTTCAGGAGGAATAAAAATGTGTAGCCTTGCTGATACTTTTTTTTTCAGCGATGAATAATCTTCATTGGTCTCTCAAAAGTAAGATTAATTTAATAAAGGGAGGGGCTAACTTCTTCGCAGTTTATGGTACGAACTAAACTTCAACATCGCCCCAGAGAATATCCACAAATATTGTTGCAGTTATTGTAAGACTGAATTCTCTTCAGCTTTCAAGCTTTGATAATGTTGAATGGTAAAAAGCTTTTTATCCACGCAGATGTTTGCAACAGCAATCAGTAGTTAACAGTGCACACAGCTCTGCTTCAGCAGCTGGCGTTACCTCTGAGGACTGGTTCAATCACAGCAGGTTTTCATGTGTCAAAGAATTTGAATAGTGACCTTTGTGACTCAGTGGCACGCTGTAGATGTGTTCTGCAGGTTGCAACGCTAATCTTGGCTGAAGTCTAAACAGGGAATTTATTAGCACTGCTGCGTACATGCATAACAAATTCCCATCAGCCACATTTTAAAAGCTTTTGAGTATTCTGGAGGTGTCGGCAAGGATATTTGGAGGTGAGTTTAATTAGAGCACAACTCCCCTCCGCAGCACTGGCAAAAGAATGCATAATAGCTTGAAGACACAAGAAAGCTGCTTTATAAGCTTGTCATGGTTTTAATTTCTTCACTCTAAGTCTTCAATCTAGTTTGTCTTTAGCAAATCAGTGCTATCATTTACAAGAAAACAATATTGGTTTACTTAAGGTAATGTGTTATCTACAATATGTCTCAGAGTGTGGGTGTCCAAACTAAATAAGTTTCGGTTATGGGCAGGACAAGCATTATGCCAGACATTTGGTAACCTTTTCACTTCAGATTCTAAGTATAACCACAAGAACTTTTTCTTACAAAAAGTAGATGTCTCTGTCTTTCTCTCGCTCTCTCTGTGTCTCGTATGAGTGTAAATGCAGTGCTCAAATATGAGCCAAGGTAATTGATTTTTCTTTTCCGCTGGGAATGAGCAAGCACAGTCTGCAGCACTACAACACAAAGGAGGGGTAATTATTGGTCACGTATATCTTGGCCAAATGTTGGCTCCTCAAACATCACATCAACTAATGGAAGTGGGCCAAAGAACAACTCATTATCATACACAGACCAAAGACATTTCTGCTATGACCTTATAATATCATGACAGCATTACAATTAGTATGAAGATTCAAATAGCAGCAGCACAAATTTAGAAAAACGTTCATTATCCTAACAACGTAACAGTCAGATTAATTACAATATGTATGTCTTGATAACTGGATTGATGCGAAAACAAAGAATATCTCCCCAGTTAAAGACTGTGGATTGAGGAAAAAATGGAGCACACCTGCGAGAAACCGTTTTCACAGTGACACGCTTTTTCACAGATTAGTCGGTGAGGATTAGTAGCAGTGAGCTCTCCCTTTTAATATGGAGATTGTTAGTGAGAATGGCCCATTTCTGCATATTTTACTGAGCTACAGGACAACATGTGAAATTGCTCTGACACCATACTGATGTCATGTACCTTTTTGCAACTCCGTTGGACGAACGTTGCCGTGGGACTTTTATGATACACAGCATCAAGGTTTTGTGATTACTTAACCGTTTAAAAAATATTGGTAGCACTTTATTTTTTAGTCCCAAAAAGACGTGACACACGTCCTGAGAGATACATTTCATGAAGCCTTATCAAAACTGGTCACAGTGGCTGTCAAGATGCCATTCGTAAGAAAGAGAAAAAGGGTAAAAAAAAAGCTGATGTATGCCAAATTTCACAAGAAGTGGACTGAAATTCAATGGCAGTGTTATGGAGGGATGAACTTGAGTTTGAACGTTTTGGTTAAAATTGTCAAGACTTTTGCATAGCACTGTAGTGATATGCTTTTTCTTAGATCGGTTAAGAAAAAACGTGATTAGCCATAACTTAAATCATTATATAAGGTGAATAGAGAAGTAGAGATGTAATTAATCCCTGCCTTCTTCTATTATTATTTCCCCTGTTTCATGGACCATTCCGAAAGGTATAGCATATGAGAGTGCTATTGTTTTCCATAGAGAACACTCAATATGGAAACATAGCAGAAAGCTAAAGTCTCTCCATCTCTCTACTGATGTGGCGTTCAGGTATGAATCAGACAGCCAGCTGTGATGGCTGATCATGGAATCTGTCAGCCACACAAGTTTTCAGGCAGTCCAGGTTCATTGCCAACCGCTTCCAAGAAAGATTAATACCAGGGCTCTGTTGAAGGATTGCTCTGGTGCAGTCATTGGGCACGGAGATTGAAGCTCACCCATGGCAGAGCAATGGTGACAAGACTCATCGCCAGAGAATTATATATGGAGAGACGGGAGATGGAAACCACAAGTCCCCCTTTCACTCAATTGTGCGTACCGGTGATTTAAATGAGCACCAAATGGAAGCGTTGATTACAGGAAAAAAAAAGGATGGACTTTCTTTTTAATCACTGTGCTGCTGTTTGTGTGACAGCAGATTTGATTCTTTTTATTGAATGTTGCTTGATGTGCTGAATAGCACAACATCCCAAAGGTTCACAGACACACCAGCAAAAATAATGGCTTAAACAAACAGCAGAAAAAGCCCAAATTCCCCATGCATTTCACCATTCTGTCCAACAATGCATGATAGTGAACCCTAGTTATATGTGCAGATGGAGAAAAAAGCAACAGGGGCTTGAAAAGATGCATTTCAGCAGAAATTTGGCAGTTTTGCTGATTCTGAATACACAGATGCTGACCAGAACAGGCTTGTTTACCAATGTGTGGTATGGTTGGAGTGCTGCAATGTCATTGTGGCACAGAGAAATGTCAGTGCTGTGCTAATATTTGGTTATAGTGCATCCATAATTCAGCTTTTGATAAGAAAGGCATTTGTATTCTCACCGGATGCAGAGTTTGAAGAGGGAATTTTATTCAATACCAATTTTTCATGAAAGATAAAAACATGGTCATTCTGTAGATTACAAAGTGAAATATAACACGGTTTCTTCATTAGTCTTATCCTCTAATTGTTTCACATGACTATAAAGAAAAGTGTTGGTTTTTTTTCAATATACAGATGGATTATCTAGACAACAATTTTACTGAAGTGAGCGATTAGCTCTCTAAACAAATCCCTCTATCTATTCCTATCAAGGAGGACTGAAGGTCATCCATCTGTCTGGCTCTATTTTTCCTGTCCTTTGTTGTCGAGTTGCTTTTCCAATATGTGAGGAGAGTCATTCCGTTCAATGCACCGCCTGCCTCGGCACTACTGCTCGGCACAGTGATAAATCACAACACACAGTAACAGAACTTTATTTGCATTCAGCTTCCATCCACTTTTGAAGCTGCAGATTTGGAATTGAATTTTTTTCCCTCCCCTTCCCGGCTCTTTCTTTCTCTTCAGTAAGAGGCTATGATCTCCGAGGTCTGAGCTATCTACCTTGTTTTTCCAGGGAAACCTGATTTAGCCTGAATCTGTTAAAATACGTAAACATTTCCATACATGTATAAATGGCACTTGGCAGGTACCATTTTTTGGCTTAATAATAGGAAAGTGTTTTAAGGTAAAAAAAAAAAAGAAAAAGAAAAGCAAAGCACAAAATCAGCAACCGCATGGTCATTTATGTCACCATAAGTTATGGTGATTATGGTTAGAGGAGAGCGTCTGGGGCAGACCCAGAGGATGCAACCCGCCACCAGATTTTGGAAGATAAACAGCAGGGCATGTGGCAGGATGTTGACTGGCTCCCTCCTGGCTTTGCAGGCTGCAAAGGGAATCTATCACGTCAAAAAGGCCATAGCCTCCAGCACACTCCAGATTGCTCCCTCTGCATACATACACACACACACACACACACACACACACACACATTCACATTCACACAAGCGTGCCTGCTCAAGGGCTGGCCTCTTCCACTTGACCGCTCTCGGTGGCAGAGAGGGTATATACTCTCTGTGACAGTGGCACTCTGTTGTCCTCCTGGAGATGGAGCTCAGCCCCTCCATCCTGTCTCGATGCTGAGAGCTGGCCCGCATCGAGCCTCGTGCGCTGCGACCTTCATGTCCTACAAGCAGAGGTGAAAAGCCGAGCGATCCTGGAACAACGCCTTCCATCCAGCCTAATGCTGGACGATGTTTCATCTGTTTGCTCGTTCCGAACGAATTAGAGATAATTTTGTATTCATCTGTGAGTCAAATGAGTCAACAGTGTCGCCGGTGCAGAGCCAGGCTAATCTGCTTTGCTCGCTGCTGTTTGAAAATTACTGACAGAGTGCTGATAAAGCCCAAGCAAATCCAAAGCTCAGGCCACTGTTTCATTGGAAGATTCAACAGATTGTTCCCCCTGGATTGTATTTCAGTGTAAGCCACCAATTGTAAACATGGAGAAACATGGTGATCAGTTAACCTCCAGCCATATTCTTTTTCTTCTACAGCATTTTGCTTATTATTTCTCTAATACCACATTAAGACTCTTTTAAATAAAAACAAAGAATGTATTTACAAACTACTGCTTAACCGTAGCATCTACTCTCACCAAGGCAAGGCAAGGCAAGGCAAGTTTATTTGTATAGCACAATTCAACAACAAGGTGATTCAAAGTGCTTTACAGAGACATTAGAAACAAGAACAAATAAAAAGCATGATTTAAAATTGATTAAAACAAGCAAATAAACTAACTAACTAATTAACAAACAAACAAAGAAGAATTTTATAAAGAGAGAAAATATTAATTGGCCATCTCTGCCGTACAGCAACACAACTGATATTCCTTTTCAAGCTGTAAAAATTTGGAGAGTTTCCCAGTTTTCAGAGAAAAATAAAGGTTCTGAAACAACACACCTCAGTTTTACTTGAAAAATGTGCTTCCTTTTCCTTTTTGTTCCTAATAACATGGACACAAATGATGAAGCAAACAACAGGCTTGCGTAAGAGTGTCTTTTGAAGTGTACACATGTTAACATTGAATTAATAACAATGCAAATATTAATACTTCTGCGGTACTTCTGGAGACGTAGCTCGATAAAAGCCCCTCTGCTGAGTTATTTCGGCTATATTCGTATAAATTCTCATTTGCAGTGTAAAAATCTTGTTATGAGATTGTGCATGTAAAAATGATTCTGCAATTAAACTCGGAGGCTGTGGAGAAATCCCCGTTTTTGTTTGTAACATGCTTACAAACAAGGATGCAACCACACTCGGGTGTGGAGATGGTACATATACTCTCACTGGTGATTTCAAGCTTGTCCACTGAATAATTAAATTATTTAATAAACTGAGAGGATATTGACACATTCTTTGGACCTTTAATTGTTTATTTCTGTTCGTTTCATAGTTGAAATTGTCATGGTCCTGGGTCGTGCGACCCAGTGTTTTGTGTTTTAGCCTATTTTGATGTTTATTCTTTGTTTAGGGTCACTAAGGCAGTCCAGCCATTTGTACATATTACCCGTGTATTAAGTCTCCCTTGCCCTTCGTGTGTTTATGTCTGCGTGTCTTATATTGTCAAGTCCATGCTGTCGGTTATGTCATCTCCCCTGTACTACGTCTCCCCGGTTCATGTGTCTTGTCTAATCTCCATGTTTCCTGTTTTACTTTGAAAGTCTGTATTCACGGTCAGTGTATTCAGTTTCACTCCTTCTGTCCTGTCGTTAAGTTCATGTGTGTCAGCTGTGTTCCCATGTGTGGCCACTTCCCCTGATCATCCCTCATGTGTATTTAGTCTCTGTGTTTCATACAGTCTGTCTCGCGTCGTCTGTGTTACCACCTCCTGTGTTCTGTACCTCCAGCCATAGTCTTTCCTTAGTTTTGTCCAGTTTAGGTTTTCTGTTGAGTACTACACGTATGCTGCCCTCATTCGTTTGTGTTCGCACCTGGGTCCACCACACACCTTTCCGCACGGTCTGCCTCCGCAGACCGTGACAGAAATAGTACACGGAACAAAGGGGGTGGGGGGGAGGAAAAGAAAGAATGGGAACAGAGTGACCCATAACTTTAAATCTACCAGCAGCTTACCAGCATACCAATGTTTTCTCAGTAAGTTCGGCCTAAATGCTTGTACTTGCTCTGGTACCAGAGGTTATTTCTGTTCTAGGTTAAAAGATGTCTGAACCCATCAGGAGAACATGCTAAAGCCTCAGAATTCATATGATTTAAAAAGACTATTCATTTAACACATGCTCCAACAGAGTAGGTGCTAAAAGCAGACCTATAGTTTGAATGACAGACCTAACTGTTCAGTATAATTAACACTCTGAAAATTTTCTTAATGGAATTTCACTGTCTTAACATAGCAGCTGTGGTTATAGGATTTTCGTAAGATTCACGGGTTACTAGGGTCATTAACATCTCCACCTTCACATGGATGGCTCTATGCACTGCTGACCTTAGAGCCATTAAATACATTCAGCATGCCGTGATTAGATCTTGAGTGAAGGCATTATGTGAAGAATTGATTTGATTCTTTGAATAATCACTCTAGCCCCCCTTAAATTTAGTCAATACAGTGGTCAGTAATGAGTAACATGTTAGACTGCATTAGAGGTCCTTTGACACTTCACTGGGTCCTCGATTGCTTCGGGCACTGACATCTATCCTTACTTGGCCTAATGAAGCATTGTGCACCCCTGTGGCAGACTACTTAATCTATCCACCATGCTTGCATTGTTTGAGAAGAAACCCTGTGCTGGAAGGTTGAAGGTGTGAGCTCAACTTCCCATCAGGACCTCACAGAGTCGACACATGGTGCCACCTGGTGAAGTGTTACAGTCAGTTGAGAGCTTAGTTGGGGCTGAATTTTGTTGTTTTAGAACGATTGTTCTAAAATACCGGCATTGTTAAAACAAAAAAGCCTTTGATTGCTGAATTATTTACATGGCTCTGTAAAAACTGTGACTTTGTTGTCTGCTACCTATTGTTTAACTTGTTACTGGACCACTGAAAGCATAAAAATGATGGAAAAAGATTGTCAATTTTACAGAAATGGTTTGGGGTTAGGTTCAATAGAAAAAATCCTTTTTATTCTTCGAAGGTAGTTTAATTTTCAGTCATAAGAGCTAAAGGATGTCATTGGACACCCTCTTCTTCCCAAGGGCTTCCAGTTTTTTACTGCACACAAAAGCATCGGGGATAACATGTCTGTGTGACAGAACCACCCCAAAGATGAATGAAAACTAGCCAAATAAACCACCCAAAAAGACAGTGTTGGCATGAAGTGAGTGCCAGGTGTTATTAAGTATTACATGTTGTGTTTATATGTGTGTGCAAAGTTGGCTTGGTAGGATTTGGGTGCAAATATGCTATTTTATTATGAGTAAATATGGATTTACAAAATAAGCCTGCCCAACTCTTGGAAAAAGTCCAGGGTGATGGCAATTTGTGAAAAAAAAAAATGACAAAAAATGTCATTTTTTCCGTACTCATGGATATGAATCCTTACATATTTTTTATGTCAGTGAAAACAAATTTGTAAGAAATATATTTTTGTAGGAAATACCACTGTATTTGAACCCAAACAATAAAACAGGATGTTTTAGTGCCTAAACCTAACCATGTGATATGTGTGTAAGAAATAACATTATGTGAAAATTTTTGATGTATATAACTAGAATTCAACACATCTCAAACTGAATAAAAAGAAAATTTATAATCAGCATCAAATATATATATATATATATATATATATATATATATATATATATATATATATATATATATAATGTGTAAACACAAAGAGGGTGATAGGTTTGTAGCTTAAACCTATTTGCTGGAGCGTTCAAGATAATTTAATTACACAGCAAAGCAAGACACAAGTAGGCAAAGTTCTTTATGTTTCTCGTGCACGGGAGAGAACCGGACAAGCGCTGTTCCTTCGCTTGACCCCAGTTGCTCTCATCCGCTCCCCCCTTAACACTGCTCTTTTATTGAGGTGACATGAATATACATACGTTCATTGACATATGATGTCTACATACAAACAAAGAGTACCTTGCCTGTGCGTTGTGTAAGTGTGTGTGTGTGTGTGTGGGGGGGGGTCAGAGTGTGACCCCATAAACAACTTCCCTAAACCTACTGGTCTGGAAGTCCAGTAGTTCTTCTAAACAAAAGGAAATTAGATACAGATATAGATACGTTTATCCTACCATAAAACAATAAGACAAGGTACGACCTCTCCCATGCTCCCAGAATGTGGGTGTGAATGCCAGAACACTCTGGAATGCGCACAACATCTCTGCAGACTACTAAGGATCAAACCTCTATCAATCTACAACTAATTATAAAACTCTAAGCATATATAAGTAGATATTTCTAAGCATAAATGATAATCAACAATACAAATCCAACAGAGGGTTAGTAGTTGTTTGGTTGCTGGTTACAGCACAGTTACAGCAGAGCAGACATTTTTGTTAATGGCTAACAGTGCATGTTGGATTGTCAAGATCTTTTCTCTTTTTCACACTAGAAGCCAGGAGCATGCATTCAGAAAGAAGTTTGACAGCTTCTTTGTTCCTGAAAGCTGAAGCCTTGACACTGCTGAAAGATGACTGGCTTTTCTTCTTTATGATTATAGAGTTAAAGAGTGCTTCAACCAGATGTCATCACACTGTCCTGTTTATGTTGGCATGTTGAAGGGTGAAACATTGTTATAGAAATACATTACCATCCTTCATTAAACTGAGACCAGTCGCAGGCAGTATTATGTAAATGAACCCTGATATGAGAATCAGTATGCCCAGGACAGAGAGACAGCAGTGCCAAGAAGAGCTGGCTGGGAAGCTCTCACTCAGAGCCAAGAGTCCCTGGCTCCAGCAGTGGAGAACATGTGTTGGTCTCAGTGTTGGAGTTACTTTGCATTTTTGCTCCTGACAGTCTTCATCACCCGTTTGGAAATCGCTGAAGTAATTGGGGAATATGTCAGCAGATAAAAAGCTAGTCATTAACTCTTCTTAGGGAAAGCTTTTTTTGTCCTTATTGTTCTACAAATTCAGTGTAATGGACCATTTTTAAGAACAATCGTAATGTAAATCAATCAAGCAGTGACCATAGCCATCTGTGTATCTCCCTGTTCTTTTATCACATCAGACTAGACTAGCTCGTTACAGTCTGGCGTAAATGCAAAGGCACATACATACAGACACAAAAAGGGAGGGTGACACCCAATCATTAGCAGCATATTTTTGTAGAGACTGTTTCTGTTCAGTTGCTTGAGCTTCTGCAATTAATCTGCACTGCTTGTTATTTCACAAAGAAATGAAAACCTCCATGATAAGTCAGCTCCATGCTCGGCTGAAACAAAGTAAGGGATAAATTAAACAGTTAGAAATAGACGTGTTAGACAGTACAAACAGTCTAATTCAGCATTTTACAGTAACATTAAGTGATCTCTGCATAGTGAGACTAATCCTGTCAGCTCAGGGAGATAGCAATACTTGCGCATTAAATCCAAGTGTCTGCTTACGTCCCCACACAATAAAGATGGCCATCTTCCCAAGTGAGCACCACTAAGCACATTTTTATTATTCCTGCCATAAGGATGAACCTTCATAAGGAGCATCAGCATCTCTGAGTATGTGGCTGCCCAGGGTAGTAAAGCTCCACAGGGCTGAAGGTAATGGCCATATTGCCTGCAGCTCTGCAGAGGGTTGAGTGTTGCCGGAGGCCACTGTCAGGAGAGGAGGGCTGAGCGCAGTATTTGTCATGGCTCCGGCATATGAACCACTGAAATCCCTACCCCAAAAGAGTGCTTTCTCAAGTATCGGTGAAGAAAAATTCTACTGATAATAACTGTTGCTTTATCAAAGCTCTGAAGTCTTCTCTGCGAAATGATGATTAGATGACAGCAGCTGGAGGCATGCTCCGGTTTGAAAATTAGACCTTATCAATTATTCAAAGTTTCACCTGGCTTCTTTCCTCACTTCCTGTCCCTAAGATTCCGTGATGATCTCTTCAATTCTCTTTGGGATGGTCACGGTGTGTCAGAGGCAGCTTGTATAGATGGCCGTGTAAAACAAGAAAAACATTAACTTTGACTGATGTCCCATGTATCCATAATTAAACTGAACATCATCCCTAGGGCTAGATATATATCAGAAAAGATGAGTCAGACTATGGGCCTGTGGAACAGGATGAAATGTTGCCCTTGGCTGTTAGCACTTCATCATGGAGCCACAGATCACAATGTGGAGACCCCATGGCACCACAGACCACCACTGGGCAGTGGACATTACAGCATGGCCTGTGGTTTTGATGTGATATAGAGTTTACCCTTGGGATGTGCTCCACAAACACAAGTGCAATTTTTCTTTTATGGCTGGTCTGTCAGTGATGTATCGTAGATAATTCAAAATGAGTGGAAATGTGTGGCTTTCTTTAATAGCATTTCACAGTGAAGTGTTGGTTTAGTGATGTCTTTTTAAGTGCGCTAGCTCTTTCGGTTTCTTCGGTTCTTGTCTTTTGTTTTGTTTTTTTCTCACGCCAATGGCGGTGCAAACTTTGTTCAATATATTTCTATCTGCTATATGTTTACACTTTACAGCCTGTCTTCTCAAACTGAGGACAAGCCAATTGGCTCTTAGAAAAGAAACTGGAAGGAGAAGAAATGGTTTTTGATGGACAAATCACTGAGAGCTCCAGAGGACTGTCTAAGCTCTCTGTGAGGGATTATACAGAGGTTAGTGTAAGAGGTGCTTCTCACTTCAGCTAAGTACTTATGAGCCCAGGCAAATGATGTAAGATATTGTATATAGGGCTATGGTACAATACCGCTGATACTGATAAAGTTAAAAGAGTTGTTCTTTTCAGTTTTTGCATTGTTGTGCAAATTCTCAGAACCACTTGTTAATACAGTCTAAATTAAAATGCCATACGTCTGAAAGCCCAAGGGTTCTACCATTTATAGATATCTGATCCTTTGCATAAGTATTTAGCAGAGCTATCTGGCATTGCAAATGGCAGATAAATCTTAGTTCAAAGAGAAAAAGAAAGGGAAGCTGTGAATTTGGTGCATTTGAGTTATGATGCTCAATGGCAACATATTGGGCAGCTCTGGTTGCTCTTTCTGGAAGGCTCCTGGACCCCTCTGGGAGCACAAATATGATCAGATTTATAGGGCAACAGCTGCCACCCCGCTTTCTTGAAGCCACTTGGCTGCAGGGAGATTTGTTAGTATTCACTCTCATCACTGATAATCTGATACCCATTTCTGACAGAACATTATAATGATGATAATTCTTAAGAGTGTCAGCTTATCCCTGACTGCTCCAGTAGACCAGTTAATTTAGGATTGTGGCTTTCTACCCTCATACAATGGAAGGGTGTATAGTGAGTGTGTGTATATGTGTGCGAGAGAGAGAAAGACCATATGGATGTTTGTGACGAAGCCAGAGGATTTCACCGTTGGGAGGTGCTGAGGTGAGGATCGCACACCGGCACATACAGGCTTTCTGATGCACATTGATCTCTCTGCACGGTACATTGACTCGACGAGCTTGTGTTTTTTTTTCAAACTCTCAGTGTATAAATCTGATTTCTGTAAACCTAGTTGGTATTTTGTTTCAGCTAATCCATACACTGATTTGTTTGTGAAAGGTGATCAGTCATTTTGCATCAGGCTTTGGAACAACTTCTGAGGTGATCAGCCATGTCAAATCTTCAATTTTTCCCTGCTGCTATTTTATTTAATACTGTTTCCCTCAGTTTTTGTCATTTATGGCTGCTGCATTGTGAAAATACAAGTATAAATAAGTATAGCAGCAGTACGTGCTATTTCAGCACAAATGTATGTCAGCAGCTCAGAGCACTTATTTGTAAAGTAATGCTTGACTGTGGTTTTCATCAGTTGCTTAAATCTCTCGGGCACTATTTGACCTAGAGTGCTTGTGACTAATCATCAAAAGGTGTAAATGTCTGTTTGATTAGCAGGCAAATAGCTGTTTTTCCTTATCATGGATTGTTTAATCTGAATCGCTCTAGAAGTGCATTCTCACTAGCCCTGTGAGTTATCAGATCCAAGGTTGAAAAAAACTCATTTATTTTAGGCCTACATTACACTGACGTAGCCATGTTAGTAAATATAGAATTCCCTGAGTAGAATATTTGCTACTACCACCAATATCTCCACCCGGGCTCGTCACAATGTAGCCCTCGCAGCGCCGCTCCAACGCTATCCATTTTCAGAGCTAGTTGATTCAGTTGGCTGTAGCTTAGGTGATAGAGCAGGTCACCTACTAATCGAAATCGGTTGGTAGTTTGATCCTTGATCAGTCTGCATGCCAAATATCCTTGGGCAAGATTTTAACCCCAAGATACTTTCTGATGCGACCATCCGAATATGAATGTGTCTGAATGTTAGATAGAAGCACTTAGAAAGAGCATAGAAAAAAGTGTTTGTGTGAATAAGGCAAGGTGTAAAGCGCTTCAAGTGCTCAGTTAAAGTAGAAAAGTGCTATATAAGAACCAGTCCATTTACCATTTGCCAACCAATTTGCTGATTTGCCTTTGGAAACAGTTACCCCATAAAACAATGTCAAGTACTTGGAGAAGGAGGTCCGAGAGTTGTGCCCAACTGGCACCACCAAGTTGTCTGAGCAGTTTGTTTGGCTGATGAGATGGAGGACTTGTTGTAGTAAGTCACTGCTTAGTTCGGGAAAGTCAAGGCTCAATAGTTCCAGTGAAAGAGAACTTCATGCTGAGCTGATGATACAGTACACTGGAACTCCAGCAATTTTTGTGTCTCTGTCTCCTGCCTGCTCCTTCTTGCCAAAATTGGATACTATCCTTCTGTCATGAGTCGTTGGTTCTTTTCAGAGATGTGAAACCTGTTCAGTCTGGCTCCTTCTCATGTGCTGATGAAAGTGAATTGACAGAGTGCCTGCAGAAACAAAATAATTTATCAGTAATGAAAGAGCGTCAGTTTGCCGGGTGGTACGGTAGTTTTGCTTCAAGTTCTGTCTTTAAACTTGTAAACAGACAAGAAGACCAAACAAATGTTATTTCACAATAGCAGTTGGTTGATTTCTGAAAAGTAGGTCTTAGGGGCAGCAAACCATGCTTTCATCTTGCCTTGATGCACACATGTAGTGATAAACTGATCTTACAGTTCAGTAGCCTTCTATCAAGAAGAAAGAAGGATTGATAGGTGCACCTCAGAAAATGAGGAGTAAAAGTGTAATAGTTCACAAAAAAGCACTGAGTAAGTCTTGACAGCAAGCAGCCTGAAGTCAGCAACAGGTGAGTGGCAAAACAGGGCTGAGCAAGAGCAAAAGATTGGGCAGAAAAGAGGAAGTAAAAAAAAAAAAAGTCAGGTAAAGAAAAGCTGCCAAGATGATCTGACAAAGACTAGCTGTCCCTTTGCAGTGATTTTGGAATTTGAAAGCCATAACTTTATACTAGTGAAGTACCGTGGTAAAGGCCACGGTCTTCACTGTATTACAATGTTCTTGTATTTACTGTATAACAATAATGGGCAGTGTAAAATTTTGACATGCACAGAAATTTCATATGAAGTAGTCACCTCTACAGACCAAGAGGAAATAATTTCATAAAATGTTACAGATTGTGCTGGCTTCTGTGACTTTTTATGAGCACCAGTTTAAGAATATAACTGAAATAAGGACATGGGAGGCATGTTAGTCTGATTTGATCATGTTAAAAAACCCAGCTGTAAACACTGGTAGAAAAATATGTTATTTGCCTTTTGAATTGCTCCTTTGGAGTACCCTGAGAGGTTGCAAGTCTATACCAAGATGGTACATAAAATGCTCTGAGATGTGATTTCCTATCCTATTTGGTGGCATTTCTAGTAGTTTCAATCATTTTGAACTTTTATTACACAAACAGAAGCTTTTGTTCACTGCAGAACCTCCTAGAATTATTCAATAATCCTGACACCATTAGGTCCTTTAACTGGCTATATGACTATAAAATAAAATAAACTGCATAAACTCCAAAATACCTGTACGCCAGTGGCACTAGAGTGCTTAAGGTGTAGGCCGGATTAAGTCTGTACTGTATAAGTTTGTACTGTATAAGCATTGCTGTTTGCCCCAATAAAGAAAACAGGAAATAAAACTAACCAATAAATGCAAAAGTAAATATCAAAAAATCAAAATATGAACAATGCAGATGGATGGCATGAGCTTGCTCTCATAGAACTGATTTTATTTCCATGTTAGGATTTCAGTTCACCACACATTCAGACAGGCTGACTATGTGATATCATGGTGTGACACAGATGGAGCTCAAGATTTTTTCACACAGTGTGATTTGCAGTAAACATACACAATCAGTTTGGAAGCCCCTTAAGGGAAATTTGGATGGTGTGAGGGGAATCCTTGGGGTGGGAATGATAAAGGAGTGGTAACTGCAGAGCAGGTGACAGAGGAAAACAGCAGGCTGGAATAAATGAACAAAAACAGAGAACCACAACACCTACAGCACTCATTAGGCAGACTTTTTTTTTTACTGTAGATCTTAGCCCAGATGCTTATGCTACAATAATTATGTCTGGCCACGCTGCTGGTCTCAGAGATAATGGTACTGTTGGTGTATAGGTAGGAAAGGTGTGATGAGTGCACTTGCTTTACTTCTAAAAGACAAATAATGAAGTAAAGCAAGTGGTTCATGTTTCCCATGGGAAGTGTAGTTTTGTTTCCACACCTGACACTGTGTGATCTGCGTTTTCTGCAGGACCAGAGAACATGATTTATGTGCTCTGCTATTTTTTGTCTGACCTAATTGGACATTATCTGCATCACATCAATGACAGGTGTAAATGTACTCAAGGAATCGGTTACAAGGAGAAGGTAAATATTTTTCCCCAAAGGCTGGGGGAAAAAAAGAAAAAAAGAAAATGTCTTCAGGCCTTTCAGTAAGGCTTGAAATATTTTATGTTTGCTAGCCTTGGTTAGCGTTATATTTCCAGACTCTGTCAGCTAAACCACACAGACTCACGAACCAACTGTAAGATGACAGAGACATAGTGTTACAACTGAGTCTCATCCCCGCACCTCCTCGTAAGTTTGTTACTGGATTGTAGCACCTTGGCTGGGGCCGCTTGTGCGCAAATAAACTAATGTTCTGTCACCTGTGTCAACAAATCTTTATAAATGTGTGGTACACTTTTGATGATTCTGCTGCCGTTCTAACCTTCACTTTTACAGCAGTTCATGTGTAAAATTTTGTTTGGGCTGCAATCTATGCTTCAATCTCAGCTCCCCTGTAAAACCAAAGCAATCTCTCTGTGCGGCTGAGTTAAATGATGTTCATTTCCTGACAGATGTGTCGGTAATGTGGCCCAGATACTGGACAGATAGGTATTATGGGCAGTTGTATAAACTGTGGCCTTTAAAGTCATGCATAATTTCATTAGGGATATCATCTGTGACCAGCCCATCTTGAATCCATGATTCAGCTCCTGATATGATATTGAATTGAAACTTGCAGCACATACTTATGTTTATCCCCCACTGCTACCATTCAAAAGACTTTTAAAAAGGGCAATTGTGAGAATAGAATTTGCAATTTTGGTAATTATTTTCTCATGGAAATGTGTTTATTTGGGTGGCTTGTACAGTGATAGTGTGAATCGGGCATTGGCTCCATACCTACTCACATCCATTAATTTTACAGATCATCTCTTTTGGCCACAGTCTCAGAAGCGTATTTCACCCTCATTAGCTGCTGAGAGTAGAATAAAATTTTACAGTTTTTTCTTTCCCCCAAAGGATGTGTATGTTCACCATATGGCAAGACACTTGCTACTTGCTACTGAGAAAATTCTGTGCTAATAGTGAGTTGCTAAGTTCAACTGAAAAGAAAGTTGCTCTTTCTTTTTTCCCCCAAAATGACTTTAAAGGTTAATATTAGCTAGGTTAGTCTATGCTTCTTTTATATTAATCAAACAAACAGCTATGTAATGTAATGGAGCAGCACATTTTTCTTGTTTCACCATATTTTCTGAGCGATTCAGTCTGATCAGCAGCAATGCTCGCAGCATTTAGTTAAATCTCTTAGACAGTTGTCTAAGCCTGGTGTCAGATTGATGCCCCGGTTGCAGAAAAAGGAAATGAATTTTTCTTTAAAAGAAGCATATATGCAAACAGTATTCCCGACACATTGTTTTGTCCTCAATGTGTTTAAATATAAAACATTACTGTAGGTTTAGCTGACTCAGACTCCAGACGAATCAACACTCAAGCAAGGTTTTAGGGAAGAACAAATGGGGCTGCAGGTAATACGTGCTGTGTGTCGCTATGTAACAAAAATGGTATTTAAAATTCTCATAATATAAATTTTGATGCCACACAATAGTATAGGAATAGAGGGAGTCATACTATTTGAGATATTTTAGAATATTGCTACAATAGGGTTAATTTCTCTCCTATTAAAATGTATTGAAATTTCAATTTGTATCACAAATAATACTGCTTCCCTTTCTGGAAGAGCACACCGATTGATTTAGGCATAGCTGCTGCTGTATGTCAGTTCTTTTGGTTTTGGTATTTCAGAGTGGCCTTTTAGAAGAATCACCACCATTGAATTTTTTTGTAATGTAATTGGTTTTGTTAATCTGAAACTCTGTGTAAAAGCAAATGAAGTGATGCACTGAGTTAACATTCTATCATTCACTTGACATAGAAACAACAGAAATCTGTATTAATCATCATCAATAATGAAATCTGTGAATTCCTTTGATGTAGCATTTGGTAGCTGCTTTTGTCTCTCCTGTATTTCCAGCTGCAGTGTGTATGGTGCTAGCACATGTTCAGGATGCTGAAATGTGACAGTGATTGCTCTGCTGAATCCATGCAGACTGAATCCATTAGGAACATAACAGACTCAGAAAAATGAGCCCATAAGTACTAATTATGTGATACAGATGACATGAATCTCAACCAAGTGGAATTTTTTTGAGGGAATGGTGATCAGTATTGAAACAAAACCATAAGAAATGCGAGACTTTCTCATATCTAATATATGGAGCTATTTTTATGTGACTAAGTTAACATTGTTTTGACCATTTTCTAGGGTCCACTAGTAATGGCACCCTCTTTAAGTAAGAATATTAAACATTTACAGATCATGCATCTACAGATTAGAATTAGATTAGAATTTAATTATATTATATTTGTTTGAATTTAACATAGGTCATGAATTTGAAGAAAGTTTTCCAAATTCTCAAAATTAGCAGAATTTAAGTGACATAAACTGGATAAATTAAAAGGATTTATGCAACAAAAATTGGATAAATGTGCTTACAATGTTGCTTCAGAGGGTGGAAAGAGAAATAATAATTTCCCTTTAATTATCATCCATTCCTACTCAAGAATGGGTGTGCAGAGGCAGCAGTGCCTGGCCACTTTCTCTGCTTCCTGCTCAGTGCCTTCCCAGGTCAGAAAGGACGTGACATTTTTCTAACATAGCCTTAATTTGCCCCATGGGCTTGTCTAGAATACCTCCCTTAGTAAGGATGTAGATAGCATCTTAGTCAGATACCCGAACCACCATAGCTGGTTTCATTCAATCAAAGCTCCCCCTTGTCTCCGCGTTCTTGACCTTGTCTCTGAACAGCTCATGGACCTATGGTTCATGGTTAAGGTGCCTTAAGGTTTTTTTTTGTCACTGCCGAGAATTATTGATAAAGATTAATCACAGCTCAACTTCTTGAGCTTTGCTTTGCAGGCTCAGCTTCTGTTTTACTATGACCGACTGTATCAACTATCCACATTACTGAAGACACAGTTCCAAACGTGCTGTCGCTGCCATGGACAAAACACGAAGACACTTGAACTCTCTCCCCACGTGCAATGGACAATCCTCTGTTTTCTGGCAAAGCACTGTGGCATCAGAGTTTGAGATGCTGATTTTCATCCCAAGAGTTTGACACTCTGCACCTGTGCATGCTGAAGGTCAGGGTCAGCACCACTGTTCACTGCTGTCTTCAAAAAGCAGGGATGTGAATCCCTTTTTGGGGTTGATTTGTTTGAGTGATTGTTTGTTTGTGTTTTTGTGAGGTTACTAGCTTGGGCACTCTCCAGCTGTCAATAAATCAGCAACAGAATGGGAACCAAAGCACAGGCCAACTGGAATCCAGAAATACAAAGAAAATATAGTTGAATTATTACAGAATGAAGCACCTCTATAAAGAGCAGATGGTACATAGCAACAATACCCCATTGTCCCACTCCCCTCATTACAAAAATGCTGTGAGAGGCACAATTTCCATGTTTGCAAAACTCAAGAAGAAAGGATAACCATGTCCCATGATCTTTACAGCACCTTTGTAAGGAAAATGACATGACCAACTGTTTCATATTTACAACAGAATCTGCATTGCTCCTCCTGAAACTGAGGCTCGACAGTTGGACGGACTCTTCTTCCCAAGACAGAAGTGGGTGATGCAACTAACCATATGTTGGCATCATTGCTTCAAGGGTCAAGGCCTGAATACAATGTGCCCAAGCGTTCTCCCTTTTTCCTCTCTTTGTCCCTGTCTGTTTCAAAAAGGTCCATTGTTGTGACATATGTTTTTCAGAAACATATATCACTGATAAATTTACAGAAGTACACTCATCAGCCACTTCAGTAGTTAAAGCTTGTTAATACTTGAACTCCCTTTTGCCTTCAGCACTGCTTTGATTCTTTGTGGCATCGATTCAACAAGGTGTTTTGAACATTTCTTTGAGATTTTGGTGCATTTTGACATGATCACACAGTTGCTGCAGATTTGTCACCTGTACATACATATGTGGTTAATTGTTCCACCACATACCAAAGGTGTTTTATTAGATTCGGACCTGGTGACTGAGGAGGCCACAAGAGTACAGTGAGCTCACTGTCATGTCTAAGAAACCAGTTTGAGATGATTTGAGTTTTGTGGCATTCGTGTTATCTATCTAGAAGCAGCCATCTGAGGATGGGTATAAAGAGATGGACATGGTCATTGTCAACAACATACTAAAAGTAAGCTGTGGCATTCTAACAATGCACATTTGCTAGTAAGGGGCCCAAAATGTGCCAAGAAAATAGCCCACACATCATCACATCCCCACCACCAGCCTGAACCATTGATAAGAGACAGGATGGGGCCAAGCTTTCATGTTGTTTATGACAAATTCTGAACCCTCCATCCAAATGTCGCAGCAGAAATCAGGGCCCATCAGACCAGACAGCATTTTTCCAATCTTGTATTGTCAAATTTTGGTGAGCCATCCACTTTCAGAGTCACTTAAATCACCTTTTTTCCCCCATCCTGATCTTTGGTTTGAACTTTAGCAGGTCGTCTTGACCATGTGTAAATGCACTTAGTTGCCACCATATGAATGGTGATTGAGCTACCTATGAGGTGACCAGTGAGCATATACGACAGACACATCATCCAACGTGCGAACAGCATAGTGAAGGACACTTTCCACCACTCACATGCACTGTTCTCCCTCCTCCCATCTGGCAGATGGTTTTACAGCATCAAAACCGTAACGACCAGATACTGCAAGAGCTTCTTCCCCCAAGCAGTCAGAGCCCTCAACTCAATACCACCAAAGAACTGATATACAAACACACCTTTACAAACACCTTACAATACTCACCCGAAAGACTCAAAAACAACAAAAACTTACACAAATCCACCTGGGAACAATATGCTTATTTGCACACTCAGTCATATAGTTACTGAACACATATCTAAACTATACTACATTTGCAAATTTTGCACCTTGCACATGTCTTTGTCATGTCTCGTCTATAATAACTTGACAATAACTTGAACCTGGTATTCAATACCAACTACACAATCCACTTTGTATTGTCTTTGTCCTGTCGTATGTCCTGTCCTATCGTATAAATAGTATTGTATAGTTTTCATTATACTATTATTTTGGATATCTATATCTATATCTATATATATGTAACAATATGTAAAAAAAAAAAAAAGCCACCACTAAATATGTAAAAAGCCACCATTTGCCATTTATAACTTAGTTGTAATGTATAGTTTTAATGTTTTAGCTTCAGTATCCAAATGTCCTACATAGATATTGAAGGTCTCAAAAGGTATCAAACTACCCTGAACACCAGTAGAACCTTGCTATTCTAAACTTGGAAGGTTAATCTCTCCCAACAGCCGACTGCAGGTAATCAGTCTCTGGGGAGGAAGGGTATTCTCTCTGTCCATCTCGCGAAAAGTGTGATGGAGGGCTCAGTCAGGGACATCACTTGGCGAACACCCCACATCAGCTCTGCAGAGAATGATACTTCACTAGAGGTGTGTGAACAGCCCCTTCCAACACCAGGCATCCATCACTATAGCCAGCCATTCAGAGACAGTAGACCAAGGTGATTTTATTTTAATTGCGGAGATTTTCGTAAGATGCTTTACAAACAGAAGAGTAAATGCCATTGCATTTCTTTTTTCTTTATGTTATATAGTGAAGAAACATATGACTATTAGCCTACACCCAAAAGTTTTTTGTATTCAAGGACATTCACTGTGGGACTTGACTGTGATGACTGCTGAACTGGCAATGCTGATAAAACTGAAGATCTTGTTTTTCTGTCAACATGGGGACATGAGCAAATCTGATGATTGTTAGTCTATAAAAGGAACGATCAGCAAGACTGTCATATGTATCAGTTATGACAGCGCAAAATTACACACAGCACAAGAGGCAGAGAAGCGAGTGAAAGAGACACTTCTTTGGACGAGGAGGCTGAGATTAGAACAAACTGAAGTTTATGTATTGAGAACGTATTGTGAAAGACTTTCCTGGCAGCAGCAGTCAATAGTCATGTGTTTCCTATTTCCTCTGGAGTAAAGCGCAAAGCTATGAATACATAATTGAACAAAGGGAAAATAGTCCAGTCCAAAAAGCAACCCCTGCAAGACCCATTAGTATGAGCTGCTTGTACTGAACAAAAAAAAAACCCCAAACAAACTAATTCCACTTTTTCTTCAATGCTTCTGTTTGGGGAATAAAAACTGGCACCAACATGAAATGAGAGTTGTACAACGTTGCCTTTTTTTTACACAATGGATACAATTTTTTAGCACAAAAAGGAACAGCTTCCATATGATTGCAGTAATGAACATACAGAGTTTTATCTTGAACTAGTGTCTTCACCCTTAGACCCCGGCAACTGGTGGATTAGAGAGCTATAATTATCGAACATGGTGTGAGAAAATGGTATTTATTGGCATTATCTCAGTTCATGATGTCAGCCTGACTCGATTAACTCCTGCAGCGAAGAGTGAATGAGGTTATGGGCCTTATCAGGTAGGATTGTGCCTGTGAGCTGTTTGCTGTTTGCCTGTTTGCCTTTGTCAGTCATGAAGACCTTCTTATTGATGGCTGGGGTCTGAGAGGCTAAACCGATATTACAGTTTTTAATAGCAGCCCCGCAGATACTGTGCTCCTCTTACAGCACTGCGAAACCTTTGTTCTTCCTGCCTCCAAGCAAACATGCCTTTAATCAACTTCTAGACCTTGAGCTGAAGAGTAGTTTTAAAGATATGTTAATGAATGCAATGAAGGAGCAGTCAGTATCCACAGGCAAGGGCTGACGGTTCAACACATTGTGGAAGCTGTTTGCAAAGCAGTCATTCGAACAACTCCCTTGTCCTCTTGCGCTCTCAACTTTCTTGTCTTTGGTGGACAAACCAAAAAATTGTGCTGCAATGACAGATGTGGTGCTTGTCCTCAGTTGAAGATATCTGAGACAACTTAGGCAAAAAGAAAAAATTACATGTGACGATTGGGAAATGCTGACTCTGGTTTGAGTCCATTCTTTTGAAAAATCAATGCGATCTAACCCTCTTTACCGTAATGTCACAACATTACATTAAGCAAAGTAACATCAAGGAGGACACGACGATACAAGCGGCATGAATGTTTTAAATAAAAAGTAGGCCTGGCTGGTGGCTAATTAACACAAATATTGTGTCACAGAAATGTAAAATGTGATACCACTGAGGCTTCCTGACAATATGTTAATACAGTGGGGCAAAAAAGTATTTAGTCAGCCACCGATTGTGCAAGTTCCCCCACCTAAAATGAAGACAAAGGTCAGTAATTTGCACCAGAGGTACACTTCAACTGTGAGAGACAGAATGTGAAAAAAAAAAATCCATGAATCCACATGGTAGGATTTGTAAAGAATTTATTCGTAAATCAGGGTGGAAAATAAGTATTTGGTCAATAACAAAAATACAACTCAATACTTTGTAACATAACCTTTGTTGGCAATAACAGAGGTCAAACGTTTACTATAGGTCTTTATCAGGTTTGCACACACAGTAGCTGGTATTTTGGCCCATTCCTCCATGCAGATCTTCTCGAGAGCAGTGATGTTTTGGGGCTGTCGCCGAGCAACACGGACTTTCAACTCCCGCCACAGATTTTCTATGGGGTTGAGGTCTGGAGACTGGCTAGGCCACTCCAGGACTTTCAAATGCTTCTTACGGAGCCACTCCTTTGTTGCCCGGGCGGTGTGTTTTGGATCATTGTCATGTTGGAAGACCCAGCCTCGTTTCATCTTCAAAGTTCTCACTGATGGAAGGAGGTTTTGGCTCAAAATCTCACGATACATGGCCCCATTCATTCTGTCCTTAACACGGATCAGTCGTCCTGTCCCCTTGGCAGAAAAACAGCCCCATAGCATGATGTTTCCACCCCCATGCTTCACAGTAGGTATGGTGTTCTTGGGATGCAACTCAGTATTCTTCTTCCTCCAAACACGACGAGTTGAGTTTATACCAAAAAGTTCTACTTTGGTTTCATCTGACCACATGACATTCTCCCAATCCTCTGCTGTATCATCCATGTGCTCTCTGGCAAACTTCAGACGGGCCTGGACATGCACTGGCTTCAGCAGCGGAACACGTCTGGCACTGCGGGATTTGATTCCCTGCCGTTGTAGTGTGTTACTGATGGTGACCTTTGTTACTTTGGTCCCAGCTCTCTGCAGGTCATTCACCAGGTCCCCCCCGTGTGGTTCTGGGATCTTTGCTCACCGTTCTCATGATCATTTTGACCCCACGGGATGATCTTGCGTGGAGCCCCAGATCGAGGGAGATTATCAGTGGTCTTGTATGTCTTCCATTTTCTGATGATTGCTCCCACAGTTGATTTTTTCACACCAAGCTGCTTGCCTATTGTAGATTCACTCTTCCCAGTCTGGTGCAGGTCTACAATACTTTTCCTGGTGTCCTTCGAAAGCTCTTTGGTCTTGGCCATGGCGGAGTTTGGAGTCTGACTGTTTGAGGCTGTGGACAGGTGTCTTTTATACAGATGATGAGTTCAAACAGGTGCCATTCATACAGGTAACGAGTGGGGGACAGAAAAGCTTCTTACAGAAGATGTTACAGGTCTGTGAGAGCCAGAGATTTTCCTTGTTTGAGGTGACCAAATACTTATTTTCCACCCTAATTTACGAATAAATTCTTTACAAATCCTACCATGTGAATTCATGGATTTTTTTTTCACATTCTGTCTCTCACAGTTGAAGTGTACCTCTGGTGCAAATTACTGACCTCTGTCATCATTTTAAGTGGGGGAACTTGCACAATCGGTGGCTGACTAAATACTTTTTTGCCCCACTGTACGTACTAGAACTGCACCCATTATGAAACCGATCCTTGGATGTCCCCAAAACCACTTTTGTGATACAACAACAGGTGCAATCATGTCCACATCATGACATGCAAGCATACAGGTGAAGGTCAAAGTAATAGCAGCCACACTTTTGGTAGTTTTGTAATGAAGGCATTGAAGACATGGGCAGCGCTTTCTGAATTTCCTTTTCCAAGAAACTAAACACAGTGGACTCAGCTGTTTGATGCCATGCTTATCTTCATACATATGGATCTCTCATCTGCTCCTGTGAGCATTTTCTTTGCCCATCTTAATCACTGTCATCTGCTCTTTTCTGTGATTGGAACAGTTTTGCTCTTGCTCAGAGATTAGAGAATGTTTATGTTAGTGTGCGAATGTGTGGGCTGAATAGATATTTGTCGACAAAATAAATAGGAAATGCTCTCACAGTTAGCCAAAGCAAACGTACATCCATTATTATAGTGATAGGTTATTCAAAAATGTATCCTGCTGCCAAGATGCTTTACAGCTTATTTCAGTCGCTCTAATTTGTGGATGCTGCAGTCTCAGTCTCGGCGAATGTGTGCTGTTTCTCTTTCTTTTAGCGGTGACATGTTGCAGAAAGAACGGATGCCCTCAGAGCACAACTTTGAAGATACCTTGTGATGGCCTGCCCAGGTGCGAGAATAACATTAGACCTGCTGGACAGGTGGCAATGGGAGAGAGAAGGGCTTAGAGGCGCAATAATGAGGGGTATGCCAGTTAGACCCCCATCTGTTGCCATGCACAGAACTCTGATCCATTAAATTGCAGCACATTTAAGTTTTGTAACAGATGAGGAAATGTCTGCTCCTCCAATGTGTGTTTGCAGAGTTTTTATTACCTTGAAATCCTTTTAAGTTATCAGTTAAAGCACATATTTTAATGGGATATTTGCACCGGCAAATTCTTTTCACAAAGAGTACTTTTAAAGACAGAGCTTCTGTGCGTGTTTTTTTCTTTATTTTCAAAAGAACATCATATTATTCAGCCCATGCTGTCCTTCTCTTTACTTATCTCCAGGGAAGCTATTTTTAAAGTGCCCAATCAGCCTGTGCATTCACTAATTAGAATGCAGCAGTACTTTGAGGAAGATTCCTCATAGGCACTGAAATGCGGTTGAGGCGAAGCTAAAGTGTCCTTAAAAACAGCAATAAAAACACATAGTCCTTCGTCTCTAACCTGTTTTCAGAGGGAAAATATTGCCATGTTTACCCGACATATGTAGTACAGAAACACTATAGCTTTATTTATGTAGCTTTATAAATCTAATGAGTTTTCAGCAATATATATATCTATTAGTGTTGTCAGCGTTAATCTCGTTAAGGCTATGGCCGTTAGTAATGCCGTTACTTGTAACGCCGTTATTCCCATCACTGCACTTCACATAGTAAATGTGTCATGAATAAGGCACCATATTAACAATAATGAATATGGATAAGTACTGTCAGTGTAAAATGGTCTTTTCCTTAAAGAAATCTTGGTTTTTGTTTTTTTTTGTCTGGTTCTTTCTCAGCCATGTCCCTTCATGGCCATAAATTCAGCAATGAACAAAATGGTTTGCAAAAGTTAACCATGAGGCATATTTTTTGTCTACCTTGTGGCTTTTCTTGGATATTTTGCATTGTTTTAGAGAGGAAAGAGAGAGTCTTTTAGGGATTAAGAGTAAATTATTGCAGCTGGGAACTGAGCTACTGGGAATGACCCTAGCAACAGTGATGTTCGTTACTGCTATGTTTCCAGACCCCGCAGTGTGGCTGTTGTCAAAGGAAAGTGAATTCCTATATACCCTGAATTCAAAACCTGTCTGGGGACTGCACTGAGTGCAGCTCTTGGCTCATTTCCAGCAGACACATTGTCTCATCCTCAGCAAGGCGTGTCTCTGGTCACGGTGGTCATTGCTTCCATCTCTCCCCTCCTTTGTAATCCACAAACTGACTCCAGCAAGATCTGGATGGTTCTTGACTTTACTGGCCAAGATGGAGGTTACTTGTTCACTCTCAAAATAGGGCTGCTTTTGAAACAGTGATATTAATGCGTCATCCTTCTAATTATGAACAGTTACTGTATCACTACCACGGTAACTAGGGCATGAAAAGACATGCAACACAAAGAGATTAAAATCTTTATGTTTCTGACACAATTGTAGCTGATTGCATTCACCTCAATCTACTATTCATGTGAAAAGTTAAAAAAAAGATATTACTATTGCTATTACTTTGGATTAAATATTAAATTTCTTCTATTGTGGTGCTTATTTGTAGTTATGAAAAAGAAATAAAGATTGAAAAAAGAGAGAAAAAACAACTACAATAATATTTTTTTCACTAACTGCCTAAAATTGATTTTGTACTCTTATTAAAGATGAGAATACCCAAATCATTTTTTTTTTCAGTGCACAGACAGACTTTCTGACCAGCTGGCACTGAACAGTCCTGTCATAAGCCAAAAAAAAAAATGAAAGCTTCTTTTGGCCACGCTGATTTACTTTTATCATGGAATGGTTATATAGTAGATTACTGACAGCACTCCACAGGAAGTATTTAGACAAGAACTCAAAATTATACTTAAGATTGTAAGACTAATCAAGACCAAAGGGTGTCATTAAACAGTTATACTGTTATGGTGCCCCCTCCCTTATGAAACCATGTTACCACACCAGCATGTTGTAGGAAAACCAAGCAGTGTGATTCTTTTTAATGTATAGGGTTTTTTTTTTTTACTTTTTTTTTTTTTAACATTTGTTAAAATAAGAATGGATTTTTTTCTGCTCCATACTGTCCCCTCAATAGCACAAGGGTGGGCAAATGTATTTAGCAGGCCTTGCTACCCACCAATAGCTTATGAAAATATTATGCAGAAATTATAATAATAATAATTCAATTATAATAATATCAAAATAGATGGTTACACCATAACCATGACTAATGGATTTTAGACGGGGGCCACAATAGCTGTTAATTGCATTACTTAAGCCAATGCTGTAAAGCACTGACATGAAAGAAGCTATTAGTTTCATTAGGTTAATTTGTTGTGATGGTATTGAGCCGTTACCATATTTGTAACAAGTAGTAGTCTAATGCAGTTAGATATGTTTGAATTTTGAGACACAAAGCATTCAAAACCACTGACCATCTGAGACATGGAAAAATTTGCCCTAATTTCAAAGCTGTTTGAACCAGGATCACTGTCTGACTGTTGTCTTTTTTTTTCTTTTTTTTTTTCCTTTTTTTGTGTCCCGTTTGGATCTTTAGCCATCAGAATTGTTGTCTTAAGGCTAAGAAAGATGCAAAGCGGATTTATTTTACCAAGTGGATCATCATGGCCTTGCCATATTGGTCCATTTGATTGACCTTTATTATAATTATGAATTTATTTTATTTTCAGTTCCTACAAACGGGACAGACATGACTGGGGGATAGGACAGGGAGAAAGAATGAAAGAAAGAGAGGGAGAGAAAGAAAACCAAAGGGGAGAAGAGATGGTGAGAAGGGGGGGAAGAAAGAAAAAAAAACCAAACAACAAAAAACCCCCAAAACACCTGGGTCACCTGTATGGAGAAAAAAAACAGAAGAGAAAGCAAACAACAAAGAGCAACATAATAAAAAAAACGGCACCATCACAATAAACTAGCTAGCAGTAGATATCAGTAGATACTAAGTAATAAACGATATTGTGCAGCACGCAAGATAGAGTCCGCCACTGGCAGGGGAAGTGGTGGTGGGGGGAGATAGGCCTCCAAACCTTGGAGGGCCTGAGATGTCCCCAGAGAGGTGGCGTCTGATACCCAACCTGACATATAGACACAGACATACAGGCACACACAGACACAAACATCCATTCCCACCCTCATGCTCTCATATGCACTTACTCCACACTCAACCGATGTGGAGACAGACATAAAGAGACGCTGTACACACAATCACACTCCCCAAGCGTACTCTACGAACTGGGTCTAGGTACCCTTGCCCCTGGAGGGGGGAACTGCACCCAGACCCAGGTGGTGTTACCCTTTTCCCTGCGGTGGGGAGAAGCAGACCGCCCCGACTCCGCAGCAGCAGGGAGGCCCCACACTCCAGACCGCAGTCGGACGGCCAACTCCTCCTCCTAGCCCCCCGCTCCAGCAGGTCGCAGAGAATGGGGGTGAGAGAAGACTCCAAACCTCCCTCCACCCGCTCATTGTAGTGTTGATGCATGTGTGTTCTAAGGTGCAATTAAAACCCAGGAGGGCATAGAGCTACCTGCCAGAGAGCAGCAGGTAAGCGCATAGTCCCTCCTGCTAGCCCTCAATGTCTACGTGTATTCAAAATTGAGAGGTGGGCAACGACGCCAGGGGTGAGGTGTACACCCTGATGGTAATTTGGACTCCGTGTATCATGCCCACCCCCAAGATCCTATATGTATGTGTAATGAGAGTGTGAGTAATGTGAATGTCTAAGTTGTGGGATAAAATTGAGGCAGAGGCAGCTAGAAGGGGACGGGGGGGGGGGGGTAGCCTCCTCTGCACCCTGGTGACATACCCCTACTCCAAGGTCCTGCATGTGTGGGTGGTTGTGGTGGAGCGGGAGGAGGGAGGCAGCTGGAGATGGGGAGGGAAGGAAGGGAGGGGCAGGTGACCCCTCCCTGGGGCCAGCTCCCCCGCTGACCCCAGTAGGCACTCCCACACCCGAGAGCCAAAAGAGCCCCCAACCGGACATGACCGCTACCCCGGGTTGAGCCCCCCATGGAATATGCCTCCAGGGAACCCCCTGACGCCCTAAGCCTGTCCCTACCCCCACACCAACAGTGAAGGCGGGACCAAACTATGACCCCCCACCCCCACTAGGTGATGGAGCTGATCAAAGGAGCCCAGAGCAATTGATCTGATGTGGTGGCAGAGGCTGTATCAAGACTAATGTAATCTAATAGATCATTTCTATATTGGTTAGAATTAAGATTGTTTTTATTTTTCCAGTTCATGAGGACTGTTTTCTTGGCTATGCATAGGGCAGTGAAAACCATATGGGCTATATTCTTTTCTGAAGTGACATTATCTAAGCTGCCCAACAAACACACTAAGGGGGAAGTTGGAATGTTACATTTCAGACACTTTGATAAGTCTTCACATATCTCCAAAACTTCTGCACTGGTGGACAGAACCAAAGAGCGTGAATGTAATTGTCTGGTGTATTGCCTTGACAGTGTGAGCAGTTGTTGGAAGATGTAAAGCCCATCTTGAACATCCGATGACCTGTATAGTGCACTCTATGCAGACTGGGATTTTTAATCAATTTAAAGGTTTTTAAGTATACCTGAGACCAGAAGTTTTGGTCTAAACTGACTGATAGATCTGCTTCCCACTTTGCAATAGGAAGGGATATTGATTCATCTAATTTAGAAAGTGTTCTGTATATGACTGTTGTCTTACTAATTGCCCCTTGGGGATAAATAAAGTCTTTCTGATTCTGATTTATTGTTTAATCAATTAGCATTTTTTTTAATTATCAGAAGTAACAAAAAACAGAATTGATCATTTCAAAATAAAAGTTAGATCCATAAGTACCTTTGTTTTTCTTTTAGATCATCAGAGACTTTCTGGAATTATTTCTAAACATTAAGGTTGAAAGGCTTGCAGAGCTGGAGATTGGTAATATTAAGTGCACTAGACAGTAAATACTTGACATTGAAAATATTTTGCATTAACAATAAGCGACTTGGATTAAACCCAAACCATAAGCTAAAATGGAATCACTGGAAAACATGTATGTGTAAGTGTCAGAAAAAAAAGTTGAACATATGGATTGCAGATACATTATTAGTTTACTATGCTTTTCTAAACAGCATTGTTTTTTTTGCTAGCTCTTACTTTCCCTTTTCCTGTATTTATTTATTTTTTGTTGTTATTTTTTTTATAATTCAGATATAACCTGTTTTTGTTTCTTCCGTCCACCTCCTGGCTCATCTGTAGCTGATCCTGGCTGCAGCCTTTTAATTTCCTTCAGTGGCAGCTATTGTGCATGTGCAATGCAAAGGCACAGCATGCAGATGTAAGATAAAGCAAATGGTGAAGATGTGCCAAAAATAAAAATTGAGTTTTTTAACATACACTTAGTCTGTCAAAAAATATGTAGTTTCTACTGAGTGATATTTTTTCCAAAACTATAATTATCTTGGTAATTTTTTGTTGAGTTTTCTTTCTTAGTGCTCATTTGTACAGTAGACAGATGTTCAAATGTTTAATTTGATTTGTCTGTGGCATGCGTGTCATCACTGCAACAGCTGCTGATGCCACTTTAAAACAAAGCTGATATATTCAGGGTTTTGAAGGTTTTATTAAACTCCATGCATTTGGTGACCTCTTGATTGGCATTTAATTTAATTAGAGTACACCGTGTCTTTCTTCTGTTTACCTCTACTGATTATGCTGAATGTGATTCCCTTTTCTATTATATTGGTAGTGGCATCATAAGCTTGCAGGCCTGGTGGGAACAAGGAGAATGAGACGTTAACTCCAGCCCATATGAAGAGGTTTTTTTTGGTCTCCATTCATTTCACCTGACTGGCAGCTGGGATTCCCTGTTGATCTATTGTTTGCGGTGTCATAATCTAATAACAATCTGGCTAATAATCTAGCCCTGCATTAGCTAATACATCACACAGATGTATAGCAACATTTGATCATCAGATTGCTTTTCCCATCCTATACATGCTGGAAACCAAATGGTGGCTGTGGACTCGCCATCCTTTTTCCTGCTCACAGTTGTACTGGTGTCAGGGCCATTAACCATTGCAGAAGACATCGTGTCAAGAGGTTTCACAAACTTAACTCACTAAAGACTCCATTGCAAAATGGTCAAGGAGACCCACTGTTGCTTTTGCAGGTCTGAAGGAGACTTAATAACTTCCACAGAGTCAGCACATTGTCTCTGATGAATGACAAGCTGCCTCTGGGGTGTAATGTTCTGGCGCACACATGGCCCCAGGGTCTGCTCTACACTTTCACTAATTTGACTATCCTGCAGCTTATTCAGGTAGAAAGAGTGAGACTGATTGAGGTGGCTCCTCTTTTGCCCCATTTGCCATGGTTTCACCAATTCTGCCTCTCTTAGACAGAACACAGTGGGAGTTCTAGCTTCGAAGAAACCTGCTGTCTCAGGAGAGCGGGATGCAATTTCACTCCTTTCCTTCAGGGTTCCTTGAAATCCCTGAGAGAGACAGACTGCTGGTTTTAGTTACCAAAGCCTTTAGTGAGGACTGGTCCCATAAACTAGGGCTGCATTGGGAAAACAAGTGGGTCTTATATGCTCTGACAAGCAGGGTCACCCCTCAGTATGTTAAATGAAAATTCATTCTTAAATGAAAACTATTTATTAGTTAGTTAGTTAGTTAGTTAGTTAGTTAGTTAGTTGTTATTTGCTGTCAGTAATATTATTTAAAATATTTGAAATTCTCTAAAGATCAGATTTTCAGAAAACCAAATGATCATAATTTTAATATGAAAATTCAATTTTGAAACAAAAAATGAAGTCTGCTGATGACATTCAAATTTCATCCTATGGTAAAGGAATGAACCTGATGAATGTAGCAGAAAATGCAATAGTAAAAAAGTGAGGGGACCTTGTATTCTTCTGTGCTTGAATTTCATATCCAGTCCTGTGAACTGCTGAACTTACAACTCTTGCTTTGAGCAACTGCTTGGTGATACTATTAGTATCTGGGCTGAGCAGATTACCACTTGCCTTACTTAACTCCCTACTGGGAGACTCTTGGACTATCCACCTGTAGTAGCTGATTAATGACATGTGGCCTCTACTCTTCAAATGCAACTTTGAAGAGCAGAGACCAAGCCCTATTTGAAAAGGAATCCATTAAAAAGCTATAATCCCAAAAGGTAGAGTCACTCATGCCATGGATAGTTGGTATTTTAAAAGGCAGTGAGGGCTTGACAGCTGTTATTTAGAGCAGAGGCTCAGCAGGTTAACCCACAAAAGAAAGGCCTCTTTACTGATAAATAAAACACAGTGCTCTACAGTTTCAATAATAACATGAGTAGTAAAATTCCCGGGAAGTGCTGTTGGAGTCTCTGAGCAAAGGTAAATTCACTAAATGTACCAGGCTTTCTCCCCTTGCCAAAGGCAACTCAAAATCATTGACTCGGAAGCACTCTTGGAGTCATGTAAACTCTATCTTTTTATTTTAATACCCTAAGCATGATAGCTCATGTGCCTTACAGCCAAAATGTGCTAGTTAACAGTCTTTTTTCAGAAAATATGCATGAAAACCTACAAGAGAACTTTACAGTTGTTACCCTTTCCAGTTTGACTTCTTACCATGTTGTTTCCATTGGTTCTATCATAAGGAAGGTTCTGCTAGCCCCAAGGTGAATCGTTTTAACTGAAAAATTAATTCAATTTTTAAATAATTGGAAGTACACATTGAATGGAAAGCCAGTGACAGTTATTGCTATTCTTCATCTTTCATCTTTGCTGCATCTTGTTATCCAGTTTCAAATTGTAATGCTAGTATGAAATAACAAAGTCACTGTTTGACTTTAATGTTAGGTTGGATTGTGTTCTTGAACTGCTCAGAGTGTTAAGTGCCTCTCATTGTAACATCTCCAACACATCACCTTGTCACTCTCAACAAGTTTTCAATTCAACTGATCGTAAAGCATAAAAGTCTTTGCAAGCCCAGGTGATTTATGAAGCATCTATTGTATATCAAGGTGGAAAGATTTAAGGAAGACACTTGTGTGAATGTGAGCAAATTCATCAAAGTGGATTATCTTTGCAGCCAGAAGTGCTCTCCAGAGATTGACCTTCTTTAGAATTTCATCAGTGAGACATGGAACACAACTCTGAGTATGTTTTGAAAGATAAGGGGCTGATATACAAGGAGGGTGACCATGTGTGTATGTGCATCTGACATGTAGTTACATATGACACGGAACAATCCTGTTTTGTCAAAGAAAATTTTGATGAATTATGTTTATAGTGTTTACCAACACCAGCGGGGTGTCTCCCATTTTTAGGCATTAGAACATCAAGTCCTCTTCACCGCCTCTCAGCTTAATTTCATGTGCTAAAGTGAAGAAGCTTGACCTAACATTTAAACAAAACATTTAACTTTACACTTGATTTTCACAAATCAGACCCATAACTTATACTCTGAAACAGCCAGCTTATTTAGTAGATGTCACATTTTCACAGTTTTCACGGAGTTTAGGTTTGCATCAAGTGCAATGCTTAATATAAATTTCCTTTTACTCCAAGCAAACTACAAAAACACTATTAATAGTCTTTTTCTTTTTTTGAATTATGCAAAGAAGTAGAAAGATGTAAAATGTAAAGTTAAAAAAAATCTTTCTAAAAAAACAAACCCTAAACCCTCTGTCATGGTGTGCTGTGTGGAAGGCTGGATCGGACGCAAATGTAGGTCTGTCAGAGATGAGACTTAAACTCAAAACACAGCTTTATTCGCTGGAGACACTTTGCATAAGAAATAAACTTTACCAAACTAACCAAAAAACCTCGAACATGAACTCGAAAATAAGCTGGACTCAACAAACTAAAACTAGGAGAACTAAACCAGAAACTAAAAACTAGAATTTCACCAGGAACACAGAGCGAGAAAAGCACGGAGAGGGAGTACATGAAGGTTAACAACACGACAACAAGCAGAGGAAGACTGAGGACTGAAATACACAGGTAGAATCATGAGAGGATGGGGAACAGGAAGAAATACAGCTGGGACAAATCAGACATAATGGGACGAGGGAAGGCAAAACTAGATACGCTGGCGTAGGAGACAGACTATCAGAATAAAACAGGAAATACGCCACGTACGCACAGACACTGACTCAGAGACACAAGCTTAACCCTACAACATAACTGACATGGTAACAGAGGGAACATAGAGTACAGGGACAGGAGTGACATGAGACACAACTGACTGATGACTGAACAAGAGAATAAACACGAGGACAAAGTACTAGAAAGACAAAACAGCAACCAAAACACGAGTAGACATAAACCAAGATAAAACCAAAGATTGTTGTTGTTATTATTATTATTATTATTATTATTATTATTATTATTATTATTATTAACTCATTCACTGCCAATGGCTGGCAGTGAATGAGTTAATAATAATAATAATAACAACAATAATAATAATAATAATAATAAAAAACAAAAATCAAAACACTGGGTCACCAACCCAGGACCGTGACAATGTCTCTGTATGAAGCAGCACTGTTGCCTCACAACAAGGTCCTGAGTTCAATTCTACCATGAGGGTCTTTCTGTGTGGAGTTTGCATGTTCTACTGGTTTTTTGTGTGGGTTCTCTCCAGGTACTCCAGCTCCCACACTCCAAAGGCATGCAGTTATTGGGTTTAGATTAAGTGGTGTGAGTGTGAATGGTTGTCTGCACAGGGTGTACCCTGCCTCCCGCCCTAAGACAGATGGGATAGGGTCCAGTCTGAATTGAATAAACGTAAGAAAATGGAAGGATGGATTTCCTACTGATCCAATGCCACATCTCTTTTTCCATAAATATGCTCATGAAATATCATTTAAAGGAAGCTTTTGTACCATGAGTCATTCTGCCAATTAAGCAAATGAGCGGAGTTATGATTATGCATATGTAACCATTATGCTGTCTTTTAGTTATTCTGTTAAAGGTGCTCGATTGAAATATTGTCATTTATCAAATAAAATAAGGAAATGTCATTCACTTGTTTTCTGAATTAAACTGGTTATAGGTCTCATTACTGTTCTTTGCAGATTGTCAAATTCATGTTTGTTATCATATTTTCCCTTGTGTGCCATATGAATACCTACAGTGTCACCCACCGTCATGCTAGACTGAAACTAGAGGAGAGTAGTGGAGTGTATGCCTGCCATTATCCTCGGGGTTGGCAGAGAAAGACTTAGGAGGTTTGAGTCTTGGATTGCCTTAAGCAGGGACCCTCATCTGCATGCAGAGGGCTTCTACAAGGCATTGGCACAGCTACATAATGTCAAGCAATTTTGTGTAACTGAAGTATTTGATTTGTGGTAGAGCAGCACGTATAGAGATGGACACAATCTCAGTTTATATCAAGAACAGCTAAACTAGACTGAAACATAACCTCATGTCATGCATACCATAACTTGCCTAACAGGTAGTAGTGAGTGACAGACTGCTATGTTGACATCTTCGCCTTATTGTGAATGCCACAGAAAAAGGGCTTTTATTACATGACAAACCTTTAACCTAATGTTTTGGCCAGTTAAAAGATTTAAGCTACATCTGAGTTGTTCAGTGTGCAGGCAGGAAGTAAAGGTACAAGACAGAAGTAAGCATTTTACGTCTTTTCATACTAAATTGCAAGTCTTCGTGTTGCTGTACTGCAAACCACTTACAACCTCTACTGAAAAGGCAATTTTGTGTCGAATGGGCCACTGAAATGGTAAATCTTACAATGTTGTGCCTGAAGCAAAAACAAAGATTTGACTTAAGTGCTGCTATGGAAAGAATGAGATAGAAGAAAACAAGAAAAAAATAGAAAAATGTAATAAATATCACAATCCAAGACCAAGGCTGAGGCTGCATGTTTCCTCTATTTGATGCTATGACTCATGTTTTTGCCAACATTAAAGTAGGTATACAGACTAATCCTTCAGAGCTACTATTGGCCAATGGAAGCGTTTCTCTTTCTCTCTTGTATTTTATAATCATATAGTCAGTTAAGTGTAATTTCAAACCTCAAGTCCAATATTTATCAAAGAAGTGATATGACTTACAAATTACATTAGATAGATGCTTCATATGACCTAGTTCTTTGTTATTTTTCCCTGGTGTTTGAGCCTTTATTGGACAGAAATAGTACAGAGTTAAAAACAGAAAGAATGCCAGCAGAGATCAAGGGACGGATGACATGCAGGAAATGGTCCAGAGCAGAATCAAACCAGGCCCTTGCAACCTTTCAGCACATGGGTCTCTTGCTCAGCCAAGTAAACTATAGCAGCACCCTGTCGTTAAACCTTTTAAAAATCCATTCTTACCATTGCATGTGCAGAGGTGGCTTGCTAGCTAAAAGGTTAAAATTAGTGTCAGAACAGGACTGGTGAGCCAAAGCACAAAGAACAGGGGCTTCAGCTTCATAGGCATGCACCTGAAAGCATCGGCCAAAAATGTATAACTAAGCCTATCATTAAACAGCATATGTATCTCTAAGTTTGCATTTGGTTTGATTTATGTAGCATGAAACAGTAACATGGAGTGACAACTATTTTTGAAATTTACTTTATTCATGTACATCAATGAAATTGCTAAAAAAATATAGCAGTTAGCCATATGCCACGCGTGTGTGTTAGCCGTGTGAGTGAGTGTGTACACATTAACGCAGTATTTCATTACCGAAAATGACATTTCTAAAGTTTTTTTCATAGTAACACTACATCTAGTGATGGTCCAGCTTTAACAACAGGTTTTACAGTAATTTATACAGTAAATTGTTTATTTTGTAAAAAAAAAAAAAAAAAAGAAAGAAAGAAAAGAAAAGAAAAAAGAAAAATAATGACAGGAAAAATAAATCAAAATTGAAAGAATATTAGCATTGTAATACATTGTAAAACATGACTTGGATACTCACAGACATAAAAAATTAACAGACACATAATTTTCCTTTTCATTCTTGTAGTGCCTGGTCAGATTTTAAAAGCAACCTAAAAATAAAAAGATTAGTTTAAATATTACATGATGTTACATTTTAATTTTTCAGTACTGTGGTAAATATTGTAGTTGTTTTTTTTTGTGTTTTAAACCTGAGTTTATTTGAAAAAGTTCTTTAAAACAATGCTGTTGGGAAATGGCATAAATTATCTGTCAGGTAGTAATATATGCGAATCGTATATATAAAGATAAATAAATAATTTGACTTTCTCTTTTGTGTCTCGGCTTTCTAGAACCTTCACCCTCTTCTTCTCATCTTCTGGCTCCGACTTCTACATTTCATTCCTCCTGTTCATTTTATTCTCCATTGCCTCATACTCTTTGTTCTCTCTCCCTTTGTACTTCTGCCTCTTTTCTGTCTCCTGCCGAAGTGTTTTAAAGTATAATTTAGTAAAATGATATAGCCCTTCTTCATTTTATCAGTGTCTGAGTTGACGTGCCACTTTGGATTTAAATTTTCAACAACACATAAACAAAGGCAAAATGTAGTTTTTGCAAACTTTTATTTATAATATTAAGACAGTATAATTCTACTTGGTGTTTAGGTGTTTGTTGTTAAAATAAGCCTAAAGCTTCTATTGTAATTACCAAAGAACATATATCTCTCCATTAATTAGGCCTACATTGATTATGTATTCTTAAGTCTATGTACTAATGCTATAGTAAGTACAATACTAATCTTATTCTGGGAAAAGATGGTAGTACATCCCTTAACTTCCCTTCTATCTTAATCATCTTGTTGTTATTTTCAACATCTTCACGGTTTCACAGTTTTTCCAAAGCTGATGTAGAGATTAATATTTATGTGCAATAACAGATATTTTTTGGACTGACTGTCACTAGAACCTATTTTGTTGGTCCAGTTGAATAAATTAGCTCATTGCCTGCTTTTACATCGGCTGAAAAAAGATGTTTTCGTTTTAACTAAGGTTTCACTTATGAGTTATTTATTTGGGGAAATTTTGATTCTTTGCACATATTTCCAACCAGATGCACTGCATTCACGCTTTGGGGCAAAGCCTGCTCTGCTGTGCTTGTTCTCCATAAGTTTGCGTATTGATTGCACCCAAATTAATCGAAAAAAATATAAACATATCAAAACATCAAAACAAATTTTGCATGCAAGCACCACATTTTGAGTGCTGAGTGTAGTAAAATGTGCTGTCAAATAACCAGAACCAGTGAACCATCTTATTACAGTATTTTCTACACTCAAAAAAATAATTCATTGGATGAACGTAATTTTATCTTGCCACTTATATTCCATCTAAACAAATCATGTTATATTAATCATTTCTTGGTTGTGTTGTGTCAACACGATATATGTGTGTAGGTTTCACATAACATTAACATTAACATTCAATTAATTTGACTTTTGTTCAATCAACATGTTTGCACCACATTAGTCTAATTAAATTTATTTAAATTCATCTTAGATTGTTTAAACACTTTGGCACATCAAAAGTGATTTTCCTGTGGTTTGACATCTAATGTGATCTTGTGAATTTAGTGAGTCGACTCAAAAAAATGAAATTGGGTGGTTGTTACTACAATCTAGTAAGGGTGGTTAGTTGCCTGGATCCAGCCACTCTTACTTTATTGTAGCATGTCATCTCAACAAGAACAAATTAAGTTGCTGAATTTCATGCAGATACTAAATGATTTAATTACGTTCACCATAGAAACATGGAGTTATTTAGTTCAAATGACAAGTTTGGATCCTGTGCATGTAACAACCACCCAATTTCATTTTTTGAGTGTAAAGAGGATGTTTGATTTTTATGTTTTTTAATTGGATGAAAGGGCTTTACTTCATACATGTTTGTATAAGCAGTTTGATTAACCTCATCTTTGTGACTGGTGTTCTCTTCAAGTATGTTTGTTATATTTTCTATTAACCTTTATTGGTTGAAATCCCTTTTATAGTTCTAACTCTTTCTTACATCTCTAACTATTACATACATCATCTTTTAGCCCATTTAGAGAATGTAATAGGCCAAAATAAACTTATAAACTACTACTGGATTTTGGTGTAGTGTATTTTTTACTGATGCCCCTATTACTGTGTACCAGGATTGTATGTTGCATTTACTTTTACAATAACAGTGTGACATGGAAAGATGACTGGGTCTTATTCATCATACAGTGGCTACACCTTGATACAGCTGTGTTAAATCAGGTTTTTGCAATTACTCTGGCTTGCCTTCCCCTGCTTGTGTTCCTCTAACTGGAGGGACACTTGCAGGCTTTTGTTACATGAAGTGCTCCAATTGAAACACAGTAGAGACAAGATGAGAAAATTGAAGAAGGAATTGGTTTGGGGTGTCATCAGGTACAATATGTGTGTCTGTAATGCTACCTTTCACAGTGTTCTACCAGTGTGCTTAAATTGTGGTGTTTTTATTGGACCAGCAGTAGAGATGTATGGGGCCGTGTGCTCCCAGGAGAAAAGTAAGCTTGTGTTTCTCTGAGTGGAAGTGCTGTTATTAATAGAGGGGTAAAGCAGGAGGCTCTATTATTAGTATAATTTATTGGTTATTATCAATACATAGAGCTGAAGACACTGATCATTGAGTACAGCTCGACACTGGTGATAAACACAAAGTATTCACTGCTAAGAGGATTTTGCAATTACACTTAACTAACTGCACAATGTCATTTTCAATAGGCTGATTGCTGGGGTCACCAATCTTTACTATTATAAGAGCCATTTTTAAACTTTTCTAAACCCTTCAAAATCATTGTGGAGCTGTAAAAACTGTTTGTTTAAACTTGGCATAATGAATGTAAAACAGCTTCTTGGGTATAATTGAGCCTGTCAATATTACTAAAAGGTAAAATTAAAATGCTTTACCACATGTGGCTAGATAAGTTATCATTATTTAATTTTTGATTATAATAATACCTTGTTTTTGTTGAATTCATGGAATCACAGACTAGAACTACAATAACTAATTATTATTTACTTGTTAATTTTATTGTAATGCAATAAAAAATATCTATCACCATGTTTAGGCCTACTTTGATATATGGGTAACTACAAAGCTGTCATGTTTAGGCTGTGTGCAGGTATGGAGGACCCAAAGTGCAGACTCAACTGAGGTGGGAGTGAAAATCAAAAAACAGAACACAGAACACTAACAAAGAAACCAAAAGAACAGATAAATAAAGGCAAAATCAAAGTACAATAATAATGAAAACTCAAAAGTCTGGGTCAACGACCCAGGTCTCCTTACACAAAGCTGTGCAGCCATGCATAGCTGCAGCTGTGAGTCCTACTTGTTTTTGTGCAAATTAATCAAATTAAAAGGATCCTGTTTTGATAATACATTTCATAAAAGGCAGCCCAATAGTTTTGAAAAGACAACAGTAAGTATAATGTAGTTGTTTTTAATTGTATTGTAAGTCCAGCAAAAGATCAAGCATACTAGTAAACTGTACAATTGGCAGCGAGCGTAAACACATTTGTCTTGTTTCCTGCTCTAGTTTCCTCCTTGACTTTTTGTTTTATTTAAATTTAGAATTCAGAGTAGGGGGGCTCTGGACTAGCCATTTATGTGTATTTACCCAGGCTAACCAATGCAACTGAGGTTAAGGATAATTTTCATATTTATCTAGCTTTTTGTTAAAGCCATAAGGAGATGCTGGTAAGAGAGCCACATGTGGTCGGGGAATCATAGGAATCTTGCACTAGTGCAATCAAACTGTTGCATAAAGTGTTACAGATTGTACAGAATGTTTGTTCTGTTGTAGTTTGCCACACTTTGTGCAGGTCTTTTGTAATTAACTCAAAGGTAAACAGTAATCTTTTAATCTAGAGGCTCCTTCTATAAAATGTTGCTATGGTCCTATAGTGATTTTTACAAATACACTTCAGCCCTAAAATTTTCTGAGCATTACATTGCAGTTACATTACATTATGAGGTGTTACATAGTGCAAAGTACATAACTCAGTGTGAGGTCCAATTGCATCCATAGTGCAGGTAAATAGTCCAGTGAATTCCCAGAAAGCTAGTGCGCGACATGTTTGCTCCTGCATGCTCCTGCATGCTTTACCCAGGCAATTTCCTACATTTCTCAAGTTATGCACATGCTTGATGTGAACTATCTCCTGTTGGGTGCGAAATGTAAAAAGCTTTCTATGGACAAATGTCATGTTTATGTTTATCGAAGCTGATCAGTAACATTTAAATGAGAACATTCGCCATATTTCTTCAAATACGTTTCTGGCACTTTTTAAAAAACAGTTGTTGGTAGACTTGGATGTAGGGACATTATGGGAAAAATGTCCCGGTCCTGGGTCGGTGACCCAGTGTTTTGAGTTTCTTGTATCTCTGAGTTTTTGTATTATGCTCTTAGTTCTTTGTCGCCCCAGTTTATTCTATAGTCTAGTGTCTTAGTTTGGCCTTCTTGTATTCTGTTTAGTTCTCTGAGTATTTAGTAGCTGCCCTCTGTGTCTCTTTGTTGTTGTTCTCTGTGTTTCTTAGTTGCCCTGTCTCCCCTAGTCTAGTTTGGATCTGTGCTACTTCCTGTTTTACTTTGAAGGTCTGTGTCTCATGTGAGTGTATCCTACTTTGCTTCCTTGTCTTGTCAGTTCTGATTTCTCCCAGCTGTGCCCTCTTTCTGTATCTTATTCCCCTCGTTACTTCCCAGTGTATTTAAACCCTGTGTTTCTCTGAGTCAGTGTCGTGTCGTCCCTCATGCTGTGTGTGTTTTATTAGATTCTTCTCAGTTTAGGTTTTGTAGACGTTCTTTGTTCAGCAACAAAAGCTGCCATTTTGAATTCAATCCCATTTCTAGTGAGTTTGCGTTTGGGTCCAATTCCTGCCTGCACACAGCCGAAACGTGACAAAAAAACTGAAGCATCAAATTAATATAAATTTAATGAGCAATGATTTTGATCATCTTCTGATTGTCCTCTGCTCAAAATGTTCCAGCTCTTTCTCAGTTTAATGCCATTCCAAATTGGATATTGCTGGTCTGTGAAATGTTGGCTGATCAAAAACAAGCATTTTGAAGACCAAAAATTTCAGTTACCTGCCACTGATGTTTGAGGGCCACCCACATGCACAGCTCCCCAGAACAGCTATTAAAACTGCCCTGTGATTCCACTTGTGGCTGTGTGGATGTGAGCTGAATATGATGAAGTACTTCCCTGTCAGAGGGTTACTTACAGCCACGCTGTCCCAGGAGAGTTTGCTGTGTGACACTGGCAGAAGGAGAGCAGTGACCCCAGTGATGGCCAGCTGAGGGACAAAGTCCAGAGCTGACTGTTAGAAGGCAAACCTCTCAGTGGTTGCTTAAGCTAATCACCACAGGGATCAACAACCATCGCTTTGTTAAAGCTTATATTCCCACGTTAGGAAATGAGTTTTAAAGATAAGTGAACAGACTATTTCCTGACACACTGTAAAAGTCACAGAATGCCTCTGGTGGGTGAACTGGCCAAAGTCCCATTGTTCTGCTTTGTTATATCTCTCCTTTTCTTATTGCTTTCCTATGTCATTGTCATTGACATGCTATTATCAGTTTTATTGTTCAGTTCTGGCAAATATTGGACTCATTCAGCTGGTGTGGGATCCCTACTCATCTTGAACATGGTTTCATCAGTTCCTGCTGTTTTTGGCTTGTCTTGTTATGTAAAGCTACTTTAGATAAGCTGTGGTTCCTTTATTTTTGTTTTGTTTTTTTAACATTTTGCAGTCTTAATTTGTTCATCATTAAGTAAGATTATTTTAGGCATGGTGATAAATGAGTGTAAGTATAAACTATGCCTAAATAAGCAACAGTTGTGTATATTTATTAGTACTCTTTTATCTTGAAAGCGGCGTCTTATGTTATTTTAAGGGTTATTTTCTAAACCACTGTTATTTTGGCATTTTGCTATTTGGGACAAAAGGAAAATGCATTTTTAAATCCCACTCAGGAGGCAGTAAAAATGAACTGTACAAAGGAAAACAAGTTAATTATATTATGTGGTTTATTTAACTAATTACAACAAGTACTTAATAATAATCCACAAGGATAATTGTAAAATACTCTAAAACTGCATAAGAAAACGTGTCCATATTTGGATACAGTTAAAAACATGGATGGCTATTGTTGTTATGAAAACAACAACAACCATAGGCCAGCTTAATACCTTGACTTTAATGTTATTACATTTATAGACACACTGTTTTCATCTTTCATTTTTAATTCTCATTTAAGCCATGCAGAATTCATCAGTGACATGTCACTTAGCAACCTAAACCTGGAGGTTTTAAGGGATGCATAGACTAAAACAGTGTTTAGTAGCAACTTCTCTTATATGTTCAACTTGAACTAATAGCATTTCATCCATTTAGCTTCTTAATTTCTCAAGAGTCCACTAAAACGCAATGTTTTTCCATAATAAATTAATAATAGGATTACTTGCAAATGAAACACAAGGAGCCAGAAACCAAAACAGCAAACACAGGAGCCCAGAAAACAACTCAAAACAACCAAACAAACAAGGTCCACAAAAGGTGCAGGAGGCCATGAAAACAGTTCCGAAAAAAAGTTCAGGGGGCCGGCCTGGAGGTAGACAGCACAAGGTCCAAACCCGGGCAGTTCAGGAGGCCGACCGTGTGAAAAGCAACAGCGGCGAAGGAGGTCCGGAGACCGGCCGTGCGGAAGGCAGCGGCAGCGGCGGCGACGCAGTTCAGGAGGCCATCCACGATGGCAATGAAGTCCAGTCATCAGCCTGGAAGGTGGCTGGCGATGTTGAGGTGCTGGACGTGGACTGGACGGCGCTTGGCAGCGGCAGGACCAGGTGAGGCAGGACCAGGCAACGATGGCGTGGGAGCTGCTGATGGTGGCGCTGCAGGTGATGGCGTGGGAGCCGCAGATGGTGGCGCTGCAGGCGACGAAGACTGGACGGGCCCTCGGACCCTCCAGCGGAGACAGAAAGGCAGGAAGGCAGAGGAGCAGGCTCAGCAACAATTGACTCAGCTAAAATAGGTTTTAACCCCTTTTCACCATGATTAACAGTTTTCAAAATCCTAGGTTTAACAGTCTTAGAGTGAGCTGACTTGGGGATGACTGAACCAGACTTGACAAAACCTGAACTGACAGAACCTGAACTGAATGTCTTAGTACTAGTAACATTGCTCACAGTTTTAACAGGGTTCATAGTCTTAAGCTGAGGATTATTGTCCTTGATTCCTCCCTGCTCAGAGGGAGCAAAATGAAAAAAAACATTTCCCAGTCTACGTCATCATCCAAAAGGGAAGTTCCCCACGGATCAGAGGTGAGTTTATTACTCTTAACGTCAGATGGGACGTGAGAATAGGAGAGAAACACAGCTGGGGCAAATCAGGCCTAACGAAACAGGGGAAGCAAAACCAGACACATTAACATAAGACATGCACCTCCAAAGTAAAACAGGAAACATAACACAGACTGAACTACAGACACAGACTCTGACTGGACACAGGGAGACAGCAACTATGGAACAGAACAGAAACCAGAAGACAACTCTGACAAAGAAACCAAAAAACTAGAAATGATAAATGATATAATAAACTCAAAACTCTGGGTCAACGACCCAGGCATCCTAACAATTACCTTATTGTGTGTGTATAACCTCTTTTTAAGTTTTGTGAATATTATACACAGTTATGCTGAGGATTGTCGGCCAGTTTCCACTGGAAATGCCTTTTGGTTAAATTGTCAGCAAGGAATTTGCATTTGCACTGTTAAATTTTTATATAACTTCCATGCACATAAAAAACAGCTGCTTGTTTAAGTGAAAATACACTGATGTTTTTTTTTTTTGCACTAATAAAGTTGTGGAGTTGTAAAGTATTTTGTCTAGTGTCAATTATATCGTCAGTTATATCATTATTGCAAATTTTCAAATGTATATCGTGATAAATATTTTTGGTCATATCGCCCTGCTCTTCTTGCAATAATTAATCTAATTGATCTAATGATTATATAGACACATATATAGGTGCAACATTGTATTTCATCACGCTGAATGATTTTCAAACCTGCTCACGATTATTCCTGCTTTTGAGAGCGTTGACTCTCCTCATTATGCTATAATAAAGTGTGATTATTAATATAATTACTCAGTTCATTTAGTTATATGAACAGTAGCAGGTGGGCGTTTGCAGTATTTCCACACGCTGTAGCGTTGACCTTGTGCAGTTAACCATGACAAGTGTATTAAATATACTGACATTTTTACAGAAGTGTGTTGTTATGCGCTCTCCTATCGATTTTCAGTGAAAGTCCTCTTAGGAATGTCAAAGTGTTATACTTGTCAGAGAGAATATATTGATATGCTTGCCATGTGCTTGCAAACATTTCCAGTTCACAGCAAGGAGAATCTTATCATGGTGTCTGACTTTGTCAACACTATTAAATTTAGAGAGAGTCTATGATTAATAACTTCCACATAAGGAGAAAATAGGAAGACGCGCAGGCTTGAAGGCTTACAGAAAGATTAATGAGTGTCAAAAACAATGAATTTTCCATTAGATAGTAGATTGTCATACATTACTTGTGTGATCTTCCAGGTTTCCTCATCAGATAAGTTTGTTCAAGGATCATCAAAAAATTATCCATTTTTTATAGATAAAAATTTTGTCCCTTGTGCACAAGTCAGAAATATTACTTTTTCCAAAATACCACAACTAGCAATCTAATCATAGTTTTTATTGAACATTTGACCTGACTATTAAGAGAGAACAAATACGAATGTGCAGAACTTGCCTTGTGAAGGCTGGTTGCAAAGGGGAAAAAAGGACTGATTACAGGACACTCTTTTAATTTCAGCAGCATTATTTAAAACACACATGCACACGCAAGAACACGGGAAGTGTCATGCCTCTCTAAGACCTTTCTCTGCAACTGTGTTATTATTGTTACCAGCGATGGCCAGCTGATATCAAATATCAGCAATGGGGAAAACAAACACGCAGCATTCATGAGCATGTTGAATACTAATGCAACTTTGAGTAGCAGAAAAATGATAAGAAGTGAAAAATTATTCTTCACAACAAGAGAATCAAATGAGGCATGCATAGCGTGAACAATGCCACTGGCACCAGCAGCTGGAAAGGGATAGTGGTCTGTTGGATATTTCCCATAATAGACCAGATGTGTCAGCATACAGTACATTTGTGGACCAGAGAAGAGTGGTAAATTGTATAAGTGAGGCTTTCTTGACAATTTCAGAAGTGCTTTTTTTGAGTTATTTTCTCTGTCCACAAGTAGCAGCGCATTGCATGACCTTTAGTCTGTGAAAATCTGGGAGAAATTTGTAAGTAAAACATTAATTTTCAAACAAAAATAAATCACTAATGCCAAAATAAATAAAAAAATAAGAAAAAAAATAAATTACAAATGCTTAAACGTTTTTGTTTATCCTTCTGTTCTTTCTAATGCAGACTTTGGACTGTGTAAACTGCACCTTAACATCAGGTTCCACAGATTTTTCAGGTTCTAGTTACATTCCCTGAGAAATCAGACTTCAGCTTATAATAGCGTAATAGTTTCAGTTGTTGCCAGGATATCCAGTTCAAAACCGATTTTTGGTGAGGTGGACACTAAGGAAGGAAAAAAGGAATTTTATCAGTTGGTTACGTAGAGAGATTGAGCTGGAAAGAATCTGCTGTGGGTTAGGGTGGTTAAGAATAGAGATAGAGATGTGTGTAAAGAGCATACTGGGTACGTGTAAGCAGTATTTTGAGAATAATGAATGCAGAAAATGGGAGAGCGAGGAGGACAGAATCCAGAGAATTAGTAAGGAGGAAGTAAGAGCAGCTGTGAAGAGGATGAAGACCGAAAGGCAGTTGGTCCAGATGACATACCTGTGGGAGGTACAGTATGTATATGTCTAGGGGAGATGTTTGCGATGATTAAAGCTGGGTGACATACAGCATTATCTTGCTGGCAGCAGTAATCAAGGGAAAGATATGGTCGCCAACAATACTCAGGTAGCCTGTTAAACCATTGTTCAGTTGGTACTAAAGGCCCCAAAATGTCCCAAGGAAATATCCATGACACCAACCACCACCAACCTATACTGTTGACGATTTCATGTTTTCATATACTTTTGGCCAAATTCTGATCCTACCATCTGACTCTCGCAGCCGAAATTAAGACTCATTAAACCCAGCAACATTTTTCCAATCTACTATTGTCTGGTTTTGTGAGCCCGTGTGAATTGTAGCCTCAGCTTCCTGTCCTTAGTAAGTTAAGCTTGGGAGTGGCACCCAATGTGGTCTTCTGCTGTAGCCCATCTGCTTCAAGGTTCAACTTGTTTCCATTCGGTGATGCTTTTCTTGCATACCTTAGTTGTAATGAATTGTCATTTGAATTATTGTTACCTCATCATCTCGTCATCTCAAAGCATTCTAGCAACCCTCCTCTGACTTCCAGCATCAACAAGGCATTTACACCCAGAGAATTGCCACTTAATGGATATTTCCACTTTATTGGACAATTCTCTGTAAACCCTAGTGATATTTGTGTGGAAAAATCCCAGAAGATCATCACTTTCTGAAATACTCAGACAGGCACTTTTGGGGATTACATACTCACCTCTTGTACTCATGTGATGACATCAAATAACTGCTTTGCATAAAATGATTACATTAGTTGGCTTTAACTTGATCCAAAGACCCTTGGTGTTTTACTGTCCTAACAGATGCTGCTGTAAAGCTGTATTTAGTATTTAATCTTGTCATATGCAACACTATTGCCAGAAAAAATAGGCAGTTACAGTTGCCATAACTATATTGGAGTGTTCTGACTTTCGTTTGACTTTAATTCTAAGTAACTACATTACTTGGGACAGGAGCTACAGATGCATGTTTTAATGAAGGATTAATGGTACAAATAAGGTTGTAATAGAGTTAAAACTGATAAAGATGTAATAGTCAAGTCTTTTCTGTTTCTTGGTAATGTATTGGTGATAACACTTGACACATCATCAAGTTATGTTATAAATGAGTACTGAGTATCCTACTCCCATTTCCATATTAACAACATTTAATCTTATACTTCCTGTCACCATGGAGCAAATAATCATTATGCTATCAATTGTATTCCTTCACACTACCTATCTAACTTCCTGTCTCCTTCCTTTACCCCCTCATGCTATCAGTGGCTGGGACAAAAAGCAAAGCTAGAGGTGAGTTATTGCCTCCATTTTCTTGCTACATGATTTATGTTGCACGCAGTTCCCAATAAACAATGTTTGGATCACCCTTTTATCTCCACCAAAAGCCTAGCAAGCATTAACATACGCTGCTCCTCCTGAACCATTCTGGGCATTTTTTTGTTGTCGTTGTTAACCTTTCTTTCTCCAGGAAAGGTTTGTTGAACATCCTTGCTGTTTTCAGATACAACCTTCTTCACGTATGTATAGATTTCACACTGAAGTGCTGCCTGCCTCACCCAGCCATGCTTTCCTGCATTTGGCCTCTGTGCAGCTCATCTGGAGCAGCTGGGGGTGGTTTCCAGTTCAAGGACACCTCATATTTAGGGGGGATCATTTCTTATTTACTCATCCTCGACAGATTTTCTTAGCTGTATTGCACATTCAAACAGGAGATGTTCTGGTAACCAACTTTATTTTTTTTTCACCTCTGACCATCAGTATTTTACACTTTTTCAGATAAATATGTTCACTTCAATGAGTCTTATCTATTGCTTATTAAAATCTGCTTTCAAATGCATTATTAATTTAGATATTTGGTAATTTTAACAATGTTTCTTTAAGTTCAACATACATTTTGTGTTATTGGACTTTTTTGTTTGTTAGTTTGCTAGCATTTTTTTTTTCATTATCTAGGTGTTACATAGATATTATTTGCTTTATGTCTACCTTACCATTTTTTATTGGAATCCCTCACTACAATCATACACTCATACATTAATTAGTTCTCAGTCTATTTGTTTTGCTGTTTGTGGTTGTTTTTTCTTTTACATATCCTCAACCAAACTAAATGATTAATTTTTTAATTTTGTTTTTTTCTTAAAATGAATGTTAAGCCCCACACTCCCTCCTGGAAAATACTGTCTTTTCTAATTACCAAGGAGGTTTTTTTAATAATTAACAGAAGATACACATTTAGCCTTTGTACCCGTAGAATGGGACAGGCTTTTTCAGCAGCACCTTTGTAGCTGATTAGTTGTTGATTATATATTATATATGTGTGTGTGTGCGTGTGCGTGTGCGTGTGTGTGTGTGTGTGTGTGTGTATGGGTTCATATATATGAACCCATGCATCAGTCTTGAATATTTATTAATGGATTTTGTAATGCTGTAATGCATGCTGATGATTGCTGTGTAATTCATGGAATAACTGTAAGAAGTCAGTATAAAAGATCCTCCTAGCAGGCATCATTATAATGGAAAACATGCCTCTTGGCTTATTTACCGAGACCTTATGAATAGATTTGTTTGCTCTGCGAGGATTCACCTGAGCGTATGAAGCAATGGTTTGGCCAGTGCAAGCAGAGGGAAAAAGAGGATCATTTATTAAAGTGAAAACATTGTATAAAGAGAGAAAACTGAGGATAAACTTTTTCGTGAGAAAACTTTTTATGGTCACCTCAAACTTAGGAAAGAAACTTGTATTGGCCACTATTTTTGATCAAACAATGAGACTAATGGGACTAAAGTGCTCCAACTCTGCTCCGACAAACACGTATGGCAGCAGTAAAACATGAAGTTGAAATAGCAGAGGTTGTTTTCACAGTTGTGTTATGTAACCTTTATGAAGGGCACATTCAGGCAGGTGGAATGTGAATTTAAAAGCCTTTCAAATACAGTTAATCTAGGAGAGGTTATGTTACATTAAAGAGAAAAGGCCGAGGATAGGGTTTACTGAACATCTAAAAGAGGAAATGTACGTTTCTCAAAGAGCAATCTCAAATGGACTCTAGGAACTAGTCTTACTTTTTCCTGTCATGTGCCTTCTCGACATTTTAGAGGAAATCCATAGTTGGGCTTACTGAGAAAATATTATACTCAAGCTTGTGCTTAACCGAATTAACATTGATTAAAACATTTCATTTGGCAGCCCTCGAGAGTTGGGTTGATTACCATTAGACGCTTTTCTTGTTGTCTTCTTTGTTGTCTTAGTGGTGCTAGTTGTTATCACTTTGTAGCCTGAATATCCTTAATATACTGTCACTTTGGCAGTTTTATTTTTCTGTGTAGTGTAATACTTACACGGACCTTGATTTTACTTAATTTGAGGCACGTTAAGTGTACATATGTTAAGTAACTACTTAAATATGAAATCTCCTGTTTCACGTGGAGACAGTACAGTATTTCTGACACACTTTCTGAAACTGATGTATTACCACTTTCTTCTTTCCTTTTTTTTCGTGCACAGCAGAAAAAAAAACATGGCTAAGAGTTTCCCCCAGCAGGGATATTTATTGCCAGTTCTGTGGATTGTCCACCCCCTACTTTTTCCCCCACCTTCCCCACTGCGGTAAATTATAGGGGAGGACGACGCTCAGTACCACCTCTGTGTCGAGGAAGGTTCACTTTTGCTCAGGTGTTAGTCTGTAACAGGTACAAAATGTTCTTTTTGATGAAGGGTAAAGCTAACAGACAGCTCACTCTGTCTTGGTTATTTCCTTTCTGAAAGACTTCATCAGCTCAATCAAATGACTGCATCATTTAGGATCACATTATCAGTGCAGACCATGAATACAATACAGCGCTGATAGTCATTTTTTGTGTGCCGGTGGGTTATCTCATCACATGCATTGTGTGTGTCTGAGTTCTTGTTTACAGATGATGGAGCCACTGTAAAAAATCACTGTAATCCTAGTGCAGATAGAGGGTGCATAATATATCTTTGTACAATCTACATAAACAAATTTAATGCAAAGATGACAACTAATTGATTTTACAAAAAGGAAGGAAAAAAAACAAGAGCAATAAGTATGAGGCCAGTTGCACGTGAACGTAGACACCAGATTATTTTATGGAATATACTATACTGTGTGTAAAAAAAAAAAAAAAAAAAAAAAGATACAAAATGATACATAAAGACTCTAATATTCATTTTGGTTAAATTAATATTAGATGAATGGTTTGGTTAAATTTCCTTTAGCATTTTAAACTAGTTACTTTTGGTAACTATCAAAAAGCATCTGACATAATTCTGGCTGGATATTTGACCAATCCTCTTGGATTAGGTAGAGTTTCTTTCAGTTGGTTGGTTTACTACCATGGAACCAGCTTTTTTTCAGTGTCCACAAATTTTAAATAGGAATAAGTTTGTGGCTTTGAGAAGGCTATTCTAGAAGCCTAATATTAGCCTGCGTTTTGGTTTTGCGTGTGTGATTTGAGATAAAGTTGAACAATTTGGAGGTAGTCCTCATTCTTCATTATTCCATTCACATTTTGCAATGTACCAGTACCACTCGAAGCAAAATATCCCCAGCGCATGATGCTACCACCACCGTGCTTTACAGTTGGCACAGTGTTCTTATTTCTGAAAGCCTCCAAACATTCCTCTTTTGGCCAAATCTCAATCTTTGTATTGTCTCACCACAAAACGTTTCTCCAGAAAGCACTTGGGTTGTACACGTGTGCAGCTGAGAAGGTCAGTTGAGGTTGAAGGTGTCAGTTTTGGAGTAGGGGTTTCTACTTCTTCTTTGTTGGCACCCTCCAAACCCATGGTGATGTAAACCTCGCTTTGCAGCGATGCTGATGTTCCAGGAGTTTTCAGTTCATGGCACACTTGTGCCTTGGTGGTTCCTGCAGTAAACAACCTAACTAATTTCCTCCATTTGAGGATGACTGACTTTGGCAAAGAGGTAACAAATCTAAATGACTTGCATTTACACACATTTGTTCGAACTGTGTGTAAGTCTAAGTTAAAAGTTGTGTATATGCAAGTGGAACTGATGATCTTGAAATCTGCAATTGTTTGAAAATGGCTCCAAGAGACCTTCCTACCTTGTATAAATTTCCCTTCTTAGGTCTTCACTGACTTCCCTGCAGTTCTGAGCATTGGTCTATCTAATGAGTGCTGCCAAATAAATCCTTTATGCTGGAAAGGAGAAATTACCAGGAATCATGATTGCTAATGAGAGGTTAATCATCATTAGAAATCATTAAAAGCTATCCCAAAAGGTTGATTCTGTTCATCTGGACGTAGCGTTTTCAGTGGGAGAAATGAACAGAATCAACCTTTTGGGATTTACTTACCTGGATGATTGAGCATGCATCAAGTACGGACATAAAAGCTATCTATCTGTTACCTACATACCTCACAGACATTAAATACATGACCAGTTTGGCTACATGTAATCAAAATATTTGCTTTTACTATAATTATGTATAGATTTCAGTGTCTAAATGCATTTTATGGTGAAAGGCCTGTATAGTTTCAAATACTGTATTTCTTGCAGTTTCTTTTTTGTGACATTATCTGCAACTAAGTCTATGGTGTACATTTACAGATTAGCTTCAGTTCATTGATCAGATCTAGATTTAGCGCTAATTAGCTGCTGTCCTTAAATAGTTGCTTAAATCTTTAGCTACCGACTGTAGGCAGGTAGCTGTTAAAATAGCACACAATAGCATTTCTTCAGTTCAGTTCCTCAGATCAGTACGTTTATAATAAGCATGGTATGCATTTATGTGGATGTCATACCAAGTTAAATTACACTGTCAGTGTAAGTGATTCTTTTGTGTGAACGATGTGACCTTTTAGTCAGATTTAAATCATATAAAACATGTTTTTGCCCGTGTTCAGGAAAGGTCACTCGGCAAACAATCAGATCTCATGGGGTTACTTAAACTACAGCTTGTCTTATCTTTTCTCATTATCATGTTATTCCATAGCGTTTGTTTTAGGAAAAACAGTTAAAGGTAGGTAATGAATGTGTCTGCAAAGATACTAATATTTAAATCATAGATGTGATGAGCATGGTGTTTACATTACTTCTGTGTTTGCACATTGCATTCATTTAAGTAATCCACACACTACTGTGTTGTGAGGGTGTCTTCTTCAAGCTCGGGTCCTTTGCTAAATGCCTATGTGCAGTATCTTGGCTTTTTGTAGAACTACATTTCCTCACCCCTCAAATGTTATACTGGAAACTGACTAAAGCGAGGGGGAACAAGCCCATAATGGTCTGTGTGAATTTAGCACAAATCAGGCTGAAAATCTTCTTGACATGTTTCACATAGCTGAGAAGGGTTATGATGCATAATTAACTCATACACTATCAGCTTTCTAAGCAATCTAAGCAGTTCTATCATTCAGTTTCCCACAATTGAGCTTGAAGTTACCTCAGTGTGCTTGTGCAAGTATAGAAGCAAACAATAACAAATATGGAACGGACCATAGCGGATATTGTGTGGACAAAATCTCTTTAGACCAGAATAATTGAGCTCTGACAACAACACACTTGCCTGTAAAGCCTCTTTTTTTCTCCCTTTCAAAGATGTGTCATCTTGTTTAAATGGAATTTCCTTGGAATTGTCAATAGAAACCATCCGAGGGACAACCCTGATCTGTTATGTATCTTGTGAAAACCCACACAAAGAGGAGGAAGAACTCATCTGGGGTTTTCATGTATACAATCAGTGTTAGCATTATGCCTCCAGGACTTGTGCTGGGCTGTGCAAGCTCATTCTTATTCCCAGACTGACATATACTGCAGTTCTGTCAAAACTGCTGGCGTTACAGAGAGTGTCTTTTGGGGTTGGTGCTTTAATGCACTGGTTGTGCCATAGTGAGACCAGTGTCACTCATCTTTCAATGTCTAGGGTTATTGTTGTGAACTGTTGTATTTTAACCCAGCCCACACTCCTTTCCAATGTAGCTTTGCTGCCAAACTAAACAGCAAATTAAAGAAACAAATTTTTGTTTGAAAACCAAATCAGGTCGTGTTAGAGTGAGAGAAAGAAACGTATGCTTGTTTAACAACACGTCCATCAACAATCCATTAAAATGTTCACATGGACAGATGAAGATGGAAATTTTGATGTGAGTGCTCAAGCAGAAAACTGACCTGCCGCAGGTTAAAATATACTTTATAATTATCATAATAATCCTTTAAAAGTGTGTGTTAATGCACTCAAATAACAAAAAAAAAAAGGAAAACAGAATATGGAATATTGATGTGCAGCAAATGTACAGTTATGTAATCTATTTCTAACCAGTAGATTAGCTGCAGGCAGAGCTGCCATTTATAACAGAAGCTGCTCTTGTTTTAAAAATTTTGTCAGATCTCCTCATTATACCGTCATTATTATCATGGTTACATTATTATACTAATTTACACATTGAAATTTAATGAGATGCTTTTCATTTTGCACTACAGACTCTAAATTGACATATTTTAGCGGATTAGTACAGTAGAGATTGCGTTCTTTAATAGATTTCAAACTAACTGGTTTCAGTGCTTCAGAAATAAGGCATGTTTGTCTTCAGTTTCAATAGCCTTTTACCATATAGTTAGCTTTAATAAAATCCACTTCCTTCAGCATGAGGGAGGGCTGTTTTTCATTTTAGAAGGGAGACTACATAAATGCTGTACTAAACAATAATATCAATACCATGTTGGAGAATAATGTGACAGGCAACCATTATCTGGACAGCTTGAGACAGATATCCTCGGGCATGATTATATCTTTTTGAGCTGAGACCATCACTCTTGAATCTAGTCTGGCTCTTTAGTACTACATATGTCTGACAGTGTCCTGTAAATGATGCTGAGTGAAAGTGTAGGGTTCAACAATCTGTTCATTTTTGTGTCATGTCATTTAGTAATTATAAAGTTCAAAAGACAAGAGTGAGGAAGATCAAATAAAGTACACCTGTGCCAGGCCTGGTAGGTCTGTCAAGTCTTTTACAATACTGTGCAAACCTTTAGGCCATGGAGGTTGATCATCCACCAAATGTGAAGTGGCATAATCGTGTCTTTTCAGCAACTTGAAGAACAAGGTTTACTGTTGCAGATGGCCTCCACATCTCATTAAGTCCATCTACTTAAAAGAGTAGATCAGAGTAACCTACATGCCTGGTACCTTAGAAACTACTGAGGATGATTGGTACTGGTTCTCTGCACTTTATATGGAGTCAGTTGACAAACAAAAACTAGTCTTTTAAAATTATTCTTTTTTACTCCTGGGTCCAGAGTCATCATTTGTTTGAACCAGTGCAAAACCTTCTTCTGGGGGCTCAAGAAGAGGGTTTACTCAAGAGGCACAGTGACAAGTTTGCAACTGAAAGGCATGCAGCTTCATTTTTAGTGTTTGTCCTTATTGCAAATGTATTTGTAAGAGTTCAGTTTTTCAGACAGAATAAAATTAACCACAGAACCTTCCACTCTGATCTTTGCTTTCCTGCGATCCTATCCTTACTCTCATTTGCCCAGCTTAGTGCCGTTGTTCAACCGAGATCAGGCACAGCATAGTTTAAACTACATATTAACAAGAAAATCATCGACCAAGCATCCAGTGACGGTCAGAGTTAAAACTTGCTTTTAGCAGGAAGAACCCGGAAGTAGAACCAGCCTCAGGTTGAATTGACCAGTTGGGTTTGGAAGAAAGCAGAGAGAGAAAAGATGAGCACCCTAGGATAAGATTCTCTCTGGAGTTTTCTTTAGACCCTGGTCTCCCTAATGGAAACACAGATAGTTAAGGGTCATTCATCCTGAGTCAGTCCTAAGCACAAGTTTTATTCTTTGAAATGCAAAGTTTTAAACCTAAAGTTATAAACCTAAATGTTTTGTCTTCCATTCAACATTTGGAAACTCTAGGAACCACAAGGTAGCCAGATCTGGTCTGAAAGAGAAATGTTTCATTGGGGTAGACAATACGAAAGAGGTTTTCCAATATGATTGAGATATATATATATATATATATATATATATATATATATGTGTGTGTGTGTGTGTGTGTGTATGTGTGTATATATATATATATATATATATATATATATATATATATATATATATATATATATATATTAGGGGTGCAACGATATTCGTATCGATATTGAACCGTTCGATACAGTGCTTTCGGTTCGGTATGCATATGTATCGAACAATACAACATTTGTAATTTATTTTATCAACTTTCCTTCCGACGATGCTGTCTGTGTTGAGCGCTCAGTGAATCTGCGTTCGACTACTCCGCCTCCGTGAGAGGTTGATTGCGCAGAGAATCGTTGAGCTTATGTGAGTGCGTGTGTAAAAGCAGCAGGATATATATATTTTAGTTCTGCTGAGCCAAATAAGACAGGTCAGGGTGAAGAAGTGACAGCCAAAGAAAAGCTTACCACAAAACGGAGAAGTTATGACAAATCAGACTATAAGGCAAAAAGAAAGTGCAGCTTTATGGTTTCATGGACAAAAGAATTTCTGTGGCTGCAATATGACGAGCTATATAACCAGGGCTGCACATAAGTGGTCCGCAGGTGCGCATTCGCTGTCAAAATAAAAAACACGCACAAGGGTTAGGGTTAAATTTAAAAACTGTACTTTTGAGTTAAAATATAAATTTATACTTTTAATAAATGAAAAATTAAAAAGGCATGAACATTTTTTTTGTATCGAAAAAATATCGAACCGTGACACCAAAGTATCGAACCGAACCGAACCGTGAATTTTGTGTATCGTTGCACCCCTAATATATATATATATATTAGGGGTGCAACGATATTCGTATCGATATTGAACCGTTCGATACAGTGCTTTCGGTTCTGTACGCATATGTATCGAACAATACAATTTTTTTCAATTTTTTTTTTTTTTTTTTTTTTTTTTTTTGTGTCCCGTTTGGATCTATAGCCATCAGAATTGTTGTCTTGAGGCCAAGAAAGATGCCAAGAGGATTTATTTTAAGTGGATCATCATATTGGTCCATTTGATTGACCTTTATTATAATTATGAATTTATTTTATTTTCAGTTGCAAACGGGACAGACATGACTGTGGGATAGGACAGGGGGAAAGAATGAAAGAAAGAGGGGGAGAGAAAGAAAGAAAACCAAAGGGGAGAAAAAAAAAGAACAATACAAAATTTGTCATTTATTTTATCAACTTTCCTTCTGATGATGCTGTCTGTGTTGAGCGCTCAGTGAATCTGCATTTGACTACTCCGCCTAGGCTCGAGAGTGCAGCCTAGGCGGAGTAGTCGAACGCAGATTCACTGAGCACTCAACACAGACAGCATGGTCAGAAGGATGAGTGCAGGGCAAGCTAGCGAGACAGAAGTGGACCTCCCCACCTTCATTCATGTGAGGTATGACCCTGAAGGTAAGCGAGTCATGGACTAAAGTAAAACAGTATGTTGGATGTGCCATGCAATGCTCAATTACATGGGTGGGAGCTAGTGTGTTAGCACAGTTAGCTCGTTAACGTGTTGGCCGTCTAGCCCCTCTGTATAGGGTAGCTCGTTAACGGAGATTTGCCGTGTTGTGGCGTTAAGGTTATTTCAACGAGATTAACCTGAAAGCACTAGTGGGAACACAACGAATATGACTGCACATTTACACCGACATCATCCTAGTGCAAAGACAAAAACAACAAGCATGCATGCTACAAACTTTAGCCGAGTCATTTAGACAGCTGTTAGCACAGGATTCTCCTTATGGAGACCTGATATGTTTAATATGCTGCTGAGAATATAGCCCAGAAGAAGCGGATAGTATAGCTTTTATTTTGGAAAGAGACATTTCTCTGTAATAAACTCTCTTTTCCAAAGATGAGTGATTCCTCAATCAGATACAGGGCTCGCAATATCGCTAGCCCGATGTCCCGGGGCTATCTCTGCCCTGCCTGTCGGGCTATTGTAGGAAGGAAAAATATATGTCAATGCTTTTGCATTCTTTCAGAAATGTAGCTGGGTAATTATGTCATTGGGTGAGCCACTGTCAATATGTGACATATTGAAATCGTGTTTGAATTTGCGCTTGTTTTTTTGCTTTCACTTTGCAATCGCGCGAACTGTGTATAGAGAGCGACAGCACTGATCTGTGAGTGATGATAATTTGTGCACCAATTCCTCTGACATCGTCTTATTAATTGTAAGCTTACTATGCAAACATAACAAGTGAAATCTCCCGCAGCTTAAACATTTGAGAGGTTGATCGCGCAGAGAATCGCTGAGCTTATGTGAGTGCGGCAGGATATATATTTCACTACGATGACCTGGATGATTGAGAACCTTCACAGACAGATATATATTTTAGTTCTGCTGAGCCAAATAAGACAGGTCAGGGTGAAGAAGTGACAGCCAAAGAAAAGCTTACCACAAAACGGAGAAGTTATGACAAATCAGACTATAAGGCAAAAAGAAAGTGCAGCTTTATGGTTTCATGGACAAAAGAATTTCTGTGGCTGCAATATGACGAGCTAAAAAACAACACGCACAAGGGTTAGGGTTAAATTTAAAAACTGTACTTTTGTGTTAAAATATATATTTATAATTTTAATAAATGACAAATTAAAAAGGCATGAACATTTTTTTTTGTATCGAAAAAATATCGAACCGTGACACCAAAGTATCGAACCGAACCGAACCGTGAATTTTGTGTATCGTTGCACCCCTAATATATATATATATATATATATATATATATATATATATATATATATATATATATATATATATATATTAGCATAATTTTATTTAGCATTTACACACTGTTAGTTAAAACCTTCAGTTCCCATTTAGCCTTTTCATGCTTTCAGTCCTGAAAATAGCATTTCTTTCTGACTTAATTGCAGCATTAAATACATTTTCAAATAAAACACACACTGTTATGAAAGATCTTAAAGACTGTAAAGATGAGAGTGAGACAGGTCCTGTAGTTATGCTGTAATGTACCCTACCTGTACAGGAATCAAGGTCACTAAAAGAAAACATTTTCATTTCTATTTTTGCTACTCTCAGAGACACCTTTCATCTGTACCTTCTCTCAAATTAAATGATTCATAACTTTGAGTGGAATTTTTGAGAGGTCTTTTTCAAATGTGTTTCCTTGATGTTTCGTGAAAAACACACATCTTAACTGAATATCTGTTTTTGTCATCACCAAGAATTGCCATGAAAGGATTTTCTCCATAATCATTGAGATAAAAGCAAGGTTAGTAAGGAGGTTTGAATCAAGGCTGGGTGTCTTTAAAGGAGCCAGACTGGATTGTAAAATATGTGACAAAACCATTAGTCACTGAGTTATTTACAACAAAGAATATAGTTGGTGAAATCACCTCTGTGACCTCTTTGAAGAATTTAGTAGGTAAAATTTCAGGTTCACTGCTGTGACGGGGTATTTATGACAGCATGTATTAATTTATGATGAGGTTGAAAAGATTTTCCAAAGCAAGTTAAAGAGAACCTTATAGGATGTTACTATCACAATGTTTTTCTAAACCTTCACACTGACCCGGGAGCTGCCTGTATTTGTCTTGTGCAAGAGACAGCAAGCTGTTATTTTTTTGTTCTTTCCACCACCAAATACACCCCACAAGAGGTCTTCACAGCTTTTAATTAAATGGAATATTTTTACACTGCGGATATGAAACTTCCTTTTCTCTCTCAACGTGGCGGCATATAGGCCACGCAGTTTAGACTTAGGCAATTAATTACAATTTTGTCAAGTGACAAGCATTAATTACTATGTTCCCAAGAGTATATTGTCTAGTTAAATAACATGTAAGCTTACAATGAGATTTAGGTTTTATTTAACATCTGTCTATTTATCTATCTGATTATCTGTCTATCCATCCAACATCATTTAATTTGACCTTTTGAATAGCAGCAAACAAATGTTTCCATTTTTGTTTTATAGCAATTTTATAATTATAATATGTTGATGTCTGAGTTATCAAACACTTAAAATATAGATATATGCATAATTAGATCATCTACAGCATACATTCAGTTCTCACCATAAATCCATGTGATTTGTAGACAAACTCTTACATAGCATTTTGTTACCGGCATCACTCTGCGAAGTTACTGTGTCTCATTAGTATGCAGTGGGGTGCTCAGAACCTCTAAAACCTCTATTTGCAAAGAAGTTCTTGTAAAATCAAGCACCAGAGGTGAACTTATGGCTTGATAACTGCCGTTCATATGAAAATGAATACTTGTTTTCATTTCTTAATGAATGGAGGCATTTTTGCCACTGTTTTTTTTTTCCTGAGTTATTTGTTTTCTTTTTATCCTGCCTGCAGTTTATAGTTTATTCTGCAGTGGTGTGCTTGACTGCTCTCCAGCCATTCATCAAGGCACTGCTTTCCATTATTTGGTGCAGTCAGCTGAAACTGAGAAAGGCTTTTGGGGTGGTACGGCTCATTCTTCCTCCACCAACTCTCTGTTCTCCCAGACAGAGACGTTTCTGGGCTTTTTCACCTTATGGCCTGGATCAGTGGTTGTTAGACGAATCAGTGAAATTATATATGCAACACTGTTCTCCAATGGTTTGGTTTTCTGACCTAGTTTCTAAGCACGGCATGATTTTCCATGAGTATTATATCAAAACAGTAAAACGAAATCTACAGAAATAGTGATAAAGGGCTCAATTTACATTCATCAGTGAACCGGCTTAATCCTCTATTTAAGTATAGTCACAAAGACTATCTTTCTCATATTCACATTTTCTAGATACCCACCAGATCACAAGACTTGCAGAATCAATAACCTAAGTATCATATTCTTGGCTTCTAATATTGTCAGACTGAGATTCCATCAGGCTATGGTCTGGTCTGAGCTGCATTCTGATAACAGCATGAAAAGAGACTGGCTGAGATGAAATGAAATAGTTTATTGCTAATGTACACTCAACAGCCAGCCATTCTGCACATCTGTATTCATATTTGTACTCTACACCTGCTGTACAGACCTCATCCCTCATAGAGATGAGAAGTACTTGCATCCAGCCTGTGTTTCAGCAGACATCTGTTCCTTTGGTTCCGCTTTAAAATCTAATCATCAAATATTTGTGTTTACAATGAAGACGCTATCCTCTCTCCCCATTTACATTTCTACCTAATTTTAGCTGTGCAGGTAAATATTTGATTCATGAGGCAGTGTCACTTGATTCTGCATGAAAGTTAATGCCATGGTTGAGAGATGTGTCAGCAGCATTCTGACTGTGTGAAGCACAGCAAACAACTTGACTAATCTTGTGTTTGCTGACATTGTGAGTGATGATCAGTGTCCTGGTGGCCCACCTGAATGTGGACCATAAGCTCTTGGCTCAGGGTGATATTCCCGGTTTCAGCTTTTTCTGGCCTCTTCGCTTCAGCACAAAAAAAAAAAAAAAAAAAAAAAAAAATATATATATATATATATATATATATAGCAGATCCACGTGATCACTAAAATATATATATATATATAAAGCTATATTGCAAAATGGGAAAGGGCTACCAAGGGACCAACTGTAGTTTAAGAGGTAGGCCCATAAGCAGACTGATGCCTTAGAGATATTTTTAATTAAAGCAAGGTCACTATGGCAAAACAATAAAATCTTGGACTTTAATATAATAAATTTTGAGTGAAATGGGTTCACTCAGTTAAGGTTTCATTATTTTATGTTTTTAATCTTAACCTCCCTTTCTGCAGAGCTGTAGGGAGGCTGGATTGGAAAGCGGGGGAGCGAGAAGCACCCATGACATCAGATATTGACTTTTTTTTGTTAACTTTAGCACTCCATGGTATTCTCACATAAAGAAGCAGAGTATCCAGTTTGAAAAAGCAAACATTAATGGTATTCATGTATCACAGGGCAGCAGTTAGTTTCATCAAGACATCTTGGGTCACTCAATCCTCACCTATTCACTGTCACGGCAGGCAGGTTGCATCCTGTCTGCTGTGAATATGTGCAAGCTGTCAACCTTCAGCTGTAACTGCCTGAAAATAACTACCCCCCTCTTTTTCAGTATAATACACCTAACCACTGAGAAAAGGATATAGCAATGCCCAGTATTGAAGTTCTTTAGCCTGCAGAAGTGAAAAACGTTGTGTATAAGGGTGGCCTATCCTCCCCCAAAACATCTTGCAAAAGTGCAGGCTTATTCCTCATTTCATCACTGCACTTCACGGAGTCGTCTTGGCTCATCAGTAGAGCAGACAACCTTAATACCTCTATTACTTCTACAGTTTGTTTTCATTCACTGGGAAATACAGCCATGACTCAACACAAACTACACATCCTTGCTTACTTTTTTCAATATTTTTTCTTTCATTCATTTGGAGACAGATAATACTTGACAGACAGACAGACAGACTACTGGACTTTTTAAAATTTGACTCCAATAAACCTGTACCTTTGAAAAAATCTTATGAAAGCTTCTGCTGTTTAAAAATAATTCTGTCTTTATTTCACTTCCCACTTCATATAGTCATTTTTCTAAATAACTAAATGCTCTGAAGCTACAGTTTTTAAAGGACTCCAATATTTATATCACTCTGTTTCTTATTTCCATCAAAGAAAAGCGAATACAGCCTTTGTGCTTGTAACAGTGTTTATCTACAAAGCATAATCTGATACTATGAAGATTCATGTCGATGTAGCTTGTACTTTTTTCCCAGTGTGTGCCTGTGTTCTTCTTAGGGAGATGTTCGATTAGGCATCTGTCTGTCCACTTCAACAGTGCAGTAGTCATTAGAAAAGACCCTGCACACCGATCATTTTACCTCTGCTCAAGTGGAAGAAGGTCACCAGACTTTATTACCTTAAGTACAAAATGCACATCGCATTTTTCATTGTGCCATGTATTTTATGCCTTGTTCCACTCATTCTTTAACTTTAGCAGATGCTATTAAAATGATGGGATTTTAGTCGAAGGCAAAGCAGTATTATCACTGTCATCACACCATGAGAGTATGGCTGAGACAGTATGCCTCAACATACCAGGATCCTGAAACTGAAACAGCTAAATGCAGTTCAGCCATTACTTATTTATTTAGACCTGTGTTTTATCAGCTGTAATGTGCTAAAATTCTTCAGAAATAGCCTATTGCAGGCTTTAACAGATATTAAATGAACAGTATCTAAATTCTTGCATGTTTTTGAAGACGGTTATAATAAGGTAATTACAAGAATGCTTAATTATTCTCCCTACCTTACCTTTAAAATCCTTCATGGATACATGTTGTTACACACACCTCTGTGCACCTGTAGTATGCTGCTGAACCATGCTTCTTTAAAGGTTAGTGTACATGGTTGCACAGGACAGTGTAGTATCCTTTTAGCGGTTTGTGATTCATTGACTTTCTAGAATATTGTTTGCCACTGTTCTGTAGAATTAAAGCCAGCCGCCCTCCACTCACAATCTCAAAAAAGAAAAAAAGAAGAAGAAGAAGAAGAAGAAATGAAATACACTCTGTAGCTGGCACTGGGGATTATGTTTCCTCAGAAAGGACAGCATTTTCTCACTCTAGACTCCTACAGAATGTCAAGACAGTGGAATTTCATGAATTTATTAAGTAAAGATCAGTTAGCTCCAGTGCACCTGAACCATGAAAACACCACCAAAAACAATATTCACAGCATAGCCATACCTCTGAATATGTGAAAAGCCTTTATTGGCTTGACAGGCATAATTAAAAGAAATTTTAGGGGTTTTTTTTACTCAAACTGGGGTAAAACCTGAGGGACTGACAGTGATATTTATTACTGTTTGGGTTTTTACCTATTTTTATAGCATTCTCTGTGAATAGTGAACAGTATACTCTGGAGACATGCAGCAAAGATACCGAAGAGATTATATGAAGAAAAAAAAAAGCTAAGCAGAAACTGACAACAACACCTCCACATGGTACCCCCCACACAATGTATTTGCATCAGCATTTCCTACCCAGCTGCATTTGAATTATTGTGATGATGGCATTTTTAAGTCACATTTCATTAGTAATTTGAGCAATAATAATAATAATGATGAGATTAAATGATGCGGCAATACACAGTAATAATAGATGATAAAAGCCAATAATAAATGATAAATCTGTACAAATATCAAAGAAAGCGTTTAAAAATGCATTTTGAGAAGTGTTACTGATTGAGCAGTGAGCAGGTAGTTGATCAATAAAGCCACTGCCACAATATTAAAATCAGCAAATGTGTGCTATTGCGTTGGTCCCTTTCTTGTTGTTAAAACAACTGGTTCTCCTATCGGAATGGACACAAGAGCTGTGGGGGTATCATGTGGTCTCAGCACTGGAATATTGGTAGCAGGACCTTTAGATCCAGTCGATTAGAGGGTGGAGCACTGCTGGTGGAGACTGATGTGCCATTGCTTTTTCTGCAACAGACTTTATGCAGGATGCGTCAAGTTAACATCCGCATGAATCCAAGCAACTAAGGTTTTCTATAACAACATTGCATTGCAACAGCATTATCAGTGTTATTCACCTCACCTGTCAGTGATTTTACTGCCGTGGCTGATGTATATGGTGTATATGTAATGTGTGTAATTTGGAATATTTTCCTATTACTATTTATAGTCAGCCTCACCTTCACCTCTTTCTGACAATGGTCTCCATCAGGACAATCGAGGTCAAGGAAGGTCCACAGACCTATGGCTGTCCCAGCCTCTTCTGCTCCCATGTGTGAGCTGGACTAATGAGGCAGACAGCTGCTCCCGTAGTTGAAATGTCCCTGTGGTGAACTGTACCTGGGAGAGACAATGTCACCTTCAAATTCAGGCATATTACTGTACTAATGGAAACCAAAGCAGACGTGTAAAATCAAGAGAAAAAAATGTGCAAAGATTAGCTTTTAGACAGTGAAATGTATCCAGGAAAAGGCGGTACATTAGTTTCAAGCATGAACTCGAAAGCTTTATTGCTTTAACACAATTTATCCTTTAAGGGTATAGCCTGCTCAGGCTCATATTAGCCTACACTTTGTCTTATCACAATTCCCTACGAAGGAGTATTGTTTTAGACATCTGTTTCTGAAGCTTGGCAGAGTTCAATAAAACACAGGCGGGATAGAAATGCGTCTGCAATGTAATTAGGGGACTATGCTGAGACGACAAGTACAAATGTGGAATAAGAAGGTAAAATCCAGCAAGGCTGAGTGATTAGGCCTCATTTGGATGTCTTCTACACACTGTGACGAGCGGCTGTTTCAGGGCACGGCAGTCACTCGGATCGAAGGCCCATGGTGTCTAGGATTATGTGTCAATTTACCACCCAGCTGCAGCTATACACTCTACAGCAGAACATGACTACCTCTAATTAGGCCATGCTACCAATTAGAGCCCAGCAATAAGGAAGCAAGGAAAGCACTTTGGGAGATTAAAACCTACCATTGTTTCCACGATAAAAAATCACTGTCTTCTACAGCTGTCAAAGGCTGGGGACCATGACAACCAGGCTCCCATTAAGCTATCTTTGGTTTACTGTGATGTAATGAAGACGTTAATGGAACTGGGAAATATGACAGAACATTAAGTTTGCAAGGTGTCAAGCCTGAAATGGTACATTAATGTGATTCTGTGAAAGGACAGTAAAAACTAGCCCAATACAGCAATCTATTCATGTCACAACCATGACCTCAAACTGTGTTTTATAATCCTACAGGTATCCTGGGTCAGATCCCCATAACTCAGAATGTGACGGTGGTGGAGGGGGCCATAGCCAACATGACCTGTCGTGTGGATTACAATGATAACACTTCCCTCCAGTGGTCAAACCCTGCACAACAAACTCTCTTCTTTGGGGACAAAAAAGGTAAGTAATACTTACAGGGAAAATGCTTGTGATGATTAGATAATGAGATAAAGACGTCTTAGGCAGATTATATTACAAGAGTCTTATTCATTAATTCTTTTTAATTTGGAGCATTCAAAATTGCCCCTGCCTGCAAGCACGCTGTTTGACTGAACACGGGGAAAAAATGATACGAAAGAAATAAATGCATCACTCGTAATGTTGAAGGAGACTATTAATGAATGTGTATCTCCATTGATGTCCCAGGGCACAAACTAAGCAGAAATAGACTGCTTTTGAATTGCACTTTTGTAATCATGAAACACTGACAGTGTTGTTTACAGCACAGTAATGCCTGTGGATTGTAAGATGATTGGGCTTAATTAGTATTTTAGTTGCCCTACATTTGTATAGCTGTTTGTATGTCACTCTGGAAAGGAAGTACAGTGTTGCAACCTTGTGAAACACGGCCTCAGCCAGAATGAATTATAATGTGCTCTCACCAGCCAAATCCAATTTAAAGGTGACAAAAAGTCCAGAGTTGATAAATTGGAATTGGGGTGAAAGGGAGTAACATTGGACTGGTATGGAAGGGCTGGGGTGTTCATCTTTCAGTGTTTCTCACAGCATATTACCCATTTCATTTATGGTGTAGCTGCTAATACAATATCATTGGTTCAGTGATTGAAGATGAACTTTCCCTTTGAATAACAATTGATAAGAGGCAGAGATGCCAGAGTGAACCAGCAGAATGAGAGTCACAGTCTGGATTGAAGAAATACTTTCTCCCTCACAAGTGATTGGATTTAGTAATGAGGTCTAAGGTGTTTTATTAGATGAAATTACTTCCAAATACAATTAAATGAAAGTTAACTGAATCTTAAACAGATACTCTTATGTGAATGGTGTAAATGTGACCAAAGGATCCGGTCTTTGAGCCAAACTGTATTTTTGGAGAGAATAATAGTTGTGGTATTTTAACATGTCAAAGGTAAAAGCCTTTAAAAATCATTTGGAATGGATTTTAAATGTTTCTGATTACGTCACTTTGATATTTTCCATCACATAATGCAAATGTTTTTTCCCTCCCTAGATTACACAGTGTGACTGGCTGCATCATTAACAGTTAAGGGCAACAGCTGGGTGATAATATACATTAGCTAGTGCTGTAGCTCATGCTTATAAAACATCTTACAATGTAGAAATTCATAATATTTGATGGGGCGTTAGTTTAGGCCCAGTGGCCATGCATGCCAGTCGGCTATTAAGCCTGTGGAAATGGGAAACTGCGATTTCTGATAAAAACATTTTAAACACAATGGCATAGTGACACGACAACAATGATATTTTTGTTTTCTTACCTTGAGGCAACTGTTGTTGTCTTTTGGTGCTATATCAATAAAATTATATTTTCACGTTTGACTTGTATTTCCATTGCAACTTGACTTTTATTAGACTTGTTAGACACCTATAGTTTCAAATGAACCAGATCATACCTGAAAAATACTTTATTATCAAGCGATGTGACGTGATGAATCAACTTCTTTTTTTAATTTAACATAAATGAAACCAGCTGGCTATAATATGTTCCTATCTCCTGTGAGTGCAGAGCTGCATCTACTTGTAAATCTGCAATGCTGTTGCTTTAAGCATGTAAGGAGAGCTTGGGGAGCACAATACGTGTGAGCCATTTTGCCCTTCTTGGGTAACAATTTATATTGGATGACAGAATCCTTTTCCTGAGCAATAAGGATGACAAAATGAATATAGTCCATTCAGCAGAGGTTGCCAGGGCTAAGTGTGGGAACACTTCCTCTTCATCTCCTACAGCCAAATGAAAAGCCTTATTGGCACAACAAATACGATGCCTGTGAGGCTATCAGGACAAACTGGAGGCGTGGAATGACACAGGCTTCATATGACGAACAGGGTGGGACACCTGGGAAGAAATCTCTGCTGTGCCAAATCACCAGTTAATTGCTTGGCAGAGGGCTGCAACTGTCCTTCTTCTGCCGTTTGTTGTGCCTTGTTGTAGAGCCAATGAAAAATGTTAAATTCAACCTTATGCTACCTTTCAGTCCAACAACTAGCTACAGACTGGTTGAGCTTGAGGCAAGCTGTTCTCTCCCTCTCATGAACAGCTGCTTGTGGACTGCTGTCACGGAGTAATTTAGATTTTTGTAGCCCTTCTTGTTTCTAGTGTTTAGATTTATGGCTTTATTTTTTTCCTGATGTTCTGATAGATATCTCCTTTCCTTTGTGCTTGTTGTCTCTGTGTGCTGTCCACCTCTGCATACTATAATCCTCTTGGGAATCCATGACAACATGGCCATATGTAACCATTTGAAGCTCATGCAAGTTCCCTTTATTCTCTCTTCACAGAGAGGATGGGGGGAGTTTGTCATTGTGCATGTGTAATCCAAAGGCGATTCAGCTTTCACCGCTTTTATGTGTGATTCTGGATGCATAACACATAGAAGTAATGATGCTATGAGGCATATTTTTTGAAATCTACTCTTGGTCATTCCCTCAAGCTTGGTATTAAAGATAAGGGCATGTGTCTGAATGTGTTTGGAGTTTGATCTAAAATTGTGCGAGAGGAAAAGGAGTATTAAAATGACCTTTTAAATTCCTTTGAGAAGTTATAGCAGAATAAAGTGAAACAACTAAAAAAAACCTGACATTCCATATTCAATTGAGTTTTACAGCTTCTGGGTAAAGTAAGACAAAATCTGATCTTTGCCCGAGCTATAATTTGTTCCATTTTAATTCAGGTCTGACAAATTAGATTTTTTTAAAACTGCATTACAGCCAAGGACAAAGGGATTTCTGTGTCTTTCAAAAACACTGAATATCATAAATCTACTCCAGTTTAACAGAACTATATGTAGTGTGTGCAATGTCTTTGGAATTATTATTGACACTGTTTGTTTCAGTTACATCAGTTATGGCCAGGAAAAATACTTCACTTAAAAAAACACATCTTCCAAGGCACAGCTTTCTGATTAGCCACTCCTATGGTAAAGGTAAGTTATTTGTAACTGTTCACCCTTGCCAACATGGTTTACTGTTATTAGACGACAAGCAGACGTGAGCAAGCTGTATTTGGTGTTATAATACAAGGGATCACATTAAAGGATGCACTCTTGTGCTTCAGTTTTGTGCATCATTTTTAGATCTTTTGGCTGATAATTGGGTTTTATGTTACTAGAATGAAAAACTTGATAGCATGCCAAAAAATAGCAAAGATTTGGAACAATAAACACCTATGATCACTACTGTACTGTATTAAACTCTGTCTAGTTGCTAGTTAATGCTTTACTCTGGGATTTTACAAGAAACCTTCCACTTCTTACACAAAAAATAGTTTTTCTTATCCAGTTAAATGAACATAGTCTTTTCACATTACAGATCGGCAGTACTCATAACCCTAACGCCAACATTAACATTATCATTTTATTATTAGCTATGGCCACTAGCCGCTACCCTAACAGTGGGCAAAAATAATAACTGTTTTAATGATGGCACTAATTATGCACAGTTTTTCCCCAGAGTGTCTGTAACTCATAGAGGCCTGGCAGTTTTACAACTGTCTTGCCAAAGGGGTTTGAAAGAAACCATCAGGGGCTGTTGGTATAGGAGACCATCAGACAAAGTGCAACCACAACTTTGATCTCTGGAACTGTGGTTGCACTTTGTATAATTTTTCTTTGTTGTAACATCTCACACAACTTTCACATTTTGATTTGCATGATTACAAAAATGTCAGTCACAAAAAGCATTTAATAATCAACTATTGTTAATTATTTCATGGTGAGTATTATACTTAATCCCAAGAATACTCCAGTTGACCTTTGGCTGATTTAATAACAACATGCAGCAAAGGAAGGATCACAACAGTGCATAATTAGATTATAAACCCACTGGGATTCCTTAAATGAAACACAATTCCAGCAGTGCATCATGCAAAAACTAAAACTTCTCTACACAGCGATGGTGTGACAAACCTACAAAAAGGATAAAAGATTAAACAAGGCCTAGGTTGCAGGTAGGAACGAGACAGTGCAATTGGTCACAACTAAAGCGATATGTATTATGGGCGAGAGAGCCGATGATATCTCATCCTGTCCCATAACAGGCTCAGTGAAACCTTGAGATTGTTAACCTTGCTAGATTTCCACATCCGATCCATATGTGTTGGATTGTCTCTGCATATTTGTCTAAAGCTGAACACAGCCCTCTTCTTATTTCATGCCAGCTGGCTCTTTGGCATGCGCCTCCTCATCCATTATGAGCATCTGAGTCTTGGTTGATTGTTGCCACCTCACAGGCTTCAGACAACACTAAGGCAAAGACCAGCATTCAGACAAACCACAGACCTGAGACAAGGGAGACAGATAGGCTTAATAGCTAGGCCAATGCATCCTTCATTTATTAGGCTGATTAGTGGTTACTGAAAGCAAACAGCTCTGTGGTGAGTTGCCACAATGAAAAAAAATTGATTTAGACCATATGTCTTTTGTAGAATTATCCCTTTCATATGCTGCTGGAGTTTAAAATTACTATTCCTGAGCAGGGCAAATGAGAACAGAGCTGTCTTTTACTGTCTTCATTATGATTAACTTCACTTTTGGCTTCTGTGAGAAAAGGATAAATGTAAGCAGCAGGGTTGTAAAGAATGGTAATGACATCTGTGAGGCATGCAGAATGGAAACAGAATATTTTGTCAGATATGGGAAATATGAATAATGCAATTAATGGAAAGCTGCTGCAGGTTGCATGTCAAAGGCAGATAGCAAATTGCTAATTTGATCTACAGCGCGTGGAGCAATGTAGAGCAATATACGGCATATACATGCCATAGCAGATTGTTAAAGACTTCTCCCCATTTCAGTTCCATCTCTCAGAAGTTCATGGTTCTTCATTCATGACATTTAATTGGGGCATTCAGTCTGGATCATAAAGGTCACAAAGCAAAATTGATCTTAATTGGCTTGTAGTAATCAAAATGCTGTTATGTGCTAAATGAATGCTCTAATGTGAGCATTAAAACATTCATTAGCTTGAGAGAATGAAGGATAATTACCAAGGATGCAATTACTGGAGTGAGCACCAATGAAAGCCCATTTAAGCCTCCTTTCTAGAAAACACATATTTGATGGTGTGTCTGTTATCAGCAACTGAGTGACACTTACCTTTAAAATTCCAGTTGAACTACATATTATTATTAGTCTCATTATTGCTATTACAATTATTATGACTGTAGTTCTGTATACTTCATTCATAGACTTAAATTATAAGATAAAATAAAGGACATAAACATACAAACAAAAAACATTTAAGTAAGATGTAAAAGATCAAAACATAGCACGATGTTAACTTCATAAATGTAAATGTCACATAATATTTTTCCTAATCTTCTTGGGGAACTAATTTTTACATGTGACGAGGCATAGATTTGCTGTTCCCAGTGTAATTGGCAGCAAACATTTAAAAAGTGCCTCATGGCCTCAACTAATGTATTTCTTTGGGGACTAATGGGCTTTTAAGTGTACTCCTTTACCTCTAGCTTCACTGAAATGTGAATCTACCATTAGGGTACTCTACACTCAGCTAGGATCACTTCTGTGCACAGCTACTCTTCTATGCACTAAATGATGATCTGTGCCACACTGCACTCTAATGTATAAAAGCTACTTTCAGGTGCTCCCTTATTCACAAGGGGTCACCACAGCAGATGGTGCCACATGTTTGATTTGGTACACCTGATGCAACCTCAAAGGGATTTGAGCCTCCCCCTGGTCTCAGTCCAGTGAACTTTCATTTGTTAGCTAAATATGTAAACCACTGTACTATGAAACCTCTCATGTATAACTTATAAGTATTTAGTGTAATTATCTGTTGTATTTAAAGGCCCTTAGAAGTTTAAGGTCCAACTGAAAGAAGTGAAAAGACTACATTGTAAACTATTACAATTATATAATCCTGCTTGGTACTTGTTTTGGTCAGGATTTAATCTGGAGAAACTGACAGCATAGATGGAGGAAATTCCACAGTGTACGATCAAGTTAAAGCTAGTTAGTTGAGAAATGGACAAAAATATATTAAATCTCATTATTCACTGCATGAAGAAGGTACGCAACATAGCTGCTGGAAAAATTCCTCCCTCTTTGCTTAGCTCCCTCAAGTGCCGGAAATTAGTCCAATTTGAGCAGCATCTGCTCTGTGGGATCTTTGAAAGCACGGGCAATGACAATGGCCCTTTGGAACAAGGCTCTTTCCTTTTCTTAATTGCAGCCACATGTGTTGTGGGAAAGAGCCCCCTGCCTGCACCACTATAGACCTGGAAGACATCCAGATTCGCCCACACAGTCACCGAGCGTGCACAGCTAGCAGCAAACACACTCTAATTGCAAAGAGTGGAGCCCCTGGCTGGAGAACGGGTAGGGGTTAGTTGCCAGGATCCTGTGTTCTCGCTTAAGGAGAGCTAGTGCTTTCACATTTCAGCAATAGCTCAAAGTGGTTACAGGCCATTCAAAAAAGGCCAAATGGGGAAACAGTACACATGTAACATATTTTGGCTGAACCCAAGAGCCATCAGCTTCCAAGACTAATGAGTAGATGTGGAATCTCATTTAAAATCAGAACTGTCGGTGGATACTTAATTGTTTTGAATTAAAAACATTTTAACACCCCTCAGTGTTGTGGAAACGTGAACGCCATGTGATGATTGCTCTTCGAGGCACTTTTATTTTTAAGGTCATTGCTATTCTAACCAGACCGCCTGTTCTTCTTATGTGTGTCAAAACTGGGCATCAGGTTATAGTTTCACGTGTTAAAACCATTTTTGGAACATATTACCTGCAGGTGATATTCAGTAAAGTATGCCTAGATTGTTAAAAGTAAATATCAAAAACTTTGGTTATGCCCATTGACCTCACTTTGGTCTTCCACTGGTATGGTTGGTAGTGCGAAGGACTGTCAGGGAAATGAGCCAAACATTACTTTGCATCAAAAGGGCAAAGCAACAGCGTTCCCTGCCCTGAGGGAGAACTTGGGTGTCAATTTTACTGATTTGAGACAGCCTTGGTAAGGCCTCCATCGCAGAAGACGTACGGCTGCCATGCTATTAAGCTGCCATCCTGCAAGGCTGGAGCATACACAAGGTCAGGGTGCAGATTTATGTTTGTGCCTTAGCAGAATGAACAGCGCAAGAGCTGTCTAGGGTTTGGGGGAAATGAACCTTTTCATCACATTGATTTCCTAAAGCACCTGGAAAAAAGCTTTGTCAGCCGTTGGCATTTGGGTCTGATTGTGACAGATCTGGCCACATTCTAGGCCTCCAGCCTGGATTGGATTCTGGTAGTATGGTTTCCTGGCCATATGCCGTTTGAGTAATAGATAACCCCTGTCTTTGGGTTATTCAAACCTTTGTACATCTCATTCTATCAATATGTCATTGACCCATGTGTTGTGTAGTACCAGTGAATGTCTAACAAAAATGCATCAGTCATGACCATCTTTTATTCAACTATAAGTTGTTTGGCAGCTTTTGCGTGGGTTCAGCCTATCAGAACAAGTAATTCGGCTACTGACATTTAGATATATTTCAATTCCGAATAGTAATATGGTGTTGTGCAGAAGATACAGAAAATGAGCTGTATCCAACTTGGTCCTTTAAATGTCATTTGAAATTATCACTGGTCTGTACTGTACTTCGGTCACTGTTTGGTATTTAAACTGATAGCCTATCTATTTAGTAGCAGACTTTGTTAAGAGGTTGGTTTTATTTCCACTACGTAATTTTTGCGAATAGCAGTCTTAAATTTAATTGTCAGAATCCAACAAAATTGTGGTTTACCAAAGAAATATAAAGAAAGTCCCCCTTGGAGTATAATAGAAATGATTGTTACTGCATTTGTTGAAAATATGTGTAAATAAGCCACTGTGGAGTTCTAAGGGTGCTAATGGTGCAGATTGGAAGGAGGCTAACTAATCACCATGGAGAATCAGCACTTTTAATTATTCTTGTCGCCCGTGAAGAAACATAATTTCAAACTAATCGTAGCTGCTGTGGTAAACCACACATTATTCTGTATTTAAACACCCAGATTGTGTGCTAGACGTAATTTTAACCAAAAAACACCAGCTTTCTCTGACCAGTTCCCTTTTACATAACAACAGCAGACCATTTATCGTCATCTCAGAGATGTTTAAGGAGCGGGGGGGTTAAGAAGAAAAGTTGGCCTGTTTCTCCTGACTTTCTTCAGTGCGTTGCAGAGATAGAGGGATATGGGCCAGGGGAAGACTAGCACTGTATGTCATCTTGTTGAAAGCTTTGATCCTCCCAGCCCATACTGCCATATCTTTCAAGTTCCTGTACAGTGTTTGCTTAGACCCCATAACCTCTCCAATGTATCCATCCACCAAAGGGTTTGCTGTTTTCTGCCAGAGCCTCTGGGCATTTTCAGGCTCTGTAGTGAGGATGCTTAACTACAAAGAACATCAGGCAGCTTTGTTTCAGGATGCTGTTTGCTACAGTAAGACTATCAAATGTTTGTATTAAGCCCTGTAGCACATAATAAGCTTGCTGTCTGATGGCACAGACAGCAAGCTATTAAATTTTAATTCTTGCTTGAAGATTGTTTTTATTTACACAAGTCCTTATTCTTGGATTACAAAAGTCTCTAGTAAGAAACTTCTTAGGGGCATCAATGTCTTTTTTTTCCCTCTTTCGTTTTTTTAGCTTGTGTGATTACACGATAATGATCATCAAATTATATGCTGTAATTGAAGCTGAAGAACAGCATTGTTGATAATGAACTATGCCTGTGTAAACCTAATAACCACTTCACCCAATCTAATTTAATTGTGTATCACATGTATGCTGTGTATGTTTATCACTAAAATCAAATGGAAATAACACTGGTGATTAATGATTTTTATATAGATTTGCTCTTTATCTGATAGGGCAGCACATTACATTGGTCACAATGATTAAATCCTAATCAGCACCTATTCCTGCTGCATTTTGCCAGGTTTTGCCTGTGTAGTACAATTCAATAGAGTTCAAATTGCTTCAAATGCAAAAGGGTGCAGGGAAAGCGCTGGCCAAGCCTCGGGGGACTGAGGATTAAGAATGTGCAATTTATTCAATGAAGGGCACTTTCCTTCCTGGCCTCTGTGGTTGGTCGCTTGTCGGAGCAGGTGATTTTGAATTTGAAATTGTATAGAAGATGACATGAACAAGATCACCTTTTTAACTATAGATCTGTTTCTATGGGTTGGTCAGGGTGCGATCTACCCATTGCTTTTGTCACTGCTCATGTGTACAACACAGTCCTATCAGTGCAAAGATTTGAAAACATGTCCATGTCAGTATTAAAATTTTGCCTTTTGCACTGTAACTGTTGCACGTCTCTGAGCACAAGCAGAGGCAGCTGCTAAAAGTGTAAATGATTACCCTCCAAAATATTTTAATCTCAGATTGTATTTTTTTTCTATCGCTACGCTTCAGTGCGTCCCATGGATGCCTACTGTATTCTCGTTGAATGTGAATAAGCCTGTCAGCCTAGAATGGAAATCAAAAGAAAATGTTTCAAACCACTGGCCACAGTATGTGTTTGCAGCATTTGACAACTATTAGAAATAACTGAAAGCACAGTGTATTCTGCCTTGTTCTGGTAAAGGTCATCTGAATTTCATAGTACCTCTACACGTTTGCTGCCCTCACTGAAATTCAGTGCGCATTTGCTCATTAGTTAACTGTACGTCTTCTTTCCTCTGCCCTCTATGACTCTTTGTGTCCTCCTTTCTTGCATAGCTCTGAGGGATCACAGAATTGAACTAGTTCGAGCCTCATCGCAGGAGCTCACCATCCGAATCAATGACGTCAGCCTGTCAGACGAGGGACTGTACACTTGCTCGCTCTTCACGATGCCTGTCAGGACCACCAAGGCCTTTCTCACTGTTCTGGGTGAGCATGTGCATTTTGGTGAAGTCTCCATAGGTGAATTACTTCTCAGAAAATAAACACCTGCACATGCTTTTAGGTTCTGACATTAAAAAACTGCATGACTGTAACATTGTCTGCTAGATGAAAAATAGTAATAATAAAGTTAAACTATCTTGTAAAGAAAGATTGATATCTGAAATAAATTATTTTTGTTGCTGTTAGGAGAAATCCACCTAGAATTCCCACTGAGATATTACTCAATGTGCATACAGTATTTTTTTAGTTGTTAGATTGTAGATTTACATTTCTGTGCACTGCAGGAGTGCCAGGACGACCAGAGATCACAGGCTTTACCAAGCCAGCAATGGAGGGGGACGTAGTCACTCTCACGTGCACCACATCAGGCAGCAAACCAGCTGCTACCATCCGATGGTTCCGAAATGACAAGGAGGTCCAAGGTAAGTGTGTGGAGTGGATTTAAGAAGCCATTGTATTCTCATTGTACTCTCTGTCCATTTCTATCTGTTAGTAGGTGTCCTTACCGTCAACTCACTCCGGTGCTATATTTCTTTATGCTAAAATATTCATGCATTTTTCCCGTGGCTGTATTTCAATAGTTCTGTGAGTTGCATGGTGCATTATCAGCAATGCTATTGTACTTGGAAGCTGTTCACTAGCTAACTTTTATTGATTCTAATTAAAAGTTAACTGTAAATAAAAAAAAATCTCTGCATTCAGTGTTCATTGTCATACAAATGAAATTAAAGATGCATTCAGTCAGTCGATTCATAAAAAGCAACAGCATCCAATACAACAGTTCTTAAAAAATATAAAAATGTCAAATCTAACGTTTCTTCTTGGGCTTCAGTAAACAAAATTCCCGAAAATGCCGTTTCCTTTGAAATAAAACAGAAAAAGAAAATTTTAGAAACCCATATGTTTGTGTTTTGCTGAATATTTTATACAGTATATCTAACATATTTTCACAAGCTTTTAAATTTCTTCTTTTGATTGAGTGACTCCTCCATAAACTGTACAATTACTGTATATTTTGATTTTAAGACAAAGAAGTTATAATTGACTGAATTGATCTATTGCATTTCAGCTTTTTCAGTCTTTTGCTAATTGATTGGCAAGGAAAATCAGTAAAGAAGGGCACAAGAATGTGTAACAATACAAACCTGGAAAGAGCAGATACCTAATTTAATCCAACTACCCCACTGAAACAGTGCAATATCAGATGGTAAACCATGATGTGCAGTGATTACAATAAACCAGCAGAAGTTTTCAGTGGTTCCACAGAATCATACAAGCTTTCACTTTCTTGTACACTGCTTTCCAAACTCTTTGAAACTCTGCACTTTATGTTGTATAGCTTTTATCACCTTCTTATTTCTGGTTTTAAGAAGCACAGGGAAGACAAAAACATTAAGAAATAGGAGTGGAATGTTTTTCCTCAATTTGATGGCTGAGATATGCTGTTTGGAGCTCTTTAATGTAATGGAGCCTGCTGTGGAGGCTCAGTGTGACAGTTGCTCTTTATTGAAGATTTGCACCAGAGAGCTTTTTCTTGGTGGTTCTGTCTGTGTCTGGCCAACATGGCATGATGATTGATGGGAGAGGGGCTGGGATATGAAGTTTTCTTGTTGAAATGACATGCACGTAGATTCCTGAAAGGCTAGTGGAGAGCTGGCACACAGCATCACAACCAGACTTGCTGTCCGTCTCAAGATGCAGTGAGAGATGAGATGATATTTTTGTGCTTTATGTTTTAGAATGCAATTAAATCCTTAAAGCCTTAAAGCATATAATCTTAGGATATATGGACATGTGCACATAAGCCGAGTATAAAAATGCAATCGAGCAGAATTCAAAGAGTGATGCATGCAAATATCAGGATAATACCTTTTGCTGTGATATAAAAATTTAATACCTTATTGTTCACCGGGGTTTCACAAGCAAGCATAAAGTGAAGATAAAATGAAAAAAATCCCATTATTTATATGTGATATAGAAAATGGCATTTAAATATGTAGAAATTGCGCGTCTCTAAAAAAGATCCTGTGCCCCCAGTCTGCCCCAAACTGGTATGTTGTATACAAATGTGCTTTTATTAGTTTTACTGGCATACAGTGGATTTTATTAAGTCGCTTGGGCAAACACATCAGGAGCGTTGCATCTCCAAGTCAAAGAAAAAAAAAGAACATAGCAGAGACTGGAGGGCTTGACTTAAAAACTTCATTTCCATGTCAAAGTGTCAAAGACAGGGAATGTCAATCAGTGCTCTGGATCCAAGTCTTTTGTAGGTGTGGCTTTAAAGCTTTCTTTAGCGAGTATGTTGTGGGAGCAGCATGTTTTGCCATTGGTTCTTCTGTGGAAGATCATTGCCGCCAGTGTCTGCTGTCAGTCAAATCTATCCCCACTGGGGGACCAGTCTACAAAGCTCTAAGACGACAGAAGGTGTAATAGCAAAAACATGTCATATTTATTTCATGCTCTGATGATTTGTTTTTCGACTATTTATATTAGAGGCACACAGCATTACAAACCTCAAAATGCAACTGTCATCCAGTGTCAAATAATTTGTTTACAGAGTATAGAGTCATACAAGTTACTTGTGTCGCTGAATGACAGCTAGACTTCAAATTGTAATCTATTGAGAAAAAAACCCACCCACTGTTACTCTCTTTGCATACATAAAGTTATCCTTTTTCCACAGCGGTTTGAGATAAATTGAAATTTTCTATTTGGCATATTAGACACTTAAATTGTCCAGCTATCCTACAGTACAGTTCGACAATACATTTCTGTCCTCTATTTTAAATTAGTGCTCACTTCTTGTTGAGCAAGTTTTACTCATTTCTTATCCATATACCTTTCTTAGTATATAAACAGTGTCTGCAGCAGCGGTTACTGTAGGAAAGAGCAGGGATTGCAATTTCTAGCCTTCTTGTGGTATCAGGGATATATTTGTATAATTGTGCTATCGTCTTACTGACAAAAGCTGACATCCCAGTAGTACACAGTGAAATGTATATCTATCATACCAGTTTCACCTTTAGTCATTTATTTATTCATTTTGTCCCCTTTCCTCTACTTTCCCCATTCCTCTCACAATTATCTCACAAGAGCTCTGACAAGGAAGCAGTTACCATTTTTTTAATACCTGTGGCCATCAAGGCTGTGTGTCGCTTCATATACTGAAATATGTTTCCTATATAGCCAGTGTCTCACTGCCTAAAGTAAGATACGTTTTAAGAAAAGTGTTTAGAGTTATTTTCAGTGCTTTTCCTTAAGTCCAACATTAGACCTGACTGCTTTTTTACTCATTACCAGTGTTGGTCAAGTTAATTACTAATTACTGATTGCTTCTCCAAAAGATTAGTCCTCTTACTTTACTGATTACTTATTTTCAAAAGTAATTAATTACTTAGTTACTTTTCAAAAACATGATATACAGCCTGAATACGTAATAAAGCAATAGACCTTTCAGCCCAATTCTATTTTTTATGGATAATCCATCATATAAAATTGAATCGAATGAAAAGCCTCTTTTAATTTTATGCACATTGCATTAAGCAAAAATATAATTATATGCAACAGTCTTTGACTTGAAGAAATTCTTTAACATTTAAACCTATTTTCTGCATATTCCAGCATATAAAATAAAATAATGTTTTGTGTTCACACTCACTCTTTCAAATAGACCCAAGTAAAACACAGCAAAAAACAAATAAAATCCTGTCGCTCTTAAAGCTATTTTCACCTGTTTAGCAGGAGTGGGGCCGATGGAGGTTTGCAGCGGTCATGTCAGTGGAGAATTCCGGGGGTTTCTCTGTGAATTTCACATTCCCGTGGCGGCTTGCTAGGTGCTTGCTCAGATTTGAAGTTTACTTTTTAACGTCACATGTGCTTACGTCACTGTCATGAGACTCTCTCACAAACAAAATCACAACGGTTTAGTAACGCAGTAATGCAGTGTGCTTACGGGAAAGTAACAGTAATCTAATTACTTTTTGAAGTAGTAATCCCTTACATTACTCATTACTCGAAAAAGTAATCAGATTACTTGTAATGTGTTGCTGCCCATCTCTGCTCGTCAGAATGTAAAAGGATATAGTACGTATACCTACCCATCTAAAGAGAGATGACTTGAGAACAGGCTACATTTTTTTTTGCCCCAATTTTAATATTAATTGGTGTTTTTACATTTTTAATCACTTATGATATTAGATTAGATTAAAATCTCATTTAAAGACAGAGCTCCTTAGCTAATTAGCCCAGTTGTGTGGTGGAACCAAAATACAGCATAACACCCTCACATTCCCAGTCACTCAGAATTTACACTCTGAGCTAGAGGATCACTGGCTGTCAGCCGGCTGCAGTGCCCTTCCCAGCCAATTTCCAGCTACTGTCTCACTCCTCCTCTTGTAAGACTACCTATATTCTGTCTATATGTTCTGTGCTATTCACTAAATAGCTGAATGCATCAATATATAAACTACCTAATAATATTTTTAGCGCATGTCTTGCACACAGTGTGACAAAATAATCTGTAAAAGGAATGTAATTAGTAAAAGTATTAAAAGTAAAACCAACAATCACTACAGACTGATTTGTGGCCAGTATTTGTTATTTGTGCATTTTAACTATAAATTTTATAACTTAATTTCACCCTAACTCAGCATTCATCATCTTCAATGATGAATGCCGATGCTTCACTGGCTGATGAGCTGAACACGTTTTATGCTCGCTTCGACGCCGCAGCAATTAAAACAACAAATGGCTGCGCGCGCTCGGAGTGCACCAGTGAAGAAAATGCATTCGTCATCACAGAGCATGCCGTGAGGAACACCTTCAGGAGGGTGAACACCAGGAAGGCAGCAGGACCAGATGCAATCCCTGGCCGGGTCCTTAGAGCCTGCGCTGATCAACTAGCACCGGTGTTCACGGAGATCTTCAACCTCTCCCTGGCCCAAGCTGTGGTTCCCACGTGCTTCAAACGGTCCATTATTGTCCCTGTTCCAAAGAAACAACAGCCCGCTTGCCACAATGACTACCGTCCAGTAGCACTGACTTCAATTGTGATGAAGTGTTTTGAAAGACTGATGAGAGATCACATCACTTCTTCACTTCCTCCCACCATCGACTCACTTCAGTTTGCTTACCGGACTAATCGTTCCACAGACGATGCCATATCTCACCTGCTCCACACATCCCTGAGTCACCTGGACACTGGCAGAGGGAATTATGTTAGGATGCTGTTCGTGGACTACAGTTCAGCATTCAACACAATAATTCCCTCTAAGCTTTTCACCAAGTTGACGGATCTAGGACTCAGCTCATCACTGTGTCAGTGGATCCTCAACTTCCTCACAGACAGACCCCAATCAGTGAGGGTAGGAAAACAAGTCTCCCCCTCCATCTCACTCAGCACTGGAGTGCCTCAGGGCTGTGTTTTAAGCCCCCTGCTGTACTCACTGTACACTTATGACTGTGTAGCCACATCCGACACCACCTCCATTGTCAAGTTTGCTGACGACACTGCTGTTGTGGGCCTGATCTCCGACAACATCGAGACGGCCTACTTGGAGGAGATTAGGAACCTGGAGACCTGGTGCCAGGAGAATAACCTCCTCCTAAACGTCAGCAAGACTAAGGAGCTGATCGTGGACTTCACTACAAAGCAGGCGAGGAATTACAAACCCCTCATCATCAGTGGCACGCCAGTGGAGAGAGTGGACAGTTTCCGATACCTGGGTGTCCACATCACTCAGGACCTGTCATGGTCCTGTCACATCAACACCCTGGTTAAGAAAGCCCGTCAGCGTCTCTTCTTCCTCAGAAGACTTAGAGACTTCCATCTGCCACTGAAGGTGCTCAAGAACTTCTACTCCTGCACCATCGAGAGCGTCCTGATGTCAAACATCTGCACCTGGTTTGGGAACAGCACCAAGCAGGACAGACGAGATCTGCAAAGGGTGGTGCGCTCGGCAGAACGCATCATTCAATCAGAGCTCCCTGACCTGCTGTCCATCTACACCAAGCGGTGCAAGTCCAAAGCTAGGAAGATTATGATGGACCTCTCCCATCCCAACAATGGACTCTTCTCACTGTTGAGGTCTGGGAAGCGCTTCCGCTCCCTTAAGGCCAAAACAGAGAGAATGAGGAGGAGCTTCTTCCCCCAGGCTATTCGGGCCCTGAACCAGGTGTAGGACTGGACTCTCCCAAACACGTCACTATAAGACTGGACTCTCACACACGTCACCACACGCACCACCACACATTTCCTATAATCCTATAATTCCTATAATTTATAATCCTTATCTTTATAATCTCTTCTGCTATTTGCACATTCTTTACTGTAAATTCCTAAGTTAATTTGTAAATTTTTGTAGTAAATTGTAAATATTGTAAAACTTTTCTTCTGTCATTTAATGGTCGGGCATTGTACAGCTACAAGCATTTCACCCCCATGTCATACTGTGTATGGTTGTGTGTGTGTGTGACAAATAAAATTTGAATTTGAATTTGAATTTGGTTAGATGTACAGATGGATGGATGAATGCTCATGTTTGGCCAATTGTTGATTGATCTTTGATCCAGTAGTGCAGCCACATTATACACTTATTTACACCGAGATAATCCAGTACAGAACAGACTCAGCTGTCATGGAGCACTACTTGTGTAGACTACACCTAAGACAGGAAGTTCAGTGACACCAACGCACACCTACTCCAATTTAGAATCACCAGTTGACCTAACATGCTTGTCTTTGGACTGCAAGAGGAAGCCAGAGCATGATAACGGAATCAACACAGGCACAGGGAGAACATCCAAACTCCACACAGAGTTTGTAAGGTGAAATTACATTACAAACACGTAATCAATCAGTGGGTATTAAACTGTGTAGTGTCAATGAATATAATGTATACGAAAAAAAGGACATGTTACTTCTGGTTGGTGGGCACACATGGCTTCTCTACATTTCCATTGTTGGGGCTTATTTACTGCTATCCTAAGCTTGAGCAAAATGGGTAACTCAGGTAGCAAGCATTTGGCTCTGGAGGAATGTCACAGTTTATCTGTTCTAGGCAAGGTCAAAGTTTAAATTCTTCCTTTATTTAAAGGTTTACTAAAGTTTGTCTAAGTCTATATATTGGCCCCAGGCCTGTGTGTCATGGGAGACACCACCAAGAACATTTCCCAACAACCCACTACTGAGGATCACTAGACCACACAAGCCTTTCTGCTACAACAAGGCTCGGATCCAAGAAAGTACTTGGATCGGGAATAGCCACTTGGGTGGAGGCCCCAGGGACAATGTGAGACGTGCAGAAGGGATTAGAACTCCCAGCTAGCCTGAGACTCACTAGCTCCCTCCGAAGGAACTGGAGGGAGTTGCTGGAGAGACAAGAATACCTGGTCATCTCAGGCCTCTATTACAGCTGTGACAGTGAAGTGAAAGAAGTATTTTGGAGAATGAATGAGAATGAAGAAAGGAAAACACCAAAATAAAATGATGACTCCAAAAGCCCCCCAAAAAAGCTGAATTTGAGTTAGTACTATAAATTACTTCATTAGCAATTAAATAGAGAAAAGTAGTCACAGAGTAAAAGACAAAATCAGTCCAAGTTCAAGGTTCATCTGCCTTTAATTTTCCAAGATATACCTCAGCAAATCAGTTAAGGTCAGAGAAAAACACCAGAATCCTGTCACCGACACACTTTCTTGTTAAAACAGACACTGAGGTGGTGCTTACAGGAGTGCCTCCAGTTGCCTGAATACAGCTTTACTGGCCTCTTGGGGTACTTGTTCAAAGCAAGCACAATTGGGCACATTCCCATTCTTACGAAAGCTACCTTAGCGTGTTCTCTGGCAATGCTAGCAGCCGCCTTAAAAGAGACTGACAGTTCCTCTGTTGCAACCCTGATGCTGTAGGCGACTTGACGAATGAGAGAAAAAGCTGGAGAGATTTGCGCTTAATGCCACAGAGGCGCTTCCCTTTCCCCTCCTGTACTCCAGGGCAAAATCCAAGGCATCTGACTCTCAAATGTAAGGCCTCCGACTTTCCTCTTTGCTCAAATCCTATGTGATGCTTGGATTTTTTTTTTTTCAAAATCTTGACATTTATGATGCACTCTGTTGCTCTGTGCTTTGCATTCTTATTCTTAGCGTTATTAATTTCAGTTTTGAAGTTTGACTTTTTAACATTTGTAGGCTACTCTGCAGTACATTAGGATTTTGTCAGACCATTTCATGAAAAATGGAGTAGTGTGGCACAAACAGAATAGATTAACCCAAAATGATGATGCTACGGGTAATCTGGGTTTCACTGAAAGGAGCTTTTAGTGTTTAATAGACCAATATCAGTGTGTAGGTGTGTGTTTCTGAAGGAGCTGAGTGAGCACACACATATGTATTGATTGACTCTGGTTTGCTGTGGATGGCAGGCAGTCCAGGGGGAGATGGTTGGAAGTATGTAATGTGAGGAGGATGCAAGGAGGTAGGGGTGAGTGGGGGAGCATCTCCAAAGAAAAGTCCTTCTGAGGCCATTGTCAACTAATGTCTTGTTTAGATCCAATAGCCTTGTACAGCAGATTCTAGGTGCCACACTAAGTGCTGACAAGAGAGTAGCCACAAACGGCAATGAAAGGCTTTCAATTACAAGTTAAAAGGCATAGCTTAATGAGGACAACATCACAGGGCAGGGGAAAAATGAAAACAAATTGAGATAAGTTGAAGGCGAATGTTTTGGTATGACAAAAGACAAAAAAGAAAGAAAGAAAGAAGAAGTGTCACTAAAACTATGGAAATCTATCACATACTACTGAAGGGGGGAGCATGCCTGTTTGTGTTGGCTGGGATGTCTGAGAGATGGTCCTAGAGGAGCAAACACACCCAACCAACCGAGTCAACTCTCATATTGCTCTCCCTTCACTATTCACTCTACTTTGACTTGACTTTCAAAGGCTAAGGATTCTTTCCCTCAAAGGAGATGCAGAGAAAAACAACAACAACAACACTGCAGCTGTCTATGTCAGAAGAGCAACATCTTGAAATAAATTTCTTTCTTTTTTTTTCACAGTTTTTCAGATTTACAAGATGATTTTTGTTTTGCTCTGCTTCTTTCTCCAAAATAATTTTCCTGTAAAAGTCTTGCTCAAAAGCTAGAACTGCTCCCCAAAACTATAAATAATTCACAAGTACATTTCACCCTGGTTCATATTCTGATTCCCCACAGGCACTAAGGAGGTGAACGCTACAGGAAAGTCATTCACAGTGAGGAGTAGCCTTCAGTTCCAGGTGGACAAGCGGGATGACGGCGTTGCCTACACCTGCAGTGTGGAGCATGTGTCTTTGTCCAAACCCTACATGACAACCGAGGTCCTGGAGGTCCACTGTGAGTGGGGTCATAGCCTGTAAAACTGGGTAGATTAGCATTGCTTAGATTAGCGAAATACATGGATTGAGATTACAGTTATGTGTCCAGGTTTAGTCTTGCATTTGTTCTGGATTAATATGGGATTATCTTGCAGGTAAGGGATTAGTGCCTAAACAGAATAGTGATATGGGCTATAGCTAAGAGCTGCTCAGTAGGCACAGAGCTAACTACTGTTGCATTTTGTGTTAGAACCACTTTTTTGTGTTTCTTTTTTTGTCTCCTCTTTGCAGATGCTCCCCATCTGGAGATCACACATTCACTCATCATCCCACAGGAAGGCCAATACTTCAAACTGGAGTGTGTTTCCATAGGCAACCCAATGTAAGTTGAAAAGCATTTACAACTTCAATTTCATATCAGCACAAATAGTGCAAATTGCACCTAAATGTAATTTGTTTTGTGCCTTGAGATGACTTGTGAAAATGAATTGAAGTGAAATCAAATTCATTATGGTTTGTTATTGTTTTTTTTTTTTATCACAGCAGTTTATTCAGTTGCAGTTAAATACATTTTCTCAAATTCTTTCCCAGACCTGAGCCAGTGGAGTGGTCTAAAGATGGAGGAGAGCTGCCAGACATTGAGCGTATGATTGTGGAGGGAAGGGAACTTACCATCACTACGCTAAACAAGACAGACAATGGCACATACCGGTGTGAGGCCAGCAACCATCTGGGGTCCAGTAGTGCTGAATACATACTGTTTGTATATGGTGGGTACTTCAGTAAGGGCTTTTTTTGTTATGCTTTATCATTTCCCTTTGTTGCTGCTTACAAAGCTTTGCAGGCAGTTGTGTTCAAACTCAAAGGCAGATGGTGTTCATCACAAAAATACAAACCCAGTCCATGTCAAAAAAGCGAGAGTCAACTGGTAACTGTAACTGTTGAAAACAACCTGTTTTAAATATGAACGATTTTTCAATACAGGGAAATCAATAAATTGATCATCTTTGCAATATCAGATAATCAGTTGTTCAAAGTGGAGACACTTTAGGTAAGGAGTTTATGGGAAGGTAACTTCACTTCAATCATTTAACAGTCATTGATTAATAATTTATGAATTTCAGCTATCAAGGTCTCCACACCCACACATCTCTTTGAACGATAAGCAGATAGACTTAATGAATGGATATTTGGATAAGCATAAATGGGTAAACATGTTTCAGATCTTTTTCATCAAAAATAAATAAATAAATAAATAAATAAAAATCAGATTTCCCTGAATAATGTTTGGCATTAATTTGAATGCCATCTAGATTAAATTGGTTTTAATATTTCAGACACTTTAACCACACGTTTTAACTACTATTACTACTGCAACATATGTTGGCGATATAATGGCTGGCAAATATACAGTTTTAACATTCAACACAGCCATTGGGTTCAATGATTTCAGTGTATTCTAACATGGCCATTAAGTCTACAACCATGAATAAAATGACTCACCAAAGTTGCTCAGCTAAGATGTCTGTATATTTCATTAGAAAACTGATGGTAGCTCACAACAGAGAAGGAAATTTAATTATGTGAAAACACACTGATGTATAAGGTCAACACGACACTTTACATTCTGCTTCCATCTGGATCATCAGTTGTCATTCGCAGATGACACACCGTCTTCAAATGACAACCTGCACATCCTCATCAGCATGTTGGCTTTTTAGTTTGTGAGACAGCTCTAAAGTGAGACATGTGTTTGTAGTAAATGAGATAAAATATTTATTATTATATAAGAAAAAAACTTGCTATATGGGGGTTTTATATTTCTGCCAATTAGCAATAAAAGATGGTGCAGAAGAGAGTAGATTGTGACTTGCAACAGCTAAACGGTATTATTTGACACAAAGGTGGCATAATAAGAATGATAAGTTAAGTCTGTTTAAATATCATCAATTTGCAGTTCAAATATATATTTTCTTTATAAGAATAATACATATCGTGCAGCACAGAGATCTGTAGTCATGCAGTTTTCCACTCCATGTACTCAAGAATCCACTTTCAAATTTCGCCTTGGCACTATGCAGGATAACACAGTTTTCCTCACTACTTATCACGGCGTGGGTTTAGCTTCTGGACTCTTCCTGTGAGGAAACAGAAAAAAAGTGTTAAGGATGCAGAATTTAGCTTCCAAGTACAGCCTGGAGGAGAGATAAGTTAATCCTGAGACAGTGAAGGGGTTGAGAGAATAAAGACGACATGGTCCAGAAACTGGTTCGTTAAGGCCTCTGCAGCGCATGTTTGTAACATTTATCAAATACGGCCAAAAATAAAAAAATAAAAAAGGCAGAAACAAGAGCAGAATATTGCAATTCAACATGGATTTATTTGTTTCCACTTTTGCCAGCTAAACAGTGCCACTGGAGATTGTAGTTTGTTTGTGAACGACTTATCGCAGCACAGACTTATTCAACTCCCGAGCAGTTAGTGGATGTACGGCAGCTTTTCTGTGTGATTTTTAAAAGCAAAGGCTTTGGGGAAAAAGAAAGCTCTTCATTGGGAAATATGAAAAGAAAAGGATGACACATTGGTCTTTTCAGCTTTTGTTATCTTGTTCTCTCCTTTCAGCATGTTCATTGAACAGGGGTAGGCAGTGATGCCAGCCTAGTGTAGATCACTGTATCACCCTGTCATATCTAGACACCATGTGCTGATCTAAGGTTTCCTTCCTCGCATAAGATGTTTTTTTTATTTATTTCAAACCAGAAAAAAGAGAAATTTGTTGAACTAACCCAGGTGTTTAGAATTATACATACCCAGAGGGTTTCTAGCTTTTGTAATACTGGCTTAGGAAATAACAGATGCGATAACCCTCAGCATCCATCTTTTACTAAATACAAAGGTTCTGGTAGGGAGGATTGAGAAATTGAGTTGAGCAGGTAAAAAGATGTGTGAGACGGGCTCATTTCCACCGATGATGACAGTCATTTTTCAGGGCTACAATGTGTCTGGCTGGATACTTACCAGGTCTCTTTGGATCGTCTCAGCCTCTAAACCTAATTTGCTAATGACAAGAGAGATGAGAAGCCATAAATGTCATCAGTCTGAAGCAATATATCACAGACTGCAATTATATCCTTTAATATACTGCATTAAGAAAAAGAAACACTGTATTAGATGACAGAGCGGTAGTAACAGATACTAGTTTAATTAAATAGAGTCTGCATACATCTGTGAAGCTGCAGACTCACTCATGCCTGTTTCTCTCACATTTCATTGTGATTGATTGTACATTTTCACCTCAACAAGCATGACACATTGTAAGTTTCACTTTTCCTGTGTGTGCTCTATTTACCAGCCAATCATCAGTTGCTTGAAATTTTAACAGATGTAAAAGTCCTTCGACTCCTTCATGCGTGACTCATCTTTTACGGGGTGATACTGCTGAAAGACTTTACTGATTCAGAGCTTGATTCATTGTGCAGCCCTTGTATTTTAACGTCAGTTCATTGTTTTCTTCTTCTTTTCGCTTGTATTTACTAAGGTGAAGTAAAGTCATGAATTAAGCTGCACCAGCCACACACAGTAAATCACCAGGGCTGTGTGACTGTCCTGTCAGTTTCTCACACCGACGCCTGTGCTCCTCAGAGTGGTTTGTTTTCGCTTCCAGTTGTTCCTATTTTTGCTTAGCAGACGTCATCGCCTTCGTGCCTCCCTCTCTAGCCTCAATCCTTGCAGTCTTCTAATGCCTACATTGCCACATTAAGCATAGGCAGTCACAGCTGCGTTCACTTGCACCCGCTGCGTGGCCCCGCCTCCCCCGTGCTCCACGCACTCACAAACGTGACAATGAACACACGGCTGATGATTGATGAGCTCAAAACCAGGCTTTGAGCTAGAAAGTAACATTGTTTCATTTGATGAATTCAGTATCCTTTTCACTTTCTATTTGTTTGTTTTTTTCTAACAACGCTGTTACATATGGATCATTTTTGTTACTGCATGTGATTAATTCTGTTATTGATAGCTGATGTTATGCAGATATTGTAAAAATAACAAACCCCATTGTGGAGTTACTGCTGGTAAACCACTGCATACATAAAAGTCCAAACAGGAAACATGACAGTGTTCATACTTTTGTTCTTGGGCTGAAAATGAACACATGCAATTATCTTAATGATAATTAATAACAATGTTCAGCAAAACCACATGCTTCATGTCACTATTTCACTCTGTCTCTCCTAATGGAATTACTGTTGCAGTGTTTGTGTATTATGACTTTGACATACTGAAGCACAAGAGCTGTCTGCAGGTAAAACATGGCTGCATTAAAAGAAAAAACAAGTTTGTTGGATGAGAAACTGCAAACATTACTTAGACTTAGGCTGTGCTTTGTTTTGGTAATAACTCGCATTAAAGGTGCCGATTAAATTTTCTTGTAAACAAACAAAGGTTATATTATGTTCCTGCAAAAACACATCGTTTTTAACTTTGACTAATATTTTCTTCCTTGTAAAGTATTTGCTCCATATTTATCCCCTGGCAGTACCTTTGCAAACGCAATTTTTGGTCAGTGGAACAGCTTAAAACTGGCAAGAATGTGTAATGACAGCATGTGCTAAAAAAGGAGGGATAAGGAGCCTTATATAGTAACCAGAATATTAATCACACAGCCACACACACACAAACACAATGTGTGTGTATGATTTAAAACATTTAGGTGATGTTTGAACGTTTAAAGCAGATTCAAGTTCCCTCAGTATTAACACAATGGCACGCAGTACAAAAGAATTTGTTTTTCCATGTATCTCTACTGCTCTATGCATTCAGATGGTTTGGGTTTTTGGCACAGGTTTTGACATATTTGTCTCTCAAATATTCTGCATATGCCTGCCATAAAGAGTCCTGGGTAGTAGAATTTTATTTGTAATGTATAAGCAGGAAAAAAAGAGCAATATGCTCCAATGTAGACGAATTATTAAACAGGTACCAGTTAACTTAAAATACCCAAACCATCTGAATACTTGTGGAGGTTAGTGAGATAGTATTTGACCAATTAAGAAACTACGCACTAACTCTATACGTATACAACTTTCTTGTGCTGCTCTCTAAATCAACATTTATAGCAAGTCCAGTTAGGCATGTATTTGGCTCATGTGACAGCAAGCTGTGCATACCTGCACACTGTCAAGTAAACCAGAACCATGGAAATCTCTTTGTGTTTTCCTTTGAACTTTGTGGTCACCTTTTTTATCACGGTGTTGTTCCCCTCGTCTTCCCTTACTGCTGTCACTGTCTTCAACCATGGCAACAGCCAAAGACTTTCCAGGGCCTACAACAGGTAAATATCCCAGTAGATGATCATTTCAAGCCAGATTTAGAGTGTGTGATCTGGATCTGGCTCTGGGTCAAGACACATCACGGCCTCACCCAGCATGAGCCAAATCATCACCATGCATGGATGCTCGCTCAGTCGTTTTCTCTCCAGCCATGTCACAGGCTGCATAAGTCATCACACAATATGTTTCTATTTTGCTTTGTCTTTGCCACTGAAATAGATGGTTCTCAAAGGACCTCTGCTGAAGATTGTATTTGTGACAGTATCTATGTATATGATCCTGTGGTTACAGTAAATCAAAGTCAAAAATTATCTTTCAAATATCTGATCACAGAGCTCTTGAAAAGTATTTGTTCACCATTATTTGTAGATTTGATCTAAGTGCAGAATTTCTGTTTGCAGGAATTTAGTTATTTTTCTTTGTAAGACATTTTGAGTGGGATTGTGTCTAATTAATGCAACATGATTAAAACAACTTATCTCTCTTAATGTAACTGAACATCAGATCAGGCAAAATATGACCGACGAAATTACTCTTGTCCCTGTGTGCTCTTGAAATGACCTTTTGTTGTTGAATGTAGCAACTTACATCCTATCTTATCTTTTATGCTGCTTTATTTTAGTTTGTTCCAGAGCAGTAACTACTGTATCTACACAATCAGTACCAAATTCTGTTAAAAATGCACCAGCCAAGTGTGATATAAAAGATTCCTTATGCTCCTTGCTGACAGTGCTGTACAGATCATTCTATCCATTAACATGCAACCAAATTCAGTTAATTCAGATCAAAAAAAAAAAAGAAAATTCAGAGTTTGCAGTGCCTGCTTGTGAGTTGATGAAACAATCGTGGTGGTCTATTCTGCATGGAGTTTAATAAACTGCATGTTGCACAGCTTCATCCCTCTTTTTTTTTTGAACGTCCCGCACGCTGGGATTTTAAAAATGAGGGTTGCATTCGTTACCAGCAGAGTATAACAAGGTTTGTAGAAACATCGCCGCAATCATTTCCCAGGGTCACTTTGGAAAACCGAGCACAAGCCATAACCATTCATCAGCCTGAGATAATGAGAGCACACAAGGTGCACAGTAAAGACACAGCCACTCACAGTTTATCACAGGACTGGCACAAAGGCATGCTCCTGCCTGGGAAACCCTCTGTCTGCTTTCTGCCCAGAGGATGCACAGTGTTAAATAACGCTTATTTAAAAACCTAGTCCTGAGCATTATGAAAGTAGTGCTAGGAAAACAGAAACATGAAAGACAGAAAAAAGGAGGATAATGCCAAGCTTTTTAATTGTATAGAGATTTGTGGTATTTCCTAAGATTACTTTTTTTCTTTTTTTAACAACTGTTCAGGTACTTCAAAGCAGTCGTTTCAGGTTGTTCTAAATCTGACAGAAGCTCATCTGCTACTCTTGTGCTTTGTTCACAAGTGTAAAAGCAACATCTGGATTTTTTCAGGTTATTTGCAGCAAAATACCTTTAATGCTGTTTAATAAACACCTACAGCTGCATTGACAGTAGAAGCTTCCAGTTGTTAAGTTATCATTCCTCCACTTTTTCTCATCTCCTCTCTCTATCTGTTGTGTTTCAGATCCTAATGCTTTAGGACAGCATGGACCTGACCACGCTTTAATCGGCGGAGTTGTTGCAGTCGTGGTCTTCATCACCTTGTGTTTGATAATAGTCCTTGGACGATATCTGGCCAGACATAAAGGTAAAAGAGGTCTCCTGAACTGCTCTGAATATCACTTTGCTTGTTTGCAGTAAATGAATATGTCTTGCACTCTCTAGCTGGTGGATAACTTGCTTTTTATGTCTGCAGGGACATATCTAACACACGAGGCCAAAGGAGCAGAGGACGCCCCTGACGCTGACACAGCCATCATCAATGCTGAAGGAAACCATGTGCATGCAGAAGAAAAGAAAGAGTACTTTATTTAGACTTCTTTTTCCTCACTTCTTTCATTTCATGACAACCTTTGACAGCAGACGTGCAATTTTAAGCTGTCTCAGACTCACTGCATTGTCTTTTTTAATTTATTGTTCTGTCTTTTTTAGAAAGCAATCATGCTTAGATATGCTTGTTTTCAAAGCATTCACTAACAAAATAGCCTTCGTCTTTTGTAATATAATCCATGTACAATTGGATTATGTCCTTTTCAGTTTTTCTGTGCCTAAATGCTGTACATTCTTCTGCATTTCTTTCATTGCCTGTATTTTTCTCTACTCTTTCTTACGTTACCTGTTACACAACCTTTTGCAGATTTTTAAAATTCAGAAGTAACAACAGTAATTTTGCTCTCCAACTCAACTCTCAGCATTTGAAAAGGTTTTTCTGTAGGAGCAAAATATGTTAAATACATCAGTTTTTAAGGATTACATGATTGGCTTGGATGTTTCCCGGAGCTAACCCTCCTCAGACATGCCGCACACGTTTAGAGCATCTTAAAACAGATCAGATACTTTAACAAACACAAAGCAGAAGCACAATCTGAGTGATTGTCTCGAGATGAAATAATCGCCCTCTTAGCATTGTCTGTATATTCCTGCACTGATTTTTTTTTTCCCTTTTTGTTACACTGTTGATTTATAACCAACAAAGAACAAGTTAGAAAATTAAAGCACAAAGTCTGAGGACTATTACAGAGGGGAAAAAACATCAACTGCTTTTTGTCTCAGGATTCAATATGAGTCTAGATGGAGAGATGGTGTCAGACATGTGAAGAAGACTTCAGTTCAATCGCAGTTATTGTTGTGGATGAAAAACGTTTCCTTTTTGTTGGCGATTTGTTGTAATATCCAAACTGAATGAGTGGAACCTTGTGTTGGTTCATTATTTATGTTGAGTTTTATTGAACAACTATGCTAAATGTGTGGATATTGCTGTAAAATACTTTGCTAACGTGAATATTAGTGACCAATATTGTTGAATCTTGGGATCCCTGACACATTGCAGTTTGTATATTAGCATATACAGCATTTAACGGTACTTCACAGATCTTTCATGTTTTTCCATTTCTTTCCAATTTTGTTTTGCCCGAAGGCATGTAAATAATATGTAAGTATTCAATTTTAGTAAAAGGAAGAAAAACTCTGGTTATAGCCTTTAATTTCAGGTCATATGAGTTCCAGTCACTTCGAGGACAGCGTTTTCACATTTTTGAAGATTTCTTCAAACAGGGATTCTAATGAAATGCTTAAAATGTTACAAAAAAAAATCTGGGTAAAAATATATGTATTTATTATTATTATGGCTGATTGACTTTCTTATATGATACTATATTGATTGATATTATTGCTGTTATTATGAAGTAGTTGTCTGACATTAACTTTTCCATTTTTATTTCTGTAAGTTCTCATAAAAGAACAATACAAGGATCACCGTTATGGCCTTTGAGTTTGCTGCAAACAGTACTAATGACATGTTTAGGCATTGGTGAATCAAACATCCCCTCACTGTATATAATCACTGTATCAAAGACATTGAACCACATTGCCAATGCTCATACATGTTACTTTGTTAGTTCAGTATGATGCTATAAATAACTCATTTTGTACAGATTTAAATTGCTGTAATTAATTTGCTTTTTATGGGGGATGTGTGAGGTTTGCTTTTTTTCACAGTATTGAATATTCATTTTTCAACTATGCCACTGTAAAATGAAAAAAAAAAAAGATGCGAAAAAAGAGAGATGAAGTGCGGATTAAAAAATGAACAACTTGAAAGATGTCCTTTTGTTGTTACTAAATTTGCACCTTGAAGCGCCTTGCCGTGATGAGTTGGAGCGCTATTACCTGCACTCAGTGAATCAGTCCACGTAGCTGCCGCTGAGCGAGAGAAGCATATGTGGTAGGCAGTGCTGTGACTTAAGTTGCACTATAATTGATATTCTATACTACTATAGTAACTGTTAAGTATTACTTGCCTTTAGTGTTAATAATATATGCAAAGTGTCTGACTTGTAGAAAGATTAAAAGTCCATGAAGCTCCTCGGGAAGATTGCCCGAGGCATTTAGCTTCAACTCATGATTTGTGCATTAATACAGGGCGACAAAAGGAACACTTAAGTCTTCCCAAATTCCTCCGTGTCTCAGTGGACCTGAGTTTGTTATGCTTCAAGTGGCTTCAGGAAGCTACTCGCAGACACCCACACAGCAGGCTGCTGTTGCCCTTGTTTTAACAAATTAGACAAGAAGTAGGTTGGGTTCGGTCAAGGATGCTGAAATGCAGTTGATTGCTTTAAAAGTGAAGAAAAATTCTAATACTTGAGATGAAACTTTATTTAAGCCAGTAGCCAGAGAAAAACGAAATAAATATTCTTTTTTTTCCTAGTTTTAAGAAGCTGTTACAGTTGAGACAATTGTAGAGTTAAAGCATGTGCGGCAGATGTTGTGTTTACTTTTGTGAAACATAGAAGAGTCGTATAAATCACAGATATATTAACTGATTGATTGATGTGCGTTACCGCCATTCATGTTCACTTAATTACTGGAAACAGTCATTTCTGTGGGATAAATATTTACTATGATATACATGAAACCAAATGATATGCCTTTGAAATACCCTGAATATAAGCAACATATATTATTACATATATCCATATTATTTATTTAAATATGGCTCAATGTATATCTGCAGATGAGAATTAAAAATTCAGCACCCTACCAAATCTACACTGAAACAAATTTTCATTTTCATAGCCTACATTTAGTAATATATAACAGACAGCGTGCCGTAGCAATTTAGAAAAATACAAGAAGACACCTTTAATGGTCCATTATCACTGCTTCAGTGACACAGATGTACTCTTGAAATGTGAGGACGAGACGATAGCCTTGCACAGATTACTGAGCTCATATTAAATGTCTCAGCATCCTTAAAGGGAGATCTCGTTCCAGGACACAGGACCCAAGTCATTACGATCCTCTATTCTTTAGCTCCCATTGACCTTGAGCATAATGTTGCTTCCCAGCAGACTAATGTTGCTATTATCAACACACTGTCCGACCAACCATCTGCCTGCTTCACACAACGCCCGGCTCCCCCTCTCCTCGCACACAGACGGTTCCCAATGCTCACTTCATAATCATTACCACCAAAAGCCCAGCCAGTTCAAATAAACATCAGCTCCCACTATTGCACCCCTTCACATTATTAAAAGCTCAGTGCTTCATTAAGCTATGTAAATTGAGATAGACTGTCTTGAATAATGCCTGGCAGAAAATAATGCTAAAAATCCATCATCATTTAGTAACTGGATATCAAGAAGGCAAACATTTATGTGTAATAGTAAATTGTGAGTTGGGAAATGGATTTTCGCTTTACCCTTGAAATGCGAGACCCATACCCTGGGCAATGTAACAATCACAGCATGACCTCTGAGGAGGCCTTGTAAGTCTTACTAAACTGAAGAAACTGATCCCCACTGTACCCTGTAGGCAGGGTCCATATCAGCTCACAATAAGCGCTTATCATAGCAGAACAGAAGTGTCTGACAAAATTCTTCAGGGACAAACGGATATCTTAAAAACACAACACTTAAACACATTGGGTCTACATACTGATTTTAAATGTCAAAAGTTATTCCTTTAGTTAATAGTCATTACAAGTTTCATTTGTGCATTTGTGTGTTATTCATGAGTGTTAAGCTTCTCTTTTTTTTTTTCGAGTTTTATTATCAAGGCTCTGGAAGAAAAGTAAAGTTTTTACAAAAACATGAGCCCCGCTGCTGTCAACATATTTTTTTGTTGTTGTTTTTTTCCTTTTCATTACACAATTCTGCTGTAGATTAGTGACAACTGGCAGAACCATTGAAACAAGGGGCATAAAAATCCCTCCAACCATAGCACAAATAATGGTCCTTCTCTTGGATTAACAGTACAACGTTTTATGCAAAAATAACAGTTCTTTCACTTGTTTTCACTATCCAAGCATGTAAATTGCCTTGTGTAATTCACAGGGCGATTTGCGTAGGAAGCAAAAGGATAAAAGGATTTCAAAGATGGGGTGTGGTGCAGTATGCTTAACAGAGGTGATGGAGAAGTGTTTGTCCTCTGGATCATGTTTTTAATTACAGATTTAAAAGGTATTAGTGATTCTGCAAAGTAGCCTGCTGATTCATGCAAACATTTAGTCAGTGCTGTACTTACAGATACTTTAACTGTGACATCTCTCATATTGCTTTGTAGGACAAACGGTGTGGAAGAGTTAGCTTATAATTGTTGCCCTGCAGCTAAAGGTTTGGTATAAAAGATGAAAAGCAGGATATTTTTCAATATTCTGCTTTTTATTTTCAGTCCTTTGAATAGAAACTCTGTTATCACTGGCCATAGAAGCCTGGGATTGCATTGTTTGTGCAAATGGATTTTGTCTTTGATTGACAGCTCACTCTAATGGAGAATCGGGAAGAATCATAATAGCATGTTTACAGCACTGCTGCTACCTTGGAAAATGGCCCATTGCAGAAAATTCTCACAACGATACAAACTGTAGTTACCGGTAATCTCCTAGAACATTATGGATTTGTCAAAATACCCACAGCTAGATTATTTTAAGGTTTTCTCACATATCTATAAACAGGTTTGTGTTGTTTTTGTAAATATAAAGGGAGTACAGGTTGAGCACAGCTGAGGCTTCCTGTAGCCCCATTTCACTTAACGTTTACACCTCATGAGTATCTGTACTGCATCGGAGAGCTATGGGATATTGTCTTGAGATGTGTTATGCCTAATCATATTTGATGAGATTAAACAGATCACTCACGCTTCTAGTTGTGACAGGGCCGAGTGGAAGTTAGAACGAGTCAAATGATCTGGAACAAAGAACATGAGCTTGTGTATCCCCCCAGATGCATCACCATGCCATTAGTCTAGATGAATGTGTACAGTCAGACACAATTCCCTTGTTTGCTGCATGAGGGCTTCCACTTTGTGAGGCAGTAGCTCTGCTGTGCGAATCAGGCCACATGCAGGTCCATGGATTGATGACTGAAACAGGGCTACCCACTGTATTTTAAACTCATTCATCCACACTGACTCACATTCTCTGTGGTGCATCTTTAAATAGCCTTCCCTGGGATTGTCTGCCTGCCAGTTGATTAATTCTATATTGCATGTGCATGTGTGTGTGCGTGAGTGTGTGCGTTTGGTTTAATTACAACAAACTTTTCTGAATTGTTTAGGTGAAATTTAAATCATGCAGGCACCCGAGAATACACAAGCCAGCCTTGTTCTGGTTAGTCTTTTGGGGCGGTGGGTAGGAGAGGGTTGAAAGAGGAGAGTTGTTGAGTGTTTGGTGGTGGGGTGTAGTACTGTACCTGTGGCATAAGGTATGCAATAAATAGCTTGCCATCTGTTTGGATTTGAACACTTGAGATTCTTCCAAGAAACTCACCAGAGACTTAATTAAAGTTGGAATATTAGGAGCGTGAGACTGACGTTCCACTAATAAAATGACAGCTAGAGGAAATTCTTGAATTAGTTTAAAACAGATATTCTTTTTTTTTTCTTCAAAAGAAAAAAAGAAAACTGTGACTGTAAGGGAAGCGTTTCACCTTGTAAATTATTCCAATCGTTTTGATGATTTTTTATGATTCTAATCTCCATTTATTAAGGACATCTGCTCTTTCCAGCAAATAGGCACATTTAATGAAGACACAGGAAATGATGTATGTTCATACAAGTAATATGTTGAATACGGAAGCGCTGCGCTGTTGGTTAAATGAGTGATTAGCCAGTTAATCGGTGGATAAAGAACAATATTTGTCATGGAAAGATGATGTGCTTTAAGTTTATTGTCTCTTAAAAAAGGGGCTACTGCTAAATAAATCAAAATAAATATTCGATATGCTTCTGAAGGCAAATAAATATTTTATCAAAAGCAACAGTGAATAACTTTTCTGAAAACTACACATAAACTATCCAGAACCATTCTCGTAACCTTGTGTTGCTCAAACAATGGTTGCACCTCTGTCATTGCATACGTACTTGTATTTGTTCAAATCACTCCCATGACAAGAAAATAACTGTTAATTTTTCAGCAATTTGTTTGGGCAGGAAAATCCAAAAGCAATGCATAGTCTTTAATTTCATCAAGAGTATGGTCCTCCATACAAGAGAAGTGGGGTTTTATAAATGAAAAAATGAGAAATGTTCATATTTTTCAACTACCTAATTAAAGAACATATTGGCTATTATAAATTTTCATCTGTATATTGCATATTCTAAATTTCTTGTGCAAATTGCAACCCTTTTCTAGTAAACACATGATATTAATCAATACACTATAACATACTGCAGTTCTTACAAACTGTGGTACCTGCAGACTGCCAGCTGTCTGGATGTAGGTGGACATGAGATGTTGGCATCAGCCTCAAGGTCCTCCTCTCCCTTCCCCAGTTGTTCTTTTTTCGGTTTAAGCAATAATACAATAGGACATCAGATTGGATGATTTATTTTTATTTTACACTTAGCTTTCTATTTTTAAGTCGGGATTTTAATTAACCATGTTGTAATGATGGCAGAACGCGGAGCACATTAAGTTGTGAATGATCTTCAGAGAGTGTGAAATTGGGTGGTTAAGTCAGAAAAGCTTTAATTGTACAGATAGCGATTTAGAGTGGAGACTATTTTAACTGAAGTACTGTATCTATTGTTTATTTAGAAGCTGTGCAGCCGTACAGAATGCCATTAGTTTTTTCTGACTAATGACCCAGCAATCAATTTTACATTTTTAATTTTAGGTTGTTTTTTAGGATGCACAAAATCACGGTTATCAATTTGCTCCTTGTTGTCAAATCCACCAGCACAATAAAACTTTCGAAAGTTTCCTACAAGGAATACATTCGTATGAAAAAGAAAGTGCACAATTTTTAAACTCTTATGTATCGGGATGTTAAATAAATAAATAAATAAATCATCTGGTCTTTACCAGGTTAAGCATAACTTTACTGTTTTCATAGGAATGAAGAGGTTAAGTACTGATCATCAGCAAGTGTGACCACTTCTATAATAGCAGAAGTTTTAGCACTTTGCTGGGATGGGTTATAAGACCATTTCGACACTATTTAAGGTCCATCATTCTACAGTAATAAAAAATAATTCACAACTAGAAAACATTCAAGACAGTTGCCAGTCTTCCCAAGACTGGATGCTCATCCCAATGTGAGACAATGCAATAAACAGGATACTGCAATCCCCAATAAATCCCCAGTAGCTACATTTCAGACTGTACAGGCCCCAATTAGCATGTCAAAGTTCATGATACTAAGGTTAGAAAAAGGCTGTAAGTATGGCTTGTTTGGAACAGTTGGCTGGAGAAAGAGGGACATGGGAACATGACTTTGGTTTGCAAATTACCATCTGAACAAGACTTGTAGGGCAAGGTCGTCTGAACTGTGACCAAAGTAGAGATTTTGGCCATAATGCACAGCTCCACATTTGAAAAGAGCAATACACAGAATATTAGCATTAACACTTCATACAAACTATCAACCACAGTAGTATACGACTGACTTGGGTGTGTTTTGCAGCCAAAGGACCTGGGCACCTTGCAATCATTGAGTCAATCATGAATTCTTCTGTATATCAGAGTATTCCAGAGTAAAATGTGAGAATCGGGTTATGTAACAGACCACAACCCTAATGAAATGACCTGGTGAGAGCTTCACAAAAATAAACACAATGAACTAAAGTAATGCTGTAAAAAAGAATGGGTCAAAATACCTTTATAAATAATATAAATCTTTTAAATAAACATTTCCTCAACTATAGTGATGCCTAATTTGTAAGAGACTGACAAAATCATGCAGAAAACTACTTTAAGTTACTGATAACCATGGGTCTACTAATTCAAGTATCGCTTCTGCATCTTATCGCAGTTTTTGTTAAATAAGTGGTGATACAATGTAATATGTCATGTATTTTTTGTTTATCTGAGGTTGTGTTTGAATAATTTTACAACTTAATAAGGGCCAGGTTTTTAGAATAGAAAGATGGTATACTATCTTTTTCACATGACTGTGTTTCTCATATTTCCACTAGACGGTGCTTTAATGGAAGGGAGTAATCATGGAAAAAGACATCTGCTACAAATCTGGATCTGTATCAATGCATTTTGCAAAGATAAATAATACCTGAGACTTGGTCGGGAGGCAGCCTAGTACATTTTAAGTGTGTAACATAGCTTGTTTTGATTTACAATGTGGTAGGTGCTAAATAGCGCATACAAAATGAGTGGAAGGACCAATGAGATATCTAAAGCTTAAATACTTCCAGAGTAGCAAACCAGTTGTCTTTATGATGCCAGTCAGCTTGATGGTAGGCCTCAGGGATTACTCCAGACAGACAGCTCAGTAAGACAATTGATTAAATAGTAGTGAGAAGAGAGAAAATGTTTAATTCAGCCATATTTAGTATTCATGGGATGAAGAGCCATACAAGAGTTCACCTTGAGGGGTCATCAGGAGAGCAGGTCCAGAATCCCAAAGAGCAGCTAGGCCAAGTTTCCACATAACATTTGAAAACACAACTGATTGTGTTTTTAATTACTTTGATTGTCAAGTTTACTTTAGCTAAATTGAAAATGGTAATGCAACACGCACTGAATTGACAAACTGATATGCTGTGAAAAGGAGATCAGTTGTGCAGCTCTTGTGACATTGTGATAGATTTACCAGAATAAGAAGTGCTGAACCTCAAGCAGAGGATATAAATTAATATTTCGCACATATTTAACCTCTTTCATCATTACAGAAAACTTAAGCATTCAGAAATATACCATCGATTATCTTACAAAAATCTAGTAAAAGACTACCCAAATAATTTAAGTATATTTTAGTAACTATAATTCACCGCTTATTGCATCACATTTATAATATCACAGTAAAACTAATGTTAAGGAAAACAGTATGTGTCACACTGCATGTGAATAGTGAATAGTGTATACAGAACAATGTAGTATGACACCGCTATGGTGTACATCTGTTTCAATATTGCAAAGACTCATAAGCAAAAGTTTGGAAATTTTTTACTTCTAAACCTTCTGTTCGGTGTTTTCTGCCTCACACAATTTAAAAGAATACTATTTCTACTCGCCTGACTCCTGTGAAAGAGTGCCAGCTACAGACATGATGAAATCCCTGTGTTAAAATACAAAACCATGACGTTAAAAACTAATTCAATTATATGCATGACCAGTTCAATAGACCTACAGAATTGAGTTATTGTCTGAAATGATGGGAAAAAAGAAAAATACTAGTAAATCATGAGTGAATGAAGTGTAAAGTAAAAATTATTTTCACAAAGAGTTGCCAAAAAAGGCTTCAAGAACAAGGCATAATGGTTACTGCAGTAATCTTCCAAGCTATTTGCTCTTCATCAACAAGAGGTGCATAATGTGAATCTTCAAAGGTATTTTATCATTGCTATAGTGGCTATAGTGAAGAGGAAAACAGTGTAGGGGTGAGGTAGGGCCAAAAACAGCATAGTGGAAGCTTTTTTGAAGTCTAGTGTATATACATACAGAAGGCATCTGTTGTATAACTTCTCTGAATCATAATAAAAAAGCATTAGGCACTGCTTTGAAGGAATAAACATTAAAAATGCCAACAATATTCTTGTTTCTTACTGAATAGGCAGAATTATTCAAATTAAGGCCAGATTTTTGGGGTTTCGATTGACAGCTCATTGCATCAAACGTGGGATTTGAATGTATCAGTGAAAAGTCAATATGAGTGTTAAGCTTCATGATGAGAACCAGGAGATTCCAGAAATCTTGTCTGAGGGTATGAGAGTCTTCAAAAGCAACACTGATTGATTTTAAGGTTAAAAGTCTGATCATGATTCAGCTTGTAAGCGTCGCATTAGAGATAAAAGTACACAGCCATCTCACCAGTAATCTTTGCCATTTAGTTAGAGTCTACCTGCCATTTATTTAATGTGGAAAGCATTAATGCCACAGAAGAATAAAACTCTATGAGGAAAGTAAGTGGAGGGAAATAAATGCCACCATCGTCCCAGCCTTTGTGTCTGCAGTTTTGTGACACTGATGTTAGAGTCGCAGAGGCTCCAGAGAAAGGAAAGTGTCCAATAAATTTGCAGATCTGAAGAACTTTGATCTCTTGAACTGTCTCCTTTACCATCCATCCATCCATTTAATGCCTTTTATCTTGGTCCAGGTTATGGGGGCAGCAGTTTAAGCAGACACTAACACCTCTTTCTCCCCAGCCATCTCCATCGGCTCTTCCGAGGTTACACCAAGGCATTCCCAAGCCAGCTGTGAGATGTAATCTCTTCAGCGTGTGCTGGGTTCCCCCAGTAGGATACAAAACACATCACTTAAGTGTGATCACCTTACCGTAATGTATTCCTTTCATCCATCTTTTTACTTCTGCTTATTCATTTCAGGGTCAGTCGGGGGCTGGAGCCTATCCCAGCTATCATAGGGCAAGAGGCAAGGTGCACACTGGACAGGTCCCAAGTCTGTCTCAGCACTTTTCCTTTCAGTTGATATCACTTCAAGTTTATTTATAAACCATTAATTCTAAGTTGTTTCCTCAAGGTGTTTTAAACTGTAGAAGAGAAAAATCCAAAAATCTGACAATCCCCTATGAGCAAATGCTTTTCGACATTGCTTTTCGACATTGAGAAAGGCAGAACGAGACTCAGTGAGGGGCAGCCATGTGCGTTGATCGGTTAGATGTGAGAGGAAAGAGAAAAGAAAAAAGGCGAGCTTAGCTAGGCAAGGATGAAACACAAACTATGAAAGCAGATAAAAGTTAGGGACATGCATTAGTGGAACATAAACACATCAGAAGTGAACTGTGTATCACAAGTCCCAACAAGTTCCCTATGCAGCCTGAGCCTAGAACAGCATAACTAAGAGATGGTTCACTGTCACCTGATCCAGCCCTTCCTATAAGCTTTATCAAAAAGGAAGGGGTGAAGCCAAAGCGGGAGTTGGCCCACAGGAGAGGAGTCTAATAGCTGAAAGATATCCCTCCCATTCTACTTTTAAAGCTCTAGCAACCATAAGAAAGCCTGCAGTCTGAGAGCAAAGTGCCGTAGTGGGATAACATGATGCTGGGGTCTTTAGGACATAATGCAGCCTGATAATTCAGGGCTTTACATGTGAGAAGGAGGATTTTAAATTCAATTCTGAATTCAACAGGGAGCTAATGTAGATAAGCTAATATGCGAGAAATAAGATCTTTTTTCCAGTCTCCGTCAGTACTCTCGCTGTAGCATTTTTGGATCAACTGAAGGCATTTCTCCCAGCTCTTAGAACAGCCTGATTAGAAGAAATTACATAAACCGAGTTGAGAAGTAACAAATTCAGCATCACTATGAGATGGGATGATTCTAATATCAGCGATACTGTGCAGATGAAATAATGCAGTCTTCCATATTTATTTAGTGCACACATTGCAGGACATATCCTTGTCAAAAATGCCTCCAAGGTTCCTCACAGCAGAACTGGAAGCCAAGGTAATCCCATCCAGAGTAAGGATCAGGTTAGATACCATGTTTCTAAGAATTTTAGGGACAAATGAAATAATCTCAGTCCTATCTGAATGTAGAAGTAGAAAATCGCAGGTCACCCAGGTGCATTCAGGTCCACTGGGGCAATTTTTGCTATTTTGCTTTTGTGCACTGCCAGAAGTAAAATGAAGCAATCAAGGTGCCACTTAGAAGACTTGCAGCTTTAATTCAAGGCACTTGAGAAAAATATTTCCTTTATTTTATAGGCTTTACAGCAATTTAAAATTTGTAATTAAATAAGTGGACATATATAATGCATCCCATTATATTAGACAAGGGCATTTTAAATGTTGAAATTGTTTTAACATATCAGCTGCATACTCTTTGTAGCCAATAAATGACTGAAGTTTAAAACCCACTGGAAACACAAAATGCATTTTCCTACCTTAAAATGCCTCATGCGGTATTTCTTGCAGTTTCTGCTGCTTGTTTATCAACTGAAAAGTTCCAATTTTGCATTGCCTTCAGTAATGTTTGTTTCAAATAGATTTTAAAGACTAATATTCAAAAGATCATTTTAATTTGTCCACATTCACTCAAATTTTTAAAATGTCTATTTATTTTTGAGTAAGCACTAAAAGTACAATTAATGGTGAATGCAATAATATTGTAAAACCCCTTGACTGTAAATCACATCTTGATTGCTTCATTTAAAAATCCTTTGTGATAGTCACAGAGGCATAATTGCAAAAATTGTGTCCTTGTCCTAAAATTAATGGACTTCACTGTAGCTACACAGTGCAGTGTGACTGTTACTGTGACCGACAGTGATATTTCCCATAGCTTTGATTCTGTACTCCTGAGACAATCTGAAATAATGACTTAGCTGTGCTGACTTGCAGCTTCAACAGTGCATTGTGTACACAAACTAGATATCTTGGCCCTTAAAGTATTTCACACAGGAAATTGCATAGTGGAGATGGCAAGCCACTTAGATCTTGATGAATCTCATATCACATGACAAGCCTAAACAACAGTCACACTCCTATGGTAATTGCTGCATAAAAGTGATGTGTGCCTCTTTCCTTGATCGTTTATGTTTTTGGTTTCATTTTTTCATAAATGTTTATCGGTGTTTGTGTTACAATTGGCCTGCCAGAGATTTACTGTATACACACCTTTTTGAACAAGTCCCCACAACATTGCTTGATGTAGGGATTTGATAATTGCAAAGCTACAATATGATATTCGCTGGATCGTATACTTTTATGTGACAAAGAATTTGAACTCAAATATTTTTCAAGTTTATCACAGTTGCCTATATCTTTATGTGCATCTAAAAATGTGCATATAGTGGTCGTTAGAAGCTTGCAAACCCTTTATAGTCTTTTTAATATATTTCATAAGTATAACCTTTAACATAATTACATTTTCACACAAGTACTGATAGCAGTCGAAGAAATTTAAGTAAATTAAAGAAATAATACATTGTTCTTATTGAGGACAATGATAAAACTTTACATATGCGTGAGCAGCAAATGTGTGAATCTCAGGTATAAGGACTTAATTTGAAGGTGAAAGTCAGGTATTCAATCAATGGGATGACAATGAGTGTAAGTTGGCACTCAGATTTATTTAAAGAACAGGGATCTATTAAAGTCTGATTCATAACACATTTTGGAAAGTGTTCAGTGACAAAAAAGGTGACTTCTGAGGACCTGAGAAAAATCATTGAATCCACAGACAGACAAATACAAATGGATGGGATTCAAGATCGCCATTTCCTTTCCCAGAGTGTTCAACTATATCAAAGATCACTCTGAGAGTTCACAAAGGAATCCAAAGTGTCTCAGAGGGCAGGTTTCTCATCTATTTCACTGAATAGCAGTTAAATTCACACAGAGATTACAAAAGCTCAGTATTACAGACATAGGTGGTTACTAAACTTATTTCATATTCCAATATATGGAATAAGATGTAACAAGAGTTACATTTCCTACATAAACCATGATCCTTTGATATGACAGCAATTACATTACTTGAAGTTGTATGAAAGCCCTCCTTCTAACACCTGTTTTAGCTAAGAAATGTCAGCTTTGTTATTTGGTTTGAGATGTGCATTTTTCCCATCCAGCCCTCAACCAAATGCTGGATCCTTAACTTGGTGCCCAGTCGCCAAAACACTGAGAAATCCTGCTCTATTAAACTAAAGGCCTCTTTCACATTGGCTAGGAGGAGAACAGTAAACAGAAATTGTGTGCATGGGAGCAAGGAGAACATTGCTGCCATTCTCTACTTATTAAGGATCACATGGGACAACCAGAGGACTGTTGGAACAATAGTTTGCTGATGAATATGACCAAATTTGAACTTCGAGAAGTGTCTGAAGACAGGAAAATCCAGTTGTAGTAGAATCACAGTCTGGGCTAGGATGACTGGACATCATTGACGAAACAGTAAGATCTGGATTGCACCACTGTGAATCAAATCTCAAGAGAAAGTGGGTCACGCAGCAAGACACCGACCCATGCAATTCAGTCTCCCAAGGAATGCTTAAAGAGGAATAAAGTTAATGTTCTGGAGCAGCCAACTCAAAGTCCTGACCTTAACCAAACAGAAGTGTTATGGAAGGACATGAAGCAAGCAGTTCATGTGAGGAAACCTACTAACATATAAGATGAAGCTGCTCTGTACAAGAGACAGGCTAAAATTCCTTTAAGCTCGTGCTGATCCACAGTTACATTCAGTTGCAAACGGGGTCCCACCAGATACTATAACCAAAGACTTAGATGATTCTGATTAATGGATCATTTTACTCAATAAAAAGACCATGCTTAATATTTTTTATGTAAAAAATATTATTTGTGCTTCTATTTATGCTTTCTTATTCTTTAGTAATCACTGGACTGCTCTCTCTATCTACCAGTAGGTAAAAAGGTAAGGAATCTACAGGTTACTTACAGAAAGAAGGAAGTTAGTATTGACTTTGTGAACATGTATTAATGATTTGCACTAGAGCTGCAGTACAGGTCAATAACAGTTTTCCACTCCCTAATATCTTAATTGTAACAATGAACTATTACAAATACATTTACTGAGGTTCAGCTTGCAGGTAGAAACCAATTAACCTCTGATGGAGCAGGCATAACTACGGTATGGAGCCATTTCACACTTTGGCATTCATATTTCAAGGCATAAATTTATCATGACTTTAGAACAGCAGTCATTGTCACATGTCGCGATCACGTGCTGGAACATCACAAGCACCATTCGTCAGCTCACCTATTCAAGGAATAAGTGGGAAAGGACACTTACAGTGTCTGACAGTAACCATACAAAGCTTTCTATTTAGCCATAAATCAAGCATTTATTGACTAATTTCCTTAGAATTAGCACATTTTCAGGTCAGTTTTTAGGATATGTCATCTGCTGTTCTATGAGTCTACTTTTAACATGAAAACCAAATTACTTTATTGAAACATGACTGCTTCTTACAGTAATTTGCAGTCCATACTCCATGATTCAGTCCTTTATCAAAGCTGCTGTGATGTGATTTACATCATTAGTCATAACTTTACAGAGTATAGTAATGATGCACATCCCCGCTGAATGATTCAGTGCAGAGACCTTCATATAGAGGCGCTAACTAATGAAGGATTATTAGACCCAGAGATGTATAATGTGGATCTGGATGGGGTCACTTCTTCTGATTTACAGTATTCTACTGAGGATCCTGAGGAATCAGATGATGTGAATGCACCTGGAAGTCAAGCTCTCTTCAACGAAGAAACAGAAGGGCTCTCTGATGAGACTTTGAAGATAAAAGTCAGAAGTCCTTGTTCCAATAGACCTCTGACAAGAGTGAATATACACTGTAAGAACAAAAGAACCCATAAAATCAGCAGGGGCAGAAAAGGGACTGTCAAAAGAAGCAGCACAAAGACTGTAAAATGAACCAGCATCTCACAGGACAATGGAGGCTTGGGACTAAAATCAAGGTGAGGAACTCCTGCTCGTGGCTGCCTCTAGATTTAGTATCTGTTCAACACATAATATTTCAAATGTTATTTGGAAAAAATCACAAATGGAGATTGTAAAGGACTTTGTGATGTTTTGGCTGCTTTAATTTGTGTTCAAATGCAGATACAACCCCTCCGTTTTTACAGCACTCCATACTGTCTGAGCTTGTAAATCACAGTAGTCAGTTTTCACATAAGTAACAAGTGAACACCAATTAATCCAAATTATTGCTTTACTATTCCAGCTTTTTTTCTCATGCTTTTAGACAGAAGTTAGGATTTTAAACATGTTTAGGAAGTTAAGATATTACTGTTTCCATGTTTCCCCAATTTAATTATGTTATGCTGCCATCTGCTGGACAGTGTAGACCAACAGAGTCTGCAAGTGCAATCTGCATGGATCTAAACATCAACTTTGTCTTCAATTTGTATTATTTCCTTTCAGCGTAGAACTGTGCACTGAACCAGACTTAATCATACCTTTTATTGTTAGTTTTAATACTAAATTAATCACAGGAATTACTAAAAGTACATGTCTCACTGGTAATATAACTTTGGCAATCTAACTTCCTAAATTAAATTACTCTGTGTTCAGACTCGTTTGAAGACTTTACATTCTTCTGTATTTCTTTATTATTATGTGATAAAAAAAATGGTGAATTGATACCTTTTAAAGGCTGTATCTAAGGAGTGCACTTTGCATCAAAAAAAGAAAATCAAGAATATCCATTTATATCATAATACGTTAGACACAACTCCAGAGGGGAATCAACAAAGAGAACTTGTTTGTTTTTTTCATCCAAGGCTTGGTGGGGGAGAAATTAAGATTAATGATAAATAACCACACGTTTTAATTGCCAGTGTATAATCCACAGCAACGCATAATTTATCTAACAACTAATCATTCAAAGAAAATTGGAGAAAGAATTTCCATGCTTATGATATCTATAATTCATAAAAAGAAAATCAACAGATTTAAAAAAACAGATATCCAGCATTTTGTTGACAATGTTGTTCAATTATTAAAATGTTATCAAACCTGAAAATCCTATAATAGCCCCGTAGTAATAACACACTGGTGCCATTTCAGAAAAGAAACACCTGGGGCAATTCGTGATATGCAGGAGTATTAAAATTGCAAATATAACTAAAGTCCTTGAGGAAACTCTCAGATAAACATCTTTTTTCTTCCTTCTTTTGATAAAATGTGCCTATTAAAAAAAAGAAGAAGAAAGAAATGAAAACGTCCTCAAAATTGCAGAAATGTTCTTTCTGCTTTTTATTCCAGTGAATTTTGCAGGTATGACAACTTTGAAACTCAAAAAGTTAGTTAATTTGTTTCATTTTATCAGCTTATTCCATTCCCATTTCATTTAAAAGTTATTTTCAGAATAAGTAATTTCAGTGACAAGGCACCGGTACAAAAACTATGTACATCCATTATCTCGGTCTGACTACTACCTCCCTTCAATGCCAAAATACATCTGAAAGACTTCACAACAGCCTTTCTCATTCAAGAACTGGTAGAGCTGCCCAAGGTCCATGTGATTGCCTCTGTTTCCATGGGGGTCAAACATTGCTTCTTCAAAGCCTGTAAATTTGCGCAGGGAGTCTATATGTTCAACAAGCCTGCTGTCCTCACTCTGACAATCAAGGGAAATATCCTCTCTGTGTCGAATCATGATCTTCTTCCATGTCAAAACCTTCACTCTGTGAAATAGGGGAATAAGATTGGAAAAATATTAAACCTGACACCTCAGCAGGCTTCTGGCTGTGATTAAGTCATCCCCAAAAAACCCAAATCAACAGGCAAGGTACCTGGACCAGAAATCCTCGCAGGCAGATTGAGGACCTTCCACACACACAATACCAGGTTTCCCAGGCATGCTAAATCCTGACAGGCCCAGCTCCTTTGACCAATCCAAGATGTTCTTCCTTTTCGACTTGTTGTAAATGTGGTGACTGTAGATCCACAGCCGGCTGAACACTTCAGGCATCCGAGGTGAGGCAGACTCCTTCTTAGGACCTGGGGCTTCTAATAAGCTCTTATCAATAAAAAGCTGGAGGTTGTCTTTCACCCATTCAACAGCAGAGAGCACACATATTTCCCCCTGGCAGTTTCCCATGAGGTATGCATTAAGAAGTGCCTGGAGCTGTGTCTGCTGGGCCCTACTGAGACCAGAACACCTGAAGCAAGAATAACACATGTTCTAAGAAGGTTTCAAAGAACATTTAAGGTCACTTGGCACTGGGAATTTCCATATCTGGGAGCAATGACAGCACAGCTTCAGGAGGTTCAGCGCTATTAATTATAGTGACTAATGATACACTTTAAACAAATTAGAGGCACTGTTTCTTCCACTTACTGCTGTGGCTGTGTTATTGTTACACAAATTAAATTTTCTTTCATTCAAAACTATATTTAAAGGCAACACTGTGAATGCTATCTGTGCTCATCCAGGCTGCGCTTCCTATATGGTAGAAAAACCTGGGCCACTAGTATTCTATTCACTATACTATTGTTTTCGCTCTCTCTCGTTTTTTTCAACAAGTCTGTACACAGGCAGGTGAGACTCTCCTGAGTGAGCTCCCTAACTATTTTCCTTTATGTTAGGAGTTCAAATGAGGATAATCGCTTACCGGACTGTTATTTCTGGTAACACACTAGGATATTCAGATGGGTAAGCACAGGACAGAATGAACACCGTCTGTATGGGGAAAAAACATGAGAAATTAAACTAAATAATGATTTTTTTAAAAAATTATATATAATGACAGATTAGTTACCCCCTCTGTGTTCGCAGAGTCCAGCTTTTGTTTGATGAGAAACTGGGGTCTGGACGGTGGAGGGCCGCCTGTTGAAGCTGAGCCCTCCACGTAGTCCCTGAGCTCGGCTAGTGCCAGCTGGTCAGTGAACTCCAGCTCCTCCACGGTGGGGAACATGCTGGTTAGCAGCTCTATCTCTGCAAGCTGAGACTCAGCCCACTCCAAGTAAGACATGCTGCTTTAGTCGAGAACTAAAATAGTCAATCTTTTCTAATGTTCATTTAAAAAGTTACCAGTTACACCGTTTTCTGGTACGTCCAAAAATATGACTCACTTATGCTAACACATACCATGTTTCCGGCCGTAAACCAGCCTCTAAAATTGATATCGTTACAGAACAGTATGAAATCTGAAAACAAAATAGTATTTTTATGTATACAGTATAGACATACAGAGGCAGTTTACCACTGTCTAGTGTCCCGCAACGTCTAATAATGAAGTTTTGTTTGAACTCGGACTCTTTTGGCCGACGCACGCAGGAAACACACGGCAGCAGAAACAGCGGCCCCATCACATTTTGTTCCTTTGCATGTGTCAGCTGGGATTTTTTTTTCCTGCCAAATCACTGGAGTTATTTTTGCGTGTTCTAAACTTTACGAATCAACGTATTTACACTAAAGCTCGCGATTTATTTCTCCAGTCAACAGTCTAACGTAATTATGTCCGAATTAGAGAAGTCAGGAATAGAAAGTAAACGAAACTGAAGACGATTAGGGTTTTAGGCTCGGTTTGTCACAGTAAGTTGAATGGCCCATGAGGGTGATGATTAAATTTAACGATATATTTCTTATTGTGTGTGTGTGTGTGTGTTTTTTAACAGAATTTGCCGTCACTGAACTCTATTAGCAGCATTATAATCTCATGTAGGTATTAGCCAAAGCTAGCCTTCTGTTTCACTTGAGTGCTGTGTTCGATTCCCATCTCTAAAGGTGAAAATGGGAAAGAAGAGGGGAAAGGACAAGACCTCCAAGGAGGATGATGAGCTTGACCTGACAGGTAAAGAATATTTCATCATCTTTCATGTCATGCAACAACCTGTGGAAAGCCTAGTGTGAGACTTCCTTTTCATTTAAATCTTTATTGTCCCAGTTCCATCCTGTAGGCATATTAAGAAGGGAACAGACCAAACTCTTCTCAAGAAACTTTCTGGTACCTCAGATTGGACGAGTTGTCAGGATTGTAAGCAGGAAGAAAATAAAGAAAATATCAACAACCATCTGCCACAGGAGGCTGAGGAAGAAGAAGAAACAGGATTGTGGATGTGCTTGAAATGCGGCCATAGAGTGAGGTTTTTTTTTTTGTAACTATTTGTCATTGGGTTTAAAATGGCGTGCATTTTTTCTAAATGCGTCTTTTCCACTAGGGATGTGGACGGAATTCTGAGAATCAGCATGCCATCAAACATTATGAAACTCCCCGGTCTGATCCACACTGCTTGGTGGTCAGCTTGGACAACTTTAGTGTGTGGTGAGCATTTTATGTTGTTTTGCTAATCATAGGCCTCTACATCAAGTTTGAAATGAGAATAATATGTTTTTGGTTTTTCGCAGGTGTTATATATGTGATGATGAAGTCCATTACTCCAGAACAGGGCATTTGGCTCAGCTAGTAACCAACCTGAAAAAGCAAACATCTTCAGATTCTATAAAACGACCACAGAAACGTAGGTACCACTGGGGAAGTCTAACACGCACATACATTAGACTGCTTCTAACCATGTCAACCCTGTTTGCTTTCTTTAGGGGTCAAGGAGGAAGATGCCTTGATGGAAGCTAAACAGAAGGTGGAGACTGTAAAAGAAGATGAAAATGAGGACAAGGAAAACAAAGAAAACGGGGATCACCAAAAGAAAAACACAAAGAAAGAGACTGTTGGGAAATCTCAGAAGAAGAGCACAACTGAAGAGCATTGTGGTGTTTCAGTAAAGGGTCTGAGCAATCTGGGAAACACCTGCTTTTTCAATGCAGTCATCCAGGTAAGACTGATCCTTACAGGATGCCGGTCTTGAGTTCAGTGAGAGTTATTACTGATTGCTATCGTTTTCTTTTCCAGAATCTGTCTCAAACACAACTCTTAAAACAGACTCTCAACAAAGTGACAGAAGAGAAAAGTCTCAACATTAAACCCGGTGCTTCCTTAGATCTGGTGTGTTTTCCCCACTTAATAGAGTAGTTATGTTCCTCTACTCATTACTATTTATAACTAACTTTCTTTATTATGATGACAGGAGCCTATAGAAGTGCAGTTAGACGGTCCCGGATCTCTAACTTTGGCTATGTATCACCTACTCTGTGAGATTCAGGAATCGAAGAAGAGTGTAGTAACACCACGGGAGCTGTTCACACAAGTTTGTAGAAAGTAAGAATGACTATAGTTTTATGTTAAAAGTCAACTTTAAAATGTGCTTAAAAGTATAGCTCCCAGCATTAGTGCAAGCGTGGCTCATCATTCATCTTATCTGTGCAGGGCTGCCAGGTTCAAAGGATTTCAGCAGCAAGATAGCCAGGAGTTGCTGCGCTACCTGTTGGATGGCATGAGAGCCGAGGAGCACAATGTGTGTACTGAGTTTGAAACTGATCTCCCCATATTTAAGTCTGATAGATTTCTACTAAAATGAGAACTGTGGCTCTTCAGAGGGTTATATGTTACATTGCAATAGATTGGTTTGACAGCAGAACACTGCTGTAGTGAGTTGTTTTATGTGGCGGCATTAAATGTAAGAAATTGTGTTTTAAAAACATTTTCTGTGTCCTATTTAATGACCTTATAATTCTTCTTCTCAGACAGTTGGTTAATTTTCTGTGTGCAGAGGTTTTAACAGGAGCAAATTTTAAGGGTAAAGGCCCTAAAATTAAGGTTTTGTGAAGAATGGATGTCTCCATCTTGTGGTTAATCAAAGGTATCTTTCATCTTTTGAATATTACGGTTGTATCTGTGTTAACAGAGAATAAGCTCAGGAATAATGGACACATTGAAACAATCTAGAGAAGGCACAGATGGAGAGCTGAAAACGCTACTAAAAGGCAAGTAATGCTGCTATGTATTATTAATCAGTGTTAAATAAAAGTACATTGCTAAAGTTTTTGCACAGTAGCTTTTCTTTGAGAAATGTGGCTCTGACGTTTAATTTCTTCTTTCAGAGTATGAGAAAAATGGATTTCTAAAAAACTTTGTTGACCAAGTTTTTGGTGGTGAAATTACCAGCACTATTATGTGTCAGCAGTGTAGAACGGTATGTATGAAGACCAGAAAGTAAGTAAGAGAATATATCCTGATGATGTCACTCTAAAAATATCCACTTGTTCATCCTTACAGGTTTCTGTGGTCACAGAGATGTTTTTAGATCTTTCCCTTCCTGTTTCTGATGAGGTAAAGCAGGCATTTGTTTTGTTTTTTTGTTTTTTTTTTGATAGTTACTTGAGTAGTTATTTGTTAATGTCTGTATCAGTTATTGTTCCCTATTGTGGCATCCTATAGGCATATAGAAAGAAGAACCAAAAAAAGAAGACCAGTGCTTCAAGCCAGGATGACAGCAGCAGCCCTGTTCGGACTAGTGGGAATGATGACATTCCCACTGGGGCTGGCAGCAAGTACCAGCAGAAGAAAGCCAAGAAGCAAGCAAAGAAGCAGGCAAAGGTGTGTCAGTGAATGCATACTGAAGGAAGTTTCTTTTTTCTTAAACTTAATTCATTAATTAATCCAAATTAATCCATCTCGACTTTCAGCATCAAAAAAGACAGCAGAAGCTTGAGGGTAGAGCCACTTTGGACAGTCTCACCTCTCCCAGCCAGGCTGAGAGCGAACACACAGATGCTACAGCAGAGTCAAAGGACAGGGAAAACACTGATAATGAAACACTTGAAGAAGATTCACAACATCCTGCTCCAGTCAGTGTGTCTGAAGAGGACCAAAAGCCCTGCAACGCAGTGCAGGTGGAGCAGGAAAAAGAAGAGGATGAGGATTCAGCGAGTGACCCTGACTCATCAGTCAGCAACCGGTTTACTGCCTTATCAGTGGAACAGCACTCAAAGGACAGCACCGTATGCAATGAAATGGCTAACATGGGTCATGAAGAAGACAAGACAGAAGAGGAAGACACACAGCTGGTGAGGAAAATGAGTAAAGTAACCTTGGATGATGCCTTTATAGAAGACACTGACGCAATGGAACAAAGCATGGAGAGTGAAGATGGAGTGATGGAGACTAAGGAATATACAGTAATAAACCAAGATCCAGAGCTGGCCTTCCACACGATGGCTGTCAGGACAATCCCAGAGAAACAGGAGTGTTCAGTGCAGTCGTGCCTTTTTCAATTCACAGAAGTAGAAACCCTCACGCAAAACAACAGTTTACTTTGTGTCACCTGCACCAAACGGCAGCTGGGGAACAACAAGTCTGGAGGTATTTAAAATGCTTCCACATCAGTACTTAGTATTTAGTCTGCTATTTAATGTCCTTTGCATGTCTATGCACATGCAATTTTACATAGTGAAGTATCACAAATGTGTAATTTTCTTTTCTAATACCATTATTAAACTTTCTTTATACATAGTTTAGGGATCGACTAAAACCCACTGTCTTTTTTGTGCTGTGTTTAGGATCCAAGAAGAATATCTACACTGATGCCTTGAAGCAAATCCTTATCTCCTCTCCACCTTCAGTCCTTACTCTTCATTTAAAGAGATTTCAACAGGTATGCTCTGCACTGATCCAGTTCGCTGTCAGCTAAGGTTTTTATCACAGAGTTATGAGCCAAGCTTTAAAGAACATTGAACCCTTTATGGTAAGGCAATCAAGAAATCACTATTTGGATTTTAATGATGTTTTTTACCTGTAGAATGGCTACAGTATTTGTAAGGTGAATAGACATGTCACCTTTCCTATGATACTGGATCTAGCTCCCTTCTGTGCAGTCAAATGCAAGGTAAGTATGGGAAGTAACATGTTTTATTATACTGTACAAAGACGGCTATAAGTGAATTAAATGTAGAAGCACTAACCACTAGTTGTTTTGAAACAGAATATACCAGAGGGACATAGTCAGATCTTATACGGTTTGTATGGCATCGTAGAGCACAGTGGAACAATGAGGTCAGGTCATTACACGGCCTATGTGAAAGTGCGGCCCGAGTGCCCTCAGCCCTCATCCAATGGACTTACAGACGGTGGGTGTACTCTGGCTTGACCGTTAATAGGATAAACACTTCTAAAAATGAAATGTATAAACTCATCGTTTCCCTTCAGGAGATGCAGAGCCATCCAGAGGATCCTGGTTCCACATCAGCGACACAAGCGTTCAACCTGTGAGTGAGAGTAAAGTCCAGAGCTGCCAAGCCTACCTCCTCTTCTATGAAAGGCTCCTCTAATTGTGCATCACCACTCAGGAAATCCAAATAAACCAATGCTGCTTCAGTTTCACCTTCTAAGGGATCTCAAAGAATATTTCCGCCTCTACCTGTTCTGTCAGTGTCTGAAATTGTATGACAGTGTCTGAAATATTAAACAGGTCATTTTTATCAGTCTCATACCAGTACAGAAAACCTAGTTGGACAATGAATTGACAATATGGAACTGGAAGTCACAGTTTCAGTATATTAATGAAAGCTTGGGATAGATGATATGTAGATATATATTTTTTTCTTTTTTAAATCAATGTCATGTAATTAAATGTTGCAAAAACAAACTCCTCCTGTGTGCTGGTTTGTCGATACTTGCTATGAGTCTGCGCAGTAAGTGCTGCTAGCGCTTCCTTGTCCAAGCTGTCACATGACTACAGTGAAGTCAGGCTCGGAATGGCCAGAAGCATCTGTACCCTATCCCTACATTTACTAATGGCAGTGTTATCCAGGTAGCATGGCAGGTCAGTAAACGTTTGGCTTTTTAAAGAGCATCGAGTAAAGTCACAATAGCGGAATGTTTCAGTTTCTGTTTTTTTGCTAGCAAAGGATAAATACGAACTGAGCGCAGTTAAAGCTAACGGTCTGGCCTAGCCTCAAGCTTTTCCGTTTGCAGACAATTACCACTGTTATTTGTTTAGCTAAACGAATCTAATATAAGTCGTCAGTAACATAACGAACTGATCATAATTTTGGACATGCTTTTATTGCCTTTATCCACCAGGCCCAGTTGATTAACTTGGCTAAACGTGAGTCAGCATTTTAGCGTTGAACTTGGCGTACAAGTTAAAGAGTCACCGTTTAACCCACATTTCCTTGCTGTGGGGAACTATTAGTTATCGGCAAGATTAAATATTTGCGAAGTTAGATAGTTAAATATTGAGAGGCAGTCGCTTAACTTAAGGACTATGTTAGAAGTAATTTTAGCGAACGTTATAGTTATTTTTCTCTTCGTTACTTTAGTCAGATTAAAAGAAAAACGCACTGGAGCATGTTTTTACATGTCGTTAGAATTTAATACCTATATAAGTATATTTGACTAACTATTCATCAGTAATTTCCTTGAGGGAGAATTTTATTCATAATCAAGTGTTTCGCCAAGTAGCTGGTTGGATGTCTTGTACCACTTCTGCTGCCCATAACAGCAGTTTAAGTTCCTGAACCTTTACATAACTTTACATAATACTAAAGCTCCCCTTGCAATACTCAACATTGGGATTTCTCACTTTTTTTCCAACTGCATATTACATTTAACATTGTCAGTCTGTTTTATCCAGTAAAATAAAGTTATTTCACTTCGCTTATTTTTTTCCCCACAAAATGAGATTGTTACTCATATAAACACTGTCACTAAAATGTGCAATAAATGTTACCATAAGAGGGTCTGCCGTCAGTTTTTGATTGAATTGGGTCAAGTTGGTAATTACATGCAGTCTGTTTCTGTTAATATAACACTTAACTGTGATAAATCATTGAAAGCTACTTTTTTTGCTGTCTATATAGACAGAAACTGGCACTTAGTTATTAGATTTGTATTCCGGAATCTCCCTGTTTTATAAGAAAACTGATAAAGACTCATTTGGACTGAATGATCAGTGCAGTCCCAAATGGTCATTTTTGTGCAACACCCTCAAGCTGTGAGCAACCATTTAGACATTTAGAAAAAAATTAAATACAGTCACAAGGCAGCCACTGATTTATTTTATTTTTTTTAATGTATTAGTTTATTTTTGATTGCAAGGAATTTGCTGTCCTGTTTTACTTGAGTGACTGGGCCGTTAGTTTGCTCTGAATCAGGATTTAGCTTTGCTGAGCTAAGTGTGTCCATTGTTTTTTCAGTCTTGCTGATTTATACATTCGTGATTTATAAATTTGCTCGGCTAACATTATCTCGGTCATACATGAGATGAACCCTCTTGTTCGTAATATTCCCAGTATTTTAATTAATTAAATAAAATATAAATATTTGGTGTCCCTGTATTGATATGCTATTGCCACACAAAATATTGTGATACATTATTCTTTTTCTTTTTTTTTCACCAAAAAAATGTGCCTTGCAGCTGTCTGTGGTTGCCTCATGATACACGGAAGGCTTTGCTAAAGACACCTTTAGTGCAAGCAATGATTAGTTGTATTGTATTCTGCTCATTTTTTAGTTATTTAATCCATAGAATGTCTGCAAACTCTTAAGAAAACATACATTCAAAGTCACGTTGACAACTTACAATTGGTCTAAAATCTGGAACGGTTTATGTCGTCATAGATGAGTTACAGTACCAACATCGGAAAACCAGAAACCCATGAATTTCTGTACTGTGTCTTTTATTTATTTATTTTTACAAATTAATTAAAATGGATGCAAAATCTAGACGAAATAAGAAAATAATTATAGTTACTTCTGCATGATTTGGCAGATTTTTTTTCCAACTCAAAGAGATTTGTGTCTTGAGCTGGGAATCTTTCACTTGTTAGGCAAATGTGTAAACTGCTCCACTCTGTAGCCACTATAATATAATACACATTGATAAACCTAGAGAAATGTTTCTTGTGTAATCATGACATTTTTGTTAACTCCATATGGCTCTCTTTTTTGCACAGGCTGAGCTTGTAAGAACTATGGCGCTCCAAGCTCCTCGCACATCGGTGTTCACCTTCCAGTCTGCAGTGCACAGCGCCCACGTTCTGCAGTGTCTGAATGAGCAGAGACAGCAGGACGTCCTGTGTGATGTGACGGTGGTGGTGGAAGACAGGAGTTTCCGTGCTCATTGCTCTGTCTTGGCTTCTTGCAGTGAATACTTTCACAGCAGGGTCACCAGTGTCACCAGCCAGAATCCCATCATCACCTTGCCACATGAGGTTGGTGCCTTGGGGTTCAGCCAATTTATATAGGGAAAAAACTAATATGGGTGATACTGTTGAAAGTAAATGGTGGTAATGTTATACAGGCACCATTATTTTATCCCTATTATCCATGAAAAGTGTATGCATAGTTAGATTTGTTGTCTGTCCACTAGCTTCTATTACTTGGTCCATTTTGTGTCATAATGTGAGTGAAAAACAGTTTATATGCAGTGTTTGGAAAATTCAACTTAAAAAGGTCAATACAGGTACATAAGAGACCTGTTGAAACTGAATTTTTGAGCTGCCTGAGTTTCATTGTGTTTTATTATGTTTCAACAATTTATGTCTTTCCCCTGCAGGTGACCGTAGAGGGGTTTGAACCTTTGCTTCAATTTGCCTATACATCAAAGCTCCTTTTTACCAAAGAAAACATTGATGCTATTCACAGCAGTGCTGAGGTTTTAGGATTTCACAACTTGGAGTCGACATGCTTTGATTTTCTCATCCCAAAGTTTTGTGAAAGCAAAAAATCCTCACAGGAGGTCAAGCAAAAAGTCTGTTGCCAGAGCCGGGATCCTAGTGCAAGTTTTGGCTCTCGTGCAGAGAGTAGCCAACCAGAATCATGTGAGTCACACAGCTCAGTGCCTTCAGGAGGTGATGAACAAATAGACTTCCCGTCGCAGTGTCCACAGAGTACACAAGGTCAGACAAACAGCAGGGAGGAACACTTCTGTTTGGAGAACTGTGGACCACAAATGGCCCCCTTATCTCTGGAGTTAACAGGAAATGGCATGTGCCCCATGTTGTCTCTGCCTTGCCCAAACTCTGACAAAGCAGATCATCCGTCTCAGTTTTGTGAAAACGACATTTTAGAGATGGGAGACGTGTGCAGTCAAAGTGAGATGCGTTTGGCAGACTGCGGCTTATCTTGTGAGCTGTCAGCCTCGGGGGATGTGAATCCACCAGAACTCATTGATCCACCAGGCAGAGAAATTAAACAAACTGTTGAGACACTTGGTGCAGAAACCAATTGCATCCCTAGCTCATGTCCACTCGAGACTTCAGGGGCAGAAGATTGCAGTACTTTAATAAAACAGAGTGAGGCTCACTTTGAACAGGGAATGACAGGTGATCTTTCAAACTCTGCACTGACTACTCTAAGCCATGAAGAAGGATGTGGCGAGAGAAGTCGCGTGGAGAGGGAGGTGGCTGAACATCTGGCAAAAGGATTCTGGTCCGACCTCTGCCCGTCTCAGGCTCAGCCACTTCCTGTGGATCCAGTGGAACAAAATAATCTAGCAAAAGCATCTGACTTTCACTGGCTTAAGCAGCTGGACCTGAGTGCCAGTGTAGGAGACTGTCCCTTTCTCAGGGACCTTGGAACAGGTGATGATGCAGCTACACACACCGACAGCTTGTCTCAGGCAGAGAAGAGCCCTTGTATGTCCTCCTCAATAAACTCTGCTGATGACTCTGACCTGGACACAGATGGCGATACTGAGGCCAACAACAAAAGAGCGGAAGAGGTTGTTATTATATATGCGTCTGATGTTTGGTTATTGGTAATGGAAGATAGAAAATCAAATTAATCTAAATTGTTTAACTCTAATCTTCAGGTTCAGCTTCCATTCCCAGTGCAGCAAATCTCAGTGCTGAGCCGGAGTGAATTTCAGCAGCTTCTGAAAAAACATTCATTGACCCAGGAGCAGCTGGACTTCGTCCATGACGTCCGTAGACGAAGTAAAAACCGTGTGGCTGCACAGCGGTGCCGGAAGAGAAAACTGGACAGCATATACCAGCTAGAATGTGAAATCAAAGGATTAGTAAGTTGACTCTAACATGCCTGATTTTCCAAACATACTCTTAAACATGCTATAATGTAATTTCATAAACTAGTAATATTTTTTTTTAACTTTGACATGATGACCACTGTGAACTGCAGCTTTGTGGATAACACTTCTTTCTGACGCATCCTTACCACCTTTTTCTATCCCTTATTCACACTCGGGTCACAGGGGCAGTAGTCTAAGCAGAGCAGTCTAGTCTTCCCTCTCCCTACCATTGCTTTCCTGCTTGTCCAGGGAAACACTGAGTTGTTCCCAGGCCAGATGAGAGAAATAATCTCACCATTGGGCACTGGGGGTGCCTCCTCCTGGTATCACATGTCCAAATCACCTCACCTAGGAGGCATCCTAGTCAGGTGCCACCTCAACTGTTCCTTTCAATGTGGAGAAGCAACAGCTCTACAAGTCACTCTTTAATATCCAAACTCCTCATCCTGTCTATATGGGACAGCGCAGTCAGCTTCTCAAGAAAACTCATTTCACAGAGTGTATCCATTATCTTCATTCTTTCAGCCACTAACCGGAGCTCGTAACCATAGTTTAGGGTAAGAATGTAATTTGTCAGACAAATTGACAGCTTGGGTTTTCTGCTCAACTTTCTCTTCACCACAACATATCAGTAAAGTGTCTGCATCACTGTGGACGCAACCCCTATCTGGTTACCCAGTCTCAGTCTCCAGTATTCTCTGAGCTGTGAACAAAACCCAAGATACTCCTCCAATTGGGGCAGCGGTTCCTCCCAGACTCGGAGTGGGGACTCCACCCTTTTCTGGTTGAGAATCATGATCTTGGATTTGGAGGTGTTGATTCTCATTTCTGCCGCTTCACACTTGGTCACAAATCGCTGCAGTGCAAGCTGGAGGTCACTACTTGATGAAGGCAACACAACCACATCATTCGCAAAATGCTACCCTGAAATACTAAGACCTACTTGGCTACGTCCAAATGATGTGTCCAAAAAACTGAACAGAATCTGTGACAAATCTGTGTCCAGCGGAGATCATCAGCCATCTGAATGAATCCGATTTTCTGCCAGCAATGCAAACCAAGCTCTCGCTGTGGTTGCACAGGGTCCGAATGGCTCATAACAACACACCAGATACCCCATACTTCCCACCTTCCCACCACCTCAGTCCTCAGTGGAGGTCAGCAGTATCCCACACCTATTGTATCTAATGTGAGTAGAGCCCCATTAACCCCTCCTGAGTCGTCAGACCAAAAGTCTCATTTCATGGTCACATCAAACCCCTCCCACACATTTTTTGCTTCAGCTACTGCAAGAGCTGCAGTCCACTGCTGTTACCTGTCAGCTGCATCTAGAGTTCCATAGGTCACTATCTGGTTCTTGGTTTAACACCACAACAGCAGTGCCACCTCTAGAATTTTGCTCAGGAAAGCAACCTTCTTATCCAATGAAGAAAGCCCTCAACTTTTTGGTAGTAAACCAGGGGGATACAAGCATATCTACCCCTGGCTGCCACCTCTTAGGACAGCTCCAGAGTCAAGCCCTCCTCCAGGAAACTAGTTCCAGAGCCTGAGCTATGTGTTGAGCCAAGCCGGCTATATTTAGACTGTATCTCAACACCTTGTGCACCAGCTTAGGCCCCTTCCCCACCAGAGAAGCAACATTCTGTGTACCAAAAGCTAGCTTTGGAAGTTGGGGATAGGACTGCCAGAACCTTCGCCCCAATCTGAATGGCACTGAACCCTGTCCTCAAGTGCAGCAACCAGGCACTCACCCTCTAGCTTCAAGGTTGTACCCAGGTAATCCTGTCCCGGGCAGGATAACTGGAACCTTGATTTCTTCATCATCATAGGAGTTCTTGTCCACTTTATATAACATAAATGGCTGTAAGTAGGGTGGTAAAAGTAACTGAATGTATCCTGTTTTATTGAAATAACTTTAATAATGAGTGGTAGAGATAGGTTTATAAATTGAACTGACTGGACTAGTATATTAAATACTATAGAGAGAATATGAGAAATTTTGGTTAAATGTTTGCTACCAGCTCCACTGATTGATGTCTTTTTATGTATGTTATTAAGTGCTAATTAGCTAGCCTCAGCTCATGTTGATTACGTCATTCCTTGGAACTCCAGCTGCAGCTAGCAGTGGTACACCTTGCTCTCTTCATAAGAACTTGCTGCAGGTTTCTCAGCTTTGCAGTATGTATCCCAGAGAGCAGAAAATGCTAGCTAGCCTGCAGGTAGGGAAACAAGAGGTGGTACTCGTTAGTAGTAACTGGGCTTTCAAAAAAATTGTACAGTTAAATTGTAGATGAAATGAACCAAATGCATTATTAAAAGGTCAAAAATGAGTGAGCTTTACTGTTATCCTCCCCACAGAAAAGTGAGAAAGAGCGGCTGCTCCAGGAGCAAACAGAACTGAAGCAAAACCTTGAGGACATGCAGCAGAGCCTTTGTGGCCTGTGTAAAAGTGTTGAATCTTGCTCTGATCAGGACCAGTTACAGATTCTTTCCAGATTCTCCTCGCAAGATATTCCCATCCCTTCTCCCAACATTGTTCCAGCAATTGAATTGGTAAGTTCAGAGTGTGAGCAGAGCGGGCAAACTGTACAAACAGTTCAAGTCGCTGAGCCGCAGGCCGGCACAGAGGACACGGGCTGCCCTGTTCCTACATCTCTGCTCAGTGCCTGTCTGGATATGAACAGCAGCTTATAGTAACTGGACTTAAACTACATGGTCACTTGTAATCATGCAGGCCCACAGGTCAAAGGGTGAAACTTGGTTCTATATTGTAATCCTCTTTTGGGATAGACATGCTTTCCTGTGTGTTTCACTAAATAATTGTCTGCCTGGTAGAGGCAACTATCATGTCAGGCGTTTTCTTTGCTGTACTTCTAGTCTTCATTTTACTGTAGCAAAAAAAATTAACCAGTATTCATTGTTTTAAAGGTGCAGGCAATTTTCAGGTAGTTCCTAAAAGTTTCCATTTGAAAATTAGGAGGATAAAAGTAGGTTTGCTTTTCTCAGGGAAGCTCATAACCTGACTGTATTTTGAATCATGCTGCGCACCCAAACAGGTATGAAAAAGATGTTTTATTTTACGCTAATTAGTCTGTTGTTTTAATCTTAACACATACTGTATTAATATTTACAACTATGCTATTTCTTTGATTAAATAGGCATAGAACTAATTGAATCTTTTCCAGTAGACTAACAAATTTACACAGCTAACCTAACTTTTCAACCGCATTATTTGAATACTAATGTATTTTAAACTCTAGTAGGTCTAAAAGTGTTACAAGGGAACATAAGAAGTTATTTCATTTTATGCAAAATGTGCCTTATGCAATTGTGTAATATGGATTCAAAAAGATGAGGGCATCTTTGTATATGCTTGTTTCAAGCACTATTGCACATTAACCCAGAGCTAATATTGATGGCATTGTGTTACATGTTTTGTCTGCATGTTCAGTATTTTTATTAAATGCTTTTATGGATTACAAATTTAAATAAACAACACTTTGTTATCATTCATTGTTTTATTTCAACTTCCAATCTTTGGTTGTGTGCGCTACCAGAGTTTGGCCAGTAGATGGAAGTATAACTCTACCTCACCAGATGAGACAGACGTGACTAGAGTAACATAAGAGGCTCAGACTAGACCTTCAGGGAGGGTAACTGCACACTGAACTCTAAATAAGGGAAGGCAAGGAGTTTGTGCTAATCCACCTGACAGAAAAATGTGCAATTTCCTGTTATCTGTCATCCGATTAAACAAAACTTATTTAATTGAGTAAATGAAAACCCAGTAACAAACCCAGGTTTAAAAAACAAACAAACAATTTTGTGATTTATCTCTGGCTCTTACTAAAATCTTTTGGCCATGCCAACAAATTAACTTTAACCTTCAAAGTTAAAAAAACTTTAACCAACAAAATCAACAATACAAGTTCATGTCTTCATAAGTTCATATCTATAAACACAATATGTAACATAGTTGTCTAGAGACTTAGTACTTCTGCAGTGGCTTTGCAAAGAATAATTCAGCAGGCTCTAAAAAAGGTTGAAATTAAAGACAGAGTCAGATGGAGGCTGATGAATGACCTTAGCACTTTGAAGAGGAAAGGTACCCTGGAAATCTGCAGACAGGAAATTAAAAAAAGTACGGCATATCTGACAACTATCCCTGTAGATTTCAGGGTTATTCTGTAGATGCAGGAAAGATAGCTTTCCTCAAAAAGCACCCGACCAATCATTTGAGTTTGTAAAGTTTTTGCCTATTTTATAGAAGTGGTAGTTCTACACAATAAAAACCTGTAGCCCCTATAAAAATGAAAAGCAATCTGTCGTCTCCTTCACATAGACAGATGTTATTTAAAAAAAAAAAAAAAATCCTAACTGCATTTTAGCCATCATCATGTCTGTTGTCTGTAAATGGCACACACCTAAATGTCCACATGTTTAGGGCAACATTTAGTCCTTTTGCAGGTATCGATGATGCAGACAACAATCTTTAAAATACATCCCAAATACACAATAAACATTAGGTTTGGATGTTCTGAGGTTGACGCTAAGATGACACATCAGTCTGCTAGTCAGTGACCCCTCACTTATAACTGTTGTCAAACAATCTTTATGTAATACTTTATAATAATCAGCCATTTGCCAAAGCTCACAAATTCAACAATGATACAGCAAGAATATTCCAAACAAGGAATATTATTTCCTCTCTCACTCTTGTAAACATTTAGTTAAAATTTATTGCAGTGGCACAACCTCCTCAAGGATTCATCTGTGAGCAGTAACATTTAGCAATCAGTAGCAATGACTAGTAATTCATTTTACTGTTCGTGTTCCAGGCTGCCAAAAGAAAATTGGGTTGTGCATTTGTTAAGGTTTAAATTTTAGGGGCTTAACAAAGCAAAGCAACAATCTGATCCGACACTGGTCTGAGTGCTCCTCTTTCATTGCAGACTGGAGAGGATCATAGATCAAACAAACCAGTACAGAACAGAAACACCACTTTAAGAAAGTCTTGCAGAGTTGAAGAAGCAATTTTGTCAAGATGTTTTTGTCTTCTGATGTGAATTATTATTTTGTGTCCTTTGAAATAACTACGGTAGCACTTGGGGACAATGAAAGAAAAAGCAATCTCATTTTGTTTTCCTCAGAACAGAATCCTCAAGGTTAAAGTGGTAATTACACCAGCAGCCATGGAGCAACTCATAAAACTGGAACCTGTTTTTGAAAAGTAACCTCACACCCTGACAAAGAGATGTCACTCCGAGCACAACAACTGGTTTTCCATCGAAAAAGCAAAATGATTAGATCATTATAATACTACAGACATCAGATATGATCTCTGTCCGCTGGAACGATGCATCTGTACCAAATCTTCAATTTGATGCGTGTCAGCGTGAATATCACCCTCAAAAAAAAGCACTGCAAGCACCTATTTACAAATTTCCATCTTAAAACTCAGTTCCACAGTGTTTGTCTTTTATATACGGTTCAGAATTTACGGCATTGTAGTGCAAGACTAAGATGATCCCTCTTTTGCAAGCTACACAGGACGAAAGACTTGATTTGAGGAGGAAGCAGCTGCGAGGCATGGCAAGGTCAGAGGCCCATAATCCGCGGCCTCATTCATGCGAGATTAAAAACCTGCTCTGAGTTCTGATTAAGAACGCAGGGTTAGAAGATTAAAGACCAGCAAACAAAATGAAAGCAGTTAAAGCCCAATCCTGGAATTCATCAGAATACCAAAACCTTAAACTGTCATAATGTGAGATTAATGCAAAGCCCTCTTGACCTCAGTATCCGTCTTGATACATATTCTGTGTCATAGCCTATATTTCCTTTTTTTGTCCCTAAAATCTGAATTCAGACTTTTCTTTGGTGTTGTTTGTTGTTTTTCTTCCCCTTCTCATTTTCTTTGTTCTTATTTGGGACATTTATTTTTTAAATCAAAGTGACAGCTTGAATTGGCTTAGCTTATTGTCGATGTAATCATAAATCCTTGATTTTTTTATTGTCACTCAATACATGATTATATTTCCATAAAGCGTTTATGTCCCTTTTATGCAATGATTCAAGTCATTATCCTCTTGACGATGGAGTCGTACTACACTCGGGGAGCAAGGATTAGGAAACAGGAGGGAAAGGGGAAAAAAACAAGATTAGAAATTAAAGCATCTGGAAGTTAGCTTGCTCACAACATTGCTAAAGGAGAACATATATGCTAATAACAATGACATTGCTCAGTGTAGGACTGCAAAGAGTTTCTTTTTATGGCACAGATGCAAATAATATGTAGAAGGTAGCAGGCACCAATATTTTAAGCTCGAATGCATGATTATTGTTGCAAATATGACACTTCTTATCCATTCTCCTTGTGAGATAAACACAACAAAGCGCTGAAGAAAAGTTGACAATTCAATTTTGGAATAGCACACCAACATGAACCAAGATCCTTATTAGAATATCGGTCTGAAACCCAGTAAATAGCAGTTAATATCCTGAAATGTCAATTAGCATCTCCAATGGTGTTTCCAAAATAGAAACACTGTGAATGCAAAACTAATGAGAGAAGATCTATATACCAATATTCTCTAGTTTAAACCCTGGAGAAAGACACAATACTTGTATAATTAATCCTTGCATAAGGTCTGTGACCTTCTTGCAGCACCACATAAGTCTCATAACCTACTGTCTCCTAACTGATTACATGCTGAAGTGCTGAACTTCATTTTGGGGGTAGTGCAGAGAAAGGGGCTGTATCTCATTGACAGGATTATATGAATGAGGACCATAATACTGTAATCTCACAGAGAAATGAGAGGAACAAGGGGACATGCTGGCCCCAGCTAGGCAGCACCCTGATCTGCAACCTTCAGATCAACAGCTGGTTGTACAGTGACAGATTACACTCACACTTGTTTCTCATCCTAACAATCCTCCCTGTGTTGAATTTAGAACACTATAAGCACAAGAAAGGGTATTTCAGGACAAAATCTCACCATACTGTACCAGAGTATATTATTTTACTAGTCATGGGGAAATTGTTAGAATTTATCAGTGTCAAAAGACAAGCAGGAAAGCAAAGAAATGATGCCTTCAATTCTGCCAAGTACACTGGTTTTTAATTAACACCACTGTTGTGAGAGATTCGGCAGAGAATCTTTTTCTTTTTTTTCAGCTTAGCTGTGCAGAAAAAAGTCCACAAAGCTTTAAAGGAACCCATTAACCTTTGAACAAAGACAAACAGAGTAGGTTTTTCATCCATTTCAGATTTTTTAACAATATAAAACACATTTCTAAGGTGTATTTTAAGTAACGGTAAAAAAGTACACCTATCTCAATGACAGAATTAACATTTATATTATTTTTCATGTTAAATGTTCTCTTTCAGTCATCAAAAACATTCTGAACAGAGAGTTCATCATCACTGCAAAGAAGAAAAAGCTCAGCGCAGACCCCCGATATAATCCCCTCCCCACCTTAAACACATCTGTCCCTCCAAATGCACACCTCACCCTGTCCTCATGCCTCGCTTCGCACCCCATCATATGCTTTCTCTAGAGCCACAAAGACACAGTGCAACCCCTTCTGACTGTCTCTATGCTCTTCCATCAACGCTCCCAAAGCAAATATCATATCTGTAGATATCTGTAGGACTATATTTATATTTGGGAAAAGCTGAAAAAAATGCATTGATAGGCAACTGTTTTTTGTTTTGTTTTCCAAAAGTCTTTTTGGATGACAGAGGAATGTATTCTTTAATCCTGCCTACCCTGTACTCGACTTTACTCTGACATAAATATGATAATAACAAGATATACCCATGTCTTATATGTTAGCATTGAAAACATTCAGCTGTTGAAACAACTCTTTATAGCTTCATGACAAAAATTACAAGCTGTGTTCTTTACGCAAACATACCACTGTGTAAATACTATACATTTAAATTGTGGCCACGTGCAGTTAATGTCTAACTTTTTAGATATTAAAAACTTTTCTTCAGCACATACAAAAAACTATAAACATACAAGCAGACTAGCAAATTTGTAATATTTAATATTTGATTCTTTATGAATATTTAGGTTAAGTATTCAATATTTAGGTACCTAAGGTACAATAAAGTACATCACTAATGTTTAGGAATGCCAGAAACTGCAATCATCTGTTAGGTAACTGTTGTGGCACTCGATAGACATTGTAAACAGTCCAAGTCTAAACTGAGCTAATGAGTAATTTAACAGTCTTTAGTCATAGCTACACTTATTCCTGTTCCATCATCTGAAATGTGACATTAATCCTGCATGTATAGACAAAACAAGCAGGATACAGTATCAGACTTTCACCCAAAATATTTTCCTTACATTTGCAGGATTTTCAAATATGTGTGACAAGGCCTGGCCAATTTTAAACCAGGAATGTTTAATGTGGATCTTTATAATGATGAGGATGAGGATTTTATTTTCAAAGCTATGCCTTATTGAGGGGAAACAGGTAGGCAAAGAGAAAGGTGAATCAGGGATGAATGGACTGTAGGATGTGTCATCAAACCCATTTTTTTCTTGAATGCTGAGGTTACATCTCTATCCTTTACATTTTATTTGTAATCCATTTGAACTAATGGTTTTAGATGCACAATTTAATACACGACTTTATATCCATGGTGAATGTGGGAGAAGTGACTTGGAAATACAGGATTGTTTGTTAGTCTGTACTAAAAATACCAACAGCTTATATGTGTGCCAAGGGTTTAACTTTTGTAAATATAGTTGTGTGTGTGTGTTTGTGTGTAATGCAGTGGCTTTTTTTTAAATAGTGCAGTTCAAACCCAAAAGCCAAAAAACCCAAAGTCAGTAATCACATCACCTCTTTTCTTGGATAACGTGAGTAAATGTGTCTCATGAAAGCCGTTTCTCAGAAAAGACAGACTGAAAAACATCACAACTGAATGTGAGAAAGGGAGACGGCTGCAATATAAAAGTCATATTAAAGTTACAAGGCTTTAGTCTTCTAAATGCGACCTCAAGTGCGTGTAAGTTGAGGCCCGATCCAGTGAAGGCCCAGGATCAAAAGCAAAACAATCAAAAAGTTAAAGGTTAAAGGATGTAATGTTCTCACATATTTTTAGTCATTTTGAAACAGCTCCAACATGACAAAACGTATCCATGCATTTCATAAACTTCATATGATACAAAAAAAGTACAGACATTAAGCAACTTGATGAATAAGATGTTGAGGGAGTACTCACTCATAAACTGTCAAATAAATCAACAAGTTTGTAAATGTGTCAAAGTTCCCGTGCACTGTAAATATGAAAATGACAAACGTGTCATAAGAGAATCAGTCATTACTGGAAAGATACCACTTACCATCACTTACCCATAACACCATGAAAATGACATTTCTCTCACACGGAGTAATGTTTAAAAAAACAAAAACAAAGAGCAAGGCCAAGATGGTCAAGAGTCACGATGTCAGAAGTCAACAACAATCTGTCATCATCATAAAAAGGGTTTCTAACCTATTCTTCCAATCGAGACTAAAATGTTTGTGTGCTCTACATAAAAACTACTGAAAACACAAAACTTTGCCTTAAAAACTTGTTTTGATTGTAACAATGCAGTTCGACACATTCAGACTTCAGTTTTTATTGGCCTAGTGATTGCTGTAGTCCTGGAACGACAACACAAGCGTGTAGTATGGTCATAACAGTCTTTGTTAATACTTGTTGTGCCATTCGCACTGGCCGACGCTCACCTCATCGATGTCCAAGTTTTTTCTGGATTTGTAAATAAACTCTCCAATTGCTACAAAAACTGAGAGGACTAGTCCAGCTGCCAATACAATAAAGATTCCCCCTATGTTCTCCACGCCCAGGGCACTAGCCTCTTTGCTATCCTCTTCTGGGCAGCCATTCCCTCTCCACCACTTCTCCTTCATCATGTGGAGCTTCCCTTCTTCTTGAAGCTGCAGGATTGCAATGGTGACCTTATCTCGGTAAGGGGAGCCTATAGCAGGAATTACAGTAACGTAATCTTTAGGTTTCTGAGAAGGAGCATGGTAATTAATGGTTATTACTGAAATTATTATATAGTGATCACTCTTACCAATTGGGGTTCCAACACCATAGCCCTTTGAGTCTATCAAGCCTCCGATCTGTGTGAGGTTGCAGTTGCGCTGGCTGATGTACTCGATGCTGGTCGACTCCATCAAGAGGGCATAATCTGTAGTGAGGACTCTTTGAATCCCTTCACGGTTGTTTTTCACTAATGCTGTGTTTTTCCTGCTGCTCATGAAAGCCCACATTTTCTCATAAGTAGAGATTTTCGATTTCTGTTGAATCAAAATCAACATTTGTGGATTATTAAAACCACGGTCAAATCTACAAGCACCAAAACGGCATTTTAGACAAAAGAAAGCATCTTTACACCTTTCCACACCTTTGGCGCCTGCTTCTAATATTTAAAATGAAACCATATTTGCAGGGTATCTGTTGACTGGTGCCATCTCCTGCTGTGCATCAGAGCACAAATCTCTTCAAGTTCATTCAATTTTCACCATAGATTTAGATAAACTGCTGGGTCTGCTGCAGGCAAAATAATAAATCCGTCAAATCTTTATGGAACAGTCTCCCACAGGTTCTTGTTAAACTGATACATGGGGAAATTTCCAAGACACTAACCTTTAACCCTCCTCTTTTTCCAAACCAAATCAATTTTATGCCAGCCAGTCAGGCTGCACATGACTGAAGACTGTTGGCTCAAGGGTAAAACTTGCCAGGCTAATTAAAATTAAAAGCAGTGTTCTTATTTCCATTCTTCCCCTACAATTGTCCTGTAAAACAAAAAGACGGTTACCTTAAAAAAGGTCATGGTGGAGCCATCTCTTACGGCACCGTACTCTATTTTGGTTTGCTTGGCCAAATCATCAGCGGAGTCAATTGGCGAGTCCATTCTTTCCACTGTGAGGAAGGCGGCCAAGTTGGCAGTATATGAAGAGATAATGATCAGGGTAAAGAACCACCATATCCCACCAACTATCCTTGTAGAGAGAGCCTTCGGCATCAGTTCAGATCCTATCAGATAAGATTACAAATCACATTATTGATTCATAATTAAATTGAATACTTACTTACTTGAAATTAAATGAATACTTAAAAGGAATGATTAAATGTGCTTTACCAAAGGAAAACTTCTGCCTGCATAAAAAGATAATAAAGGGATACCTTGCTGCATAAGTGCGCCGACTCCAAACCAGACACTGTTTATTAGAGTGAAATTGTTTTCAACCACATCCGAGTCTGGGTTGCAGGGGTGAGGGTTGTACCACTCATAAGGAGTAAACCTAAAGGTTATGAATGAAAAAAATCATCGGTTAAAATTAATAAGTGACTATTGGCCTGTTACAGACTGAAAGTCAAAATGTTAAACTGAAATTTTGCCTTTACATAAACAGTGTTGCTTAAATGTAAAAGCAACTATAATAAGTTCACATCAAATAGCACTTTTTTTTCTTTACCTGGCAATAACAAAAAGCACACAGCTGACACCAAGGCATGCCAACAACACGTACATCCAGATATCAGGAGAGAGTGGGTTAAGGAAGGAGAAGACTCCTGGATTTGTGCCGTTGGGTTTGTGGTAGAGGATGCTGATTCCCAGCGTCATGAATGGCTTCGAGAAATCAATAACTTTTTCCCTGACATATGTGATAGTGAGAGGGGCCACAGCAAGATCAGCCACCTAGTAAAGAGCAAAAATCACTGTCAGCTGCAGACACTGTGACGCTTTGAACAAGACGTCTTCTCTCTTACATTAAGACTGACTGATCAGTACTCACATGATCAATGAGTTCCCGCACCATGCCATTCCACTCCCCTTTGTCATTCTGAGCTCCATATTTGCCATCTGACACCAACTTTACTTCATAAGAGAAGCCCAAAATGTTAGAGAGCTCTTTGAGCAGGTCGAGACAGTAACCCTCAAAGCGGTCATTTCCATAAAGCGGCTTGTCAGATTTCTTATACATGACATAAGGATTTTCCTGGTGAACGACAGAAAGGTTTCAGTGGATTATATAATACAAATACATTTGAAATCAAATGCTCACTAGCAATGATTTTATGTCTGTTCATACCAGAATAGTAGTGACAATAAGGGTCCTATTGGCCATTGAGTCTGTTACATTTGTGGATGAATCCTTGTTAATTTCTGATAAATTAAGGCCTGTTTGGGAGTTCCACACACCAATCTGTAACAAATAAAATATCCAAATAACCACAGTGGCTGGACTTTAAATAGTTGCTACCTGGGTAACCTTCGCACAATTGAGGAAAATAAGGTAAAGACAGGAAAAGAAAGCAGTAACAAGTAGAAAAGTTAATATGAAAAACACAGACATAGGGGGGAAAAAAAGGAAAGGCTCACAAAATGTTATAAACTTGAAATGCCAGTAGAGAAATGTACACCATTTCTAAGAACCAGTACCTGAACCTTTTTATTTTTTAATGAAAAGGGGTAACGTCACGAAGGTATAGTAAATTAGTAGGTGTCAATATTCCTTTAGTGTGCCGTGGCAGCTAAAGTACAGACCTTTTTCCACACTTTATTCAAGCGGTTGTTGCCCGTGTTTGTCTTGCAAAAATAATAAAGAGAAAGCATTTTAATCACAGATCACAGAAGGGGGAATAATTCTTCTGTTAGCAGTTTTTACACCCAACTGTGTTAACCGAGGTTTAAAGTCTTTGCAGTGATGATAGCATGAACAGGTAACAGCTTCTTAATGACCTGTCAAAACCGAGAGTAGCATTGTCACTGTGATTAAAGGAACATGCACACACTTGCAAGCTTGAAGAGACAGCTACAAGTTATTTTGAGAGAGCAGTGTGTCAAAACAGTTCAAAAAGTTACTTTTTAAATGCATAATTAGGACACCACATTTCAAGATTTATGTAGTCTTAATTAAATTGGTCTATATGTTGGTTTAAAGACAAGTCATCTTTTTGCATATTTTTGGGAAAATGCAGTTAACAGCTCTGTCTATGCTCATTAATGATACTCAGCTCTGCTTTAATGTGTATTAACAGAATAACAGTAACATGTATTAACGGTATAAACATGGGTTAGACACTTCACCTTCTCCAAGCCGTCCTCCTTCAGGCTGATGACATCTAAATCAAATTCTTTCCTCAGACCGTCCGTCTTGTTTATTATTATTTGTCCTGTCAAGCCGTTCCACTGTGCCTGTTTCAGAAAACACAAGCAAAGACCCCCTCAGGTTTGTTTCCTGTTTTTTTTTCTTCCTTTTTTACATCATATCAATGCAAAACAAAGCAGGAGCCCGGAAAAAATGAAAACAGCTTTTAAACATGAATAATTGATGAGTACTTCATTAAGCAAAGAAGACTGACTTGGCTCACAATGGATGTTTTTGCATTGGCTAGATTCTCAATGGAAATATTAAATGTCTCCGAGTCTGTAACACAGAGGATGGTGATGTAAATGGAGCAGGCAGGCATGCCCTCTGTCTGTGAAGAGAGCAGCGGGTGGGCAGCAGCGCTCAGATATATTTGAAATCAGTTGATAATGAAGTTAGCTCAGTTGAATTACAGTCAGGTTAAATCTGTTACAGAGAGCACAGAGAAAGTAGCTTTATATCTGCACTGACAGAGAATGAAGTCAATTTCTTTATGGAAAGATGCAACAACGAAACATCAATAGACCTTTTCAGTACATTCCTATGACGTCTATGTGTGTGAATGTGTGTGCGAATGGGTGGATGACTGGATGACTGGATATGTAAAGCGCTTTGGGGTTCTTAGGGACTAGTAAAGCGCTATATAAATACAGGCCATTTACCATTTTTACCATGACATTCTAACTGTAAAGCCGAAAAAAATGATAATTATTGTCAGTTGACCCCCAAATAAAATGCTTGTACAGTACTGTGCAAAAGTCTTGACTCACGTTTGATTTCTTTATATTTGCTAGGAAAATGGGAAACAGGTGCAGCACATTATTGAAATGTGTACAAACTCAGTCTCTGCACAGCTTTAACAAGCTTGAAACTCAGTGTTTTGGTTGGATCACCTTTAGTCTTCATCACAACCTGAAATCTGTTTGGCAAGCTTTTTACTTACACTAGCTCTACTTTGTAGTCTTTGGGAATAGTTCTCAAGACTTCTTGAAGCACATTCAAATGCACGGGAGTCATTATCCTTATCTTTACACACTGTGGTATCAATTGATATTTTTCACAGATTCATCTAAAGAAATGATAATTGGAAAATTATGTATACAATATCCTGTTAGGCTTAAAAGATTCACAGGTGACTTAAAAACAAACAAACATGCGAAGGTACAAAGACCAGAAAGAAAATGAATAAAAAAGCAGCCAATGCTGAAACAAAAATGTTGAAAAACTTCAGAAAGGAGCCCGGAGAACTATTGTTCATCAAGAGCACTTGATAACAAAGCCTGGCTTCTTGGAGGCAAAATATACAGAAATGAGGGGTGGTGCAGGACTTTCTCACAATACCAGTGCGTTTTGATCCAAATGTAAAACAAAGGCAGATTTCTAAATGACAACACTACATTACATTTAAATGTAAGAACAAAAATGTCAAGTTCGGGGGAAAAAAGCATCTCAATATTACAGTTAGGTTTCAATATAACGTTGCTTTTTTTTAAAGCAATGTTGAAAGCAGCCACAAATATCAAACATGGGAAATAACATATGGTATTCAGGACATGAACAGTGTGGTTTGTGTATTTTTAAAGAATTGGTTCAACTTAATGTTTGTTTACTCTAAGAGCAAGGCATTATGGTATTGGAGTGACACCGAGGACATGCCGTCAAAAACTTTTTATAGCATATATATACAGATTTTAAGAAATACAGTGTCATGCTAGTATTAAACACTGCAAAATATTCCACTAAAATCTATTCTGCTGGAAATAGCATACAGGTGAATTTAGAGATGCAAACCAACAGTGAGCCTTTGACTTTGAAGTGAAAAATATTCCATTAATTCGACTGGAACCGAAGCAAATTCATCGTGAGCCATTAGTACACGCAACGAGCAATAAACAAAACAAGATTAAGAAAAAATGTAATCCAGTGTCATCATTCTGAAGCAGTATGATGAAATTGATTTTGCAGAAAGAAAGAAAGAAAAGGAGGATAGTATTCCATGTCAGGAATCACACATAAACTTAAGAGTTCATATTAAACTTGATCACGTCATGAGAAACATCAGTTTCTTTAATACATATAGAAGGTTAGAGGGTATCATTCAATGAAAATGCCCTTTGATATGTCTGCTTTCCAGTGTCGTCACTCACATCTTTGAGATCTGTTGACCCTTCAGTCCAGATTTATTCTTTTGATTAATTCTCCTTTTTAAATCCTCACCAATCAGATTTTCTCTCTCTTGACAATGTGTTTCCACGACTGCAGTTTATATGCAGTTAGGTCTATATTTTGTTGGACAATTTTTTTGTAGTTTAAACTAAAGAGACAAAAAGTAATTGAAGGGGTTTAACAAACATATTGTATCTACTGTTTATGAAATACAGCCATTTTTATAGATAGTACTCCTATCTATAAATATATATATAGTTACATATATTTAAATATTAGGACTGTTTTTAATCCTTGAATGAAAACCCTTTGTAGTCAGTGACTATCTTAAGCCTAATCTGAATCTGAGCAGAGAATATAGCCCAATCACATCATCAATAAACACTGCTGGTCTGGTTCCACTTGCCTCTACCATATCTCCATATTTTTCCCATCATCCTTCCTGGTACAAGTTAATCTTGGATTCATCAGTCCAGATATTTTTCTGTGAAGACTCTTTTAGATGTTTACTGGTTACACTCGTGTTCTTGAGTGTAACCATGTTTTTGAGTGTAACCAGCGGTTTGCAGCCTTTGTCTTGAAAGAACAACAGAACGGGCCTCACCTAACCTTGAAATTGGTTGTTGGTCAATTGTGCAAAGTATTTTAAGCCTCTAAAACCGTGTATGAAAATGTTTCTAATTCTGCAAAACTTTTATCAAAGCCCTCTGAATTAAAGTGGAAAATCTTGGCTCTAATCACAGTTGTTTAACTGATTTAAAATCTATGGTGGTATAGAGAGGCAAAACCACTCTTTGTCCAAGAAGTGGACCTATTTTTTATATTTGTAAGATAATGATACTGCCGCCATTAAAAACCCATGACCACATGAGAGGAAACGGTGAGAAAAAACAATATTTTCTTTTTTCCACATCAATACTGTATCTAAAAGCAGATCCAAGCACATTCATCTGTATGCGTTCAAAGTGCCCCTAATATTCTTGAACAGTTAGTTCTTCATAAAACTTAACTTTCCCTGTTAAATGTGTGGCACAGCACCAAGTCTTGCAGGCAGATTTGTCAGTTTACCTTTCCACCCCCACAAGAGCAGAGTGTAGGCTGAGCTACTGAACAGCACTTAGTGTCTTGCTCAAGGGCCCATCAGCTAATGCTGTTAAGTTATAGTTCTTAATTTAAAATACAGTCTGAAAGGACCATACTAATATGTTTACATATTTTCAATATAGTCTCTACATATGTTAAACTTTTCCACCATTAAACTTTTATATAGGCACGTACACATTAACTTTCTAAATGGTGTGTTTATTTGTGAATGTGTTTTTCACCATTCAAGCAGCTACTCGTTTCTTTAAGGTATCCAATTTGTCTTGTAGAAGCTTGGAAATGACCTGCTATAAATGATTCAGCTCTGCATACATCACGTCTGGTTTGATTACTGTTAGAGTTACATAATTATTGTGTGGTAATGCATCATGGACTAAATCAGAGTGCCTCTCATACAAGCGGTAACAGGAATAAGGAGAGGCATAATGGCAGGTCTATTGTAAGCTGAAGACATCATTTCCTTTGAATATTCCAAATACTCAGTTTAAGCATTCTCCAGATAAGCACACCCCTGTCAGCTCCACCAGACACATAGTCAGTATACTACTTTGCAGTGCAGAACTTATGTTTGATAATAAGATGAAACTTATGAGCAAAATATGATAGATGTACAGTATTTGTCAACCAGCTTCCCTAAGTTCCCTGTAAGATTGTGTGTCGTGGATTTGCTAAGTGTTTCCATTAATGACTAATTTAAAAGCTAAACTTAGTACAAAAAATAAGGACATTTATGTTCGGTCGATTATTTCTTTGCTTCCTGGCAATAAATCTTATACTGCTAGAAAGTCTGTTTACAGTATTTCTCATTAAATGGTGCCACATTTGTAAGGAAAATGCATTTGTGGGTTGAGCAGCAGAGCTGAGCATGTGGGTTGCGCCCATAAAAAACTTCTTTATCCAACCATATAGGCTTTATTGCTAACACAAATTTCCTTACTTTCTCTGCTAAGTTTCTATCAATTCATTCACCCAGCCATCAAGCCTAATGCCCAGACCGTCCTTTCCCCATCCACAACCTGTATATTCCCCTCTCCTTCCCAAGTTTTCCCAGGTCAGCTGGGAAACGTAATCTCTCCAGCATGTCCTGGATCTTCCCTGCTTCTTTTTTGGTTGGATATGCCCAGAACCCCTTGCTTAGGATGCATACAATTCCTGAATCACCTCCACTCTCTCTTTTAGCTTTACTCCGAGTACTTCCCAAATGATCAAGGTCCTTAAACTACCTTCAAGGATGAGCCAGACACCCTTCAGAGGAAGCTCAGTTCTGTCACTTGTATCTCCAGTCTTATTCTTTCAATCACTTACCCAGGTTCACAACCATAGCCGAGGACCCTAGTAGCTAAGGTTTACCAGTAAATTGAAAATCTATATAGTATGGCAGTAAAATACTGGCTGGTAGTGACGTGTGTTGTATGCATAATATGCTGTAAATGGGAGAACAGTAAAAAAGAAAGCACTGGAATGGCACTTTTAAATTTAACCACTGTACTAAAACAACAATGTTCATTTTAGGATGTTTGGGCTTTTTTGTGTGTAGAAGAAAGAATATTACAGTGGCAGTCATCAGTCGACAAGAAAATTACATTTTACATCGCTTTGTTTTTATGTAAAAATACTTTTCTCAAGTCTAATTACAGACAATATCTTTAAAGACCATACAGCTAAAAGTCTCATTCATTTACACTCTGCTGCCTGGGTCATTTGGCCTTGCTTGTTGCTGTCAATATTCTCTCCTCACTTACAACAAGAAGAGCTCATTGGTTAAAGAAACATCTAATTAGAGAGTGCAATAACAAGAGAGCTTATTAAAGTGAGATGAATATATCTTGACACAGATGAAAAAGTCTGCTTCCACAGCAGGCAGCGTGTTTTTTTCAACCTGTCAGGCTTTGCTGAGTGTTTGTCTCATTGTGTTTCTGTTTAATCTGCTGTTAGATCAACAATTCATGCAGAAATATTTTTCGTGTTCAACAGAGCAAGAAGCATGCTACATGATCCTTAGCACGAGTCTTCAGTTTTAGCATTATTATTAGCTCATGAGGAGCTGTCTCAAATCTACATTGTCTTTACCTGCTTTCATAAACATTCACACAAGGAGCAGCATTCCTCCATGGACAGCTCTAATCTTTACAAGACTACCAACATGTGATGCATGACGTCAATCACCATGTCTTGAAAAAATTATTTTCAATATAATCATCACACACTCGTTGCTCATTCACCAGATCTAATCTCCTAACTCTATTGTTTCTGCTCTTGCACAAAAGCAAGTGACACAGAGGCAGCGGGCTATGAAAAGGACAGATGAATGGATGGAGCGCCGGTGTCACACATTCATTAGGCAGACTCACATCTTTGAGCATGCTCATGAAGCGTGATCCAAAGCGCCAGGGTTTGTGTCGGTGGCACTGAAGGGAGCTCACAGTGATCTGAGAGGTGCGTTGTGAGGCAGCAGCCACCATGTAGACGGCGTCGTACATCAGAGCTGCTTCAGTCTGAAAGAGAAATGTGGCCATCATCCTCTGTTACTGGGGACTGCAAATCACATGTCATCCAGTTATCACACCCGGGCTGTCTATGTACATAAACAGCAGCATTTCATTTCTGCAAGCACACTCAAAGGTACAGCAGCAGTTTTAGAAAATTCATAAAATTTCTGTATTTTGACCCAAGTGTATGCAATGAGAGCTAGTGAAAATGTATTAAAGATCTCATGCAGTGTTACAAATAAAGCTTGAGTAGGTACATTTACATGTCTGGCTTTTTATTACATTGTTACTTGATAGTATCTGGAGACAAAGTTAACAAAATGTCTATTTCATGTGCTGATTTGAAAGTTTCTATCGATAATACAGAAAGCATTAGGTAAAACTAGGCTTACTGTCATCATCCCCTCCATCATTCCAGTCTCGGCTTTGGAGGGTGCCTGCAGTCGCTCCATGGCCCATCTTTCGACCACCGAAGCCACATGAGGATTGTCTATGTTTAGCAATCTGAACCCCGTCATGTTGACCCCGCTATAGCGGTACGGCTCCAAATCAAGGGCAAACAGGTCCTAAGGGGATTGATGTGACATGACATAATCTTCTTCTTTCAGCGGTGATCATCTGCCTCCATCTCTGCCTGTCCCCAGCATCCCTCTCTGTCACACCAACCCTCTTCATGTCCTCCATCACTACATCCATTAACCTTCTTTGTGGTCTTCCTCTTATGCCTGGCAGCTCCATCTTCTACATCCTGTGTCCAATATAGCTACTATCCCTACTCTGCACATGTCCGAAACCATCTCAGCCTTGCTTCTTCAAACTGCTCGACTTGAGCTGTCCCTCTGATGTAATCACTTGTCTTGTCCATCCTCTTCACTCCCAATGAAAATCTTAACATCTTCAACAGTGCGTCAATGTCCAAATACATCTTAGCAGATCTCACTACCATCTTGTAAACCTTCCCTTTCACTCTTGCTGCTGTCCTTCTGTCACAGATCACTGACAAAACCTGTCTCCACCCTGCCTGCACGCTCCTCTTAATCTTCCCTGCGCACTGTCAGGAACTTTGGATGGTTGACCCAGGTGTTTCTACTCCTCCTCCATATTTACTCCTTGCATCTTAGCTGTTAAACCTGCCTGTCTGTCAATTAAACACATTCTGTCTTCCCTCTACTGACTTTCACTCCTAATGTCAATATGAGACCAAGATATAGTTAACTGAAGAGAAAGGGTAAACCAACACTTGATTAAAACAGTGGAACAACATGAGTACAAGGTAATAACATGGAATTATGCCAAGGGCACCCAGCAGCCTTATTATAAAACAAACCACAGATGTGCAGGCTCATCAGCATAACTCAGTAGTGTAGCATAAAAACAGACTTTAGGCAGGCCAGCATTGTGTAGTTATGTGGCATCATAGCAAAATACCTATCTATCAAGTTTCAGGAGTCACAGTTATTATGATCAGAAAGAGGGTTTTTTGTAAAAGATTTGTCTCTTACCAATGTGGTGAAGAAAAAGTGGTAATATTCAGTCATCATTCCCATGGACAGAATCTAAACAGGGAGAAAGTGTTTGAGAGTTTTCTGTTTAACGGTACAGTGGAGGTTTGTTCCAGCCACAATAAATAATCTTCTCTTCCGCCTAAGACCAACCAACCATACCCACAACCACAGCGAGCGGCAAATTATTTATTCCATCCATTTCCTGAATTGTCTCATATTTCTTTGGCTCACATTAACAACTATGCGAGTGAGTATATGTCACAATTTTCACAATAACTTCCTGTTAGTGAAGTGTCTTCAATTAATCTTCCGAGCAGCTGTTGGTTCTAAACGTGTACGTCTGGCCCAGAAATAGGCTCTGCTTGGATTTGGTAATGAACACAGGATTTCTGAAGGGGATAGAAGTGCACTAATCTTGCACGTAGTGAATATTAAACCAACAGCAATTCAGAAAAGAGATTTAGAGGCTTTTTTTTTTCCATTGAAGAAAGAAAATCCACATTGGTTATCTGATCAAATTTTCACTTTATGTGGCGTGTGGCTGAACCCTCAGTGGCCCACAAACTGGCAGAAGTGCATGTTATTTACCTGCTTGAGAACATCAGCTGATGTTTGGTAAGAGCAGTCAAAGATGACATAGAACTCCTTCCCTTTCTTCATTTCCTTCAGCAGGGGACGGGCATCTTTACTTCCTGTGGGCAGCTGCCGGATCTTTATTTTAATGCTGTATCTGGATGGAGCTTTGATCAACTCTTGCAGACGAATCAGGCCTTGAATCAAAAGACAAGGAGGCAATTATTAAACACAACAGTCCCCATTTTAATGGAAACCTTCCACCTGGAACATTTTAACTGTACAAGTTTACTTATATGATGTAAGGAAAAACTAAAACTCCACCTCCAAGGCCAAAGCTACCAAGCCAAATTCAATAAAATTGTGTGGAGATGTTTGGACATTCGCAGAAGAGGGATAGTGGATATGCAAAGGATACTGAAGATGTTAAAGCCATTCAAAAGAGGAAGACCACAGAGAAGATTTATGGATGCAATAAAGGAGGATGTGTAGAGTGTTGGTGTGACAGAAGAGGATGCTAGGAATAAGATGATATGGAGGAAAAAGGAAGATGATTTGCTGTGGAGACCCAAAAGGGAGCAGCCGAAATAAGGCGATGAAGAAGAAGGCAAAGGATCAAGCCACACAATTTTAGTTCAAATTCAATTCAGTTAACTTCCATTATATTTATTCACCACAACAGCTGGCTCAATGCACTTAAAATCCAGATTACTCTCTTTAAAACTGCAAAATGAAAAATTGGCCTTGATTGAGGTCACTGCATTTTCTCCTGCTTCGTATTACAGCACCTCTCATTTATTTTTAGGGGCCTTTTATATGAAATTAAGCAGAGCACAAAAAAGCAAACCTTGTTTAAAGAAATCCATCATGTCAACAGTTCTCTGGTGTCATGTCGTAGGAGCAGCAAGAATTTAAACATTTAATCATTTAATCTGATTATTTTGCATCCCATCACAACATTTGGCAGCTAATGGCAGCTATTATATATGAAACAAATATTTATTTTATTTTGACTTGAATGTAGATTTTTTTTTGTTTTTAAAAGCATCTTTTAACCACAAGCTGCCTCATCTGCACTTTCATTGCTTCCTTCCTCAGTGTTTTCAAATCCCAGGTTTCCTCAAACTATGGGAATGCTACTTAAAGAGGTACAATGCTGTCCTCTGCAAAAGGAGAGATTTTTTCAACATCGGCAATAAAACTATATTTAAAAAATATTTAGTTACTGTAATTTGCCAGAAGATTAAATTTATGCCTACTCTGGCACTATATTGGTTAATGCTGCAGTTCCACAAAGTGACCAGGAGGGGTCACATACCTAAAATAAGTGATTGCTAGCCTGATACTTAGTGGCTAGACACCCTGATAACCAGAGCCCCTGAAATTTTGGGGGTCACGTGGGTCATGTAGCCTTGAAATAGTTCCCGCAAGTACAGTCACTGCTGCTTACCGGGCAGTTTAAATGCATGTTGATAACATATCGTTGCAAATAAATAAATGATACTGAAATAGTATAATTTGCAACAGGAAATGTTTTTAAAAATATATTAGTAATATTCAAATGCTATAATGCAGCAGTATGCAAATCATTTCACACTAGTGTAAATGCTTTAAAGAAATATGAATTATACAACTGTGATCTGCACATATTATTGAAAACATTTTTACAGGCTTTCGTGCAGCAGTTTGTCTCTCTTCCGGGATTTGAAGGGATGTTTTACTTCTTAGGGTATAAATCACCTCACACTGCACTATGGACATTTTCTTCTATAGATAGACATGACTGGAAGCCGGAATTACTTTTAAGTAAGAATAAGAGGCGGTCGGATGATCCAAATATCAATCGTATCGATACCAACACTAGTATTGGTATTGGATCGATACAAGCACAATTGAATCGATACTTTGCTTTTATCCTTCAAATTCAGTATGTAGCCCACTGAACTGTGTTAATTATTTCTTTGGAAAAAATAAACCTCAAACGTGCATTATGAAAAATCTCCAAACCTTTTGTGGTCTTTACAGACAGAAAAATTTACATTTCAGTTTCAAAACACACAAAAAGCTGAAAGTTGTGTTTTGTTGTGTTAACTAATGATTGTGGAAAGTAACAATCACAGTGGTGGTGAAAATTTGTTCAGAATTTGCAAATTGAGAATTCATCTTATAAATCATGGCACACTACTCGTCCCCCCATTAGCTGCCTGAATAACCAATTCGTACTGATATCGTCAATACTGGCCCTGTATTTACACTCAACAAAAATATAAACGCAACACCTTTGTTACTGCTCCCATTCCCCATGGGATGGACGTAGAGACCTAAAATTCATTCCAGATACACAATATAACCATCCCTCCCAAACAGTGGTCACAAATCAGTCCAAATGTGTGGTAGTGGGCACATCTGCTATATTGAGATAATCCATCCCACCTCACAGGTGTGCCACATCAGGATGCTGATCTGACATCATGAGTAGTGCACAGGTGTACCTCAGACTGCCCACAACAAAAGGCCACCCTGGAATGTGCAGTTTTGTCTCACAGCAAAATGCCACAGATGCCACAAGCAATGAGGGAGCGTGCAATTGGCATGCTGACAGCAGGAATGTCAACCAGATCTGTCGCCCGTGCATTGAATGTTCATTTCTCAACCATAAGCCGTCTCCACAGGCGTTTCAGAGAATATGGCAGCACATCCAACCGGCCTCACAACCGCAGACCTCGTGTAACCACACCAGCCCAGGACCTCCACATCCAGCAGGTTCACCTCCAAGATCGTCTGAGACCAGCCACCCAGACAGCTGCTGGAACAATTGGTTTGCACAACCAAACAATTTCTGCACAAACTGTCAGAAACCGTCTCAGGGACGCTCAACTGCATGCCCGTCGTCCTCATCGGGGTCTTGACCTGACTCCAGCTCGTCGCCGTAACAGACTTGTGTGGGCAAATGCTCACATTCGATGGCGTCTGGCACGTTGGAGAGGTGTGCGCTTCACGGATGAATCATGGTTCACATTGTTCAGGGCAGATGGCAGCTGAGAATGTCCCAGTTCTTGCATGGCCAGCATACTCACCAGACATGTCACCCATTGAGCATGTTCGGGATGTGCTTGACCGGCGTATACGACAGCGTGTACCAGTTCCCACGAATATCCAACAACCTCGCACAGCCATTGAAGTGGAGTGGACCAACATTCCACAGGCCACAATTGACAATCTGATAGACTCCATGCGACGATGTGTTGCACTGCATGAGGCAAATGGTGGTCACACCAGATACTGACCGGTTCTGGGTCCCCAGACCCCCAATAGCGCAAAAAACTGCACATTCCAGGGTGGCCTTTTGTTGTGGGCAGTCTGAGGTACACCTGTGCACTACTCATGATGTCAGATCAGCATCCTGATGTGGCACACCTGTGAGGTGGGATGGATTATCTCAATATAGCAGATGTGCCCACTACCACACATTTGGACTGATTTGTGACCACTGTTTGGGAGGGATGGTTATATTGTGTATCTGGAATGAATTTTAGGTCTCTACGTCCATCCCATGGGGAATGGGAGCAAAAACAAAAGTGTTGCGTTTATATTTTTGTTCAGTGTACTTGGTATTGGATCATACCAAAATTTGTAGTGTGGCACAGCACTACTGTGAATGAGGGAAAGTGTGAATGCTGAATGTTTTTGTTGAAACGTCTAGGCAAGTATATACATGTTAAATTACAAGATACACATGTTCAAATAGCATCAATTATCACAACTTCAGGATTTTATTTCTATATGAGATTTCTTCATAATTGAAACAATAAGAAAAAGTAGTCTGAAGTCCTGCAATGTTACGAAGCTATAATTTAAAATATAATAACACATTAAGTTTTGTACAAAGTATCAATATCATCGATACCACCCTGAATTTGACTTGGTATGGGATCGGAAAGGAAATTATTGGTATCGCACGTCACTCTTTATGTGTTATGTGCCCTCTAGTGGTCACATTGCGAATTTACAACCTTAAATTAACAAAGCAACATGTTAAAAAAAACAACAACAAATTAACATCAACATGATAAAAAATATATATATTTTCCTGCAGAGATTTTCAAACAAAAACAACTAGAAATTGTCTCTTGCAATTCTATAGCTAGAATATGTAAGTATTCTGGTCATTACTGTTTGGAGTTTACTTTGCTTTAGACATCTTTAGCATGAAACTAGCTTCCTCCACATTGGATCTTGTGTCGGAAAAATGTTTTTTTTTTCAGCCACGCATAAGGAAATGGTGGGAGTCTGCCAGTTGTGATAATGTTTTATAATTTTCCATTGCAGTAGGACAACAGAATTCAAACGAAACACTGCATTGCCATCTTATGAACTACCAGACCTTTTAATGGATTTGCTTGCTAACCAGAATAGGGGCTCCACTCTGCCTTCCCTGTTCTCCAGGTAAGAAAGCTGTTCCTTTAGTTTTCTGCATATTTTTTTTTCCTTGACAGAGTATGTGTCGTTTGGAGTTGCTCTGCGACAGCCTGTCGCACTTGTTTGGCAGCAGTCACAGAAAGTACGATGTTATCTTTTGTCAGTTGTCTGTTTGATTAGTGTTAAAGGCTAATTGTCAATGGATTGCTATGTTGCATATCTAAATAGTTGAAACTAAACTTCAGTGGCAATCAGTAATTCCCAAAGTTTTGTACACAAAGTGACTTGCAAAAATATTTTTAATTTCACAAGTGATATTTTAGTTGTTTTAAATTAGTTTTTTTAAGTCAAAACATAGCGGCAATTTATAAAATGTAAATAATTGTAAACTTTACATTTCCTTTAAATATTAAAAAAGGAAAAAAGAAGCGCATAACAAAGCCAAGGTATTCTAAATAAATACACCACATTCTGCATTTCCTGCAATAGCTTTCAGGTGTTTCAAATAAAGCTGTTAATGATACTAGCAAAAATATTTCACAGTAGAATGATCAGAGTTGTGATAAAAAAAATTTGGATGGGCCACAGAAGATTTCGGATTTTTGAAGTGGGCCATGATGCTTTTGGAGACAAGTTTTAGGCACAGATTGTAGAATTTTCCATGAGGTTAAAGTACAAGATAACTGCATATACAGTATATGACGAAATATTTTAAAGCTTTCGTTTGGGCATCGCAATTCATTTTCAGAAAATGTTTCAAAATGGAGAAAATGCTTGTCTCGCTTTCCCCCCTGTAATGATAAGTGGAAAACTGAGCAAAAAGAGGATGAATTAAAATCAGTTATATTTGCATTAATAGAAAATGAATATAAAGTTCCTCATAGATGAGAAGGATAAACAGTTGCTGAAATACATTTTCATCCACTGTATAATTAGTCACTGAAGTCTTTGCAGCCTTTTAGTCTTAATCTGTGTTTTCATTTATATGGTTTTCACCTAAAGTTGTAGAGTACCCCAACCAACAGAAAATCTGAACTTCAGCATCATTACAAAAACAATGATGAATCACATTTAACAACAGAAACAACAAATCAGGACACTGAGCAGTATGCACCACTGACACTTAAAGTGCATTCCTAATGGTGAATACTGCTTATTTCTTAAGTCTTGTATTATTTACACAGATTTAGCTGCTGTTTATTGAATCCATTCTTCTGCCTCAAAGTTAAGTTTTCCCTTTTCCACTGGCTGCAAGACGAGCACCAATCCATCCCTGTGCTCACCAGCTGGAGATGTATTGTTCTCATGAAACCATTGTTCTTTTATTTTTTCCTCCAAGCACATTTTGGTTTGTTGTGGCCAAAAAAAGTTTATGTAAATGGATCATCTGGACTGATGGAGTTTAGATTAAAGACAGAAGGTTTACTGTAATGTGAGGACTTGATGGCTCTTGAGGGTCATATTTGTGCAGGTGTTGCTGCACAGAAACTGCCCCAACTATGGTTGAATCAGTGAACCAGCTAAAAGAAGTTGAATTTTGCACAGACTGGCGGAGATTCATTTATACGATGAATGCATGTAGTACCTTAGAGACCTGATGTTGTAGGTACTGCTAAACAGAAGGCCAGTGTAGAACTTTGAATTTCTGAGCACAACCACGTTATAGGTTCTGCACCCTGATTTTAAACAATGTAGCATGCAGTATTGCCACCCTGTTTGTTGATGTAGACATTGACACTCTCCTCTGTTTGGTTCACAGGCTTAGCTTTCTGGTTTTGTCCAATTTAAAACTAGAATAATCCCAAGAAAGTCATTCTGTATTATTTTTCACAGCTAGCATGGGGCAGTTTTGCCCAAACCCAACACTGTCCCTCCAGACTATATAGTTCTTAAGGGCTTTTTCCATCACCTTGGGTCTTTATTTACCTTCCAAGCAATCATGGAAGAGATCAATTGGAAAGTTTTCTGGTGCTTTAAATCCCAAATCTTCTGTTCCTATTAATGAGGAGACTGGTACCTGAAAATGCTCAGTTATCTTCTTTTAGTCTTTTCTTACATGGTGGGAAAATTATTTGAACTCATAGAGTGCTGGAAAACTGCTTAGTGGAGCTCATGGCTGCTGATCATTAGGACAAGGTCTGAGGATTCAGAGTAATCAGAAATACAGTTGTGTCACATGGTAATTGTTAAGAAGCCATAGCCCTAACATCTCAAGGTCTTAATCTTTTGTAAAGTAGCACAAAATGAAAATGCAACAAATAATACAGCAGTCTTTCTTAAACTCTCAAAAAGAAAGCTTTATCTTTGACTTTATGTCCTTTGAAGGTCTGATCATCTTCTCCTCTCATAACTGCTCACAGTAACAGGACCATGACATATTCTAGCACAGTTAGCCAGGTTGAAAGAGTGTACATCACAGTGGCATTGGAAACTCTTGATTTAGAATCATCATAACTACTTGTGCATTATCCTCACTTCTTAGTTCTGTCTTATATTTGCTTCTTCCTGTTTATTTAGGAGTGATTTTTGTCTCACCATCTGTTGGGACTGACTTCTGTTTCCAGAAGACTTCTGTTCTTTAAAAGTTTTAGAGCACGTGCAGGGCACATTGACTCATCTATAAATAGCTTCAAGGTAATTTAACAGGGTTGCTAAGGCAAAGACTTGCAGGAGTTGTAGTTCTTATTTCAAGGGCACTTTATAAATATGACAAACAGTTGCCACATTTTTATACTTTAAAAGTAAAGTTTATGTTCTTCCTGCTGTGTTAAATCACTAACGGCCCTTCAGTATGATAGTGAAGTCTGTGTTTCCCTCCAGATCTTATGTTGTATCATTCATTCCCATCTCAACTTACCAGTTGCATCCTCATAGACCACAGTAACCGTCTTCCACTTGTAGAATTGCACTATGTCCAACACAGCTCTGCTTATAGAGGCATATTCAGGATAGAGGTTAATGTAGAAGCTGTCTTTGTTGTCCACTGATGGGTGTTTCCAGCGTGTCTGGATGTGAGGGACTTCCAGGGCATTACAGATAGACTGGACTGCGCTGACCGATGAGCTGTGAGAGGGTCCAAAAACAGCACCGACGCCCAGCGCCAACTGGTCACAGGCTGAAGTAATCAAACAGAAAGTGGGAAGAAAATAAAATCTCAACAAAAATCTCTTACTGATTCTCAAGTGGGGTTTCAAAATTAAATGACAAGATCTTTACCTCTTCTTGAAGCCTCAAAACTGTCGAATAAGTTTATTCTCTGGATGTCATAGGTCAGCGTGGTGTTTGGCATTAAGGTCCGGTTCCTGTTTATGTTAGTTACGGCAAATTTAAAGGCCAGTTCTTCAACACTAATGGGCTCATTTTCAAGAGTCTCAAAGATGCCCCCTGCAAGAAGAAAAAAGTGGAAGGAGTTTTACCCAGCTCACATCAAAGCGCTAGCAGAAAAATTATCGATCATTTGGCTTCTCTCGGTATAGATATTCACGTAGTGTCTTTTTAAAGATTGAAGGTTACCACAGCTGAATTGTAATAGTTGCATAATACGGCCCCATTTCGTTTGTACTTCTGTCACATAATGCTGCTAAGGGACCCAGTTGAGATGACAGGATTTAATATTATTCAAATTAAAAGTTGAACTCTCCTGGCTTCAGCCTGTTACAGAGCCTGAATTTCACAAGCTGTCACAATAACTTTTATGAAAGCTTTGGCATTTGTTCAGTTAATTTTCACATAAAGGATAACAGATTAAACATTTAGCACATATAATCAGGGGAAACATTTCAGCCATCCCTTATTCTCTTATGCATTTACACATTTTTCAATTAGGGGGAAAAACCCCTTTCCAAATCAAAAGACATTCATACTTATTAATCTTGTTTTGTAGTTTTGTCTCCTTTGCAACTTACTGCTACTGGAAACAGTCATCATACCTAACATATAAAGTCACCAGCTTGTGATTTACAGATCAGTTATTGAAGCCAAAAGATGTGAGGTGACTTACTGTGAAAGGGTTAAAGGTGCCAAAGCACCCGTGCTCTGAAAAGCTAAACTTTAGCACTTTATAGACACTTTTAGTGTCTATAAATTTCTTTATTTCAAGTAACATGACTTTAGTTATCATCCGTTTGCATCTGCGTTTAACTACTTGAAGATGCAGTAATGAAGATGTTTCCTCAGAGTTTCCCTGCATCTGTTGTTTTGTAAGTACTGTGAAATGCTTTTCTGGTGCTAGAAATTTTTTTGACAACTTTGGGCTAATTAAGTACAAGTACAAGCTATTTTATTGTCATATGCACGTGTAAATAACCACAGTGGGTTTGTACTGTGCAGTGAAAGTAGGTTCCTTTCACACAGCAGTTACAGATATACTTTAATATGATACATAACATAAAATGAGAAGTATATTAAGATAAAATAAAGAAATGAGGAACAGAATTAAGCTCAGATTTTAATATAAAATGCAGTTTGTGGAAATGACATGGACAGCTTCATCATTGTCGCTGCATGAAACACTTTAACAGAAGGAATATTCCCAGAAGCTAACTGTAGTTGCTGCAAACATAACACTGTTTACGTGTAAAACCTTGATATCATAAGACTAAACATGTTTCATTTACTATTAGTAAATGTCCCTCATAGTCAAGAGGACAATTTTTAGATGTAAATTAGGCTTATCGGGCATTTTGTAAATTCTTTTCTAGTTTTTAATATTACATGTACAACTTTGTAACAATATTTAGGAGCCCAAGGTAACAAAAACAAAATGATTATTGTCAGTTTACAGTAATGGTGAAGAGCAAAGTCCTCACATTTTACAAGCATGAAAAAGGGGGAGAAGTTATTTAAAATGTATTAGAAGTATTTATCAAATATGATATTAATATATATGATATTCAAAATACTATAAAGATACACTTAGCACAGAAGTTCTCATTTAATCAATTATTTAAATTATTAATTTCGATTAATATGCTTTTTGAGAGGCACCACGTCTCTGTACAGTCCGACGGTACTTGTTCTTATGTAGCACTGGTCATCACCTTTAAACTGAGATTTAAGTGGCTTTAAAGGTAAATTCAATCACTTTTAGCCACAGTTGGTGTTTGTGCCAGTGCCACAGAGGAGGAGGAGGAGGAGGGAGGGGAGAAGGGGGGGTTATTTCAGAGTTGAGAAGATCATACTGAAAAACATCCAAGTCTTAATCCATCATGCTGCTCCAGAAAGATGGCGGGTCTAGCATGCCACAGCTGGCAATAAAGACATATATGACTCCAGCCAGGCACATGCACAGTCTTTTACATTTGTTACATAAAACGCAGCTTAAAAACTATTGGGATTAAAGCCAGAAAAAAATACTGGATTGTTGCTACCTGCGTGCAGACAGGCGCGTGTGAGATTCAGTGTGCTTATGCCTGCCGAAAATTCCCCTGCTCATTCGATTCACTGAAGCCTTTCAAATGTAAATAATTTAACATCTGGGCCTTCAGTGATAGGATTTCTCATCTAATATATTCAGGGTTAAATGTTTGTTCCTATTGCATTGCACTTCACAAGTGTCAACAGACTTGGGTCCAGTGCTGAATGCTGTGGGTAAGCAAGTTGCTTTCAACTTTGACATATTTTTAACTAACAAAACAAAGACTACAATAATGCATTTTTGAAAGCTCTGCCTTTTTCAGAAATGTTAATCAGGCATTATATTAACAATCATCACAAATTATAGATCCCATTTAGATGGTGCAAGTGTTTGCGCATGACCCCGCTTCAACACTGAGGCTACAGATGGCAATAGGTCACTGCACTCTCAGTCTTTGAAGAATTGCCTGTGAAATTGTGATTGATTTGGAAGTAGAAAAGGCCTTTAAAAAGCTCCCCCTGAGACCTTGATTGTGAATGACCTTTTTCTTTGGTGTTGCATAGCCTCAAACCCCAAACTGAGAGAGCCTTGTCTGGACTCCCTGGTCACTAAAAGCATGCTTGAAAGTGCCAATCCTAATTATGGTTACCAAGCCTCAGTGAGCAGCTGCTGGGACCTGTTAAAGTCCTTAATTCACTCGACTGAAATATAAAATTCTCAGCCACAGATACATCAGTCAGTTTATAAATTTGAGAGGAAGTAGATTCTATTTCACTGTCTTTGGTGCCTCTTTTCCTTTTAAGGTGTTTTTTTTTTTTAAGGTAATAGAATAGAAAATGCACACGAGTACGCACCAGCTGGATCCTGAGGTTTGTTTGCTTAAAGTGCAGAGGCTGCAGCAAATGTCACGGGCTTTATTAAGGATTCAGCAGCATCACAACATCATCGTCATCATCCTCAGTGACAGAGATTTTGTTTTTCATTCTTTAACAAGGCTGTGAAAATGGATCATCCACTTTCTGAGGGAGTTAAAAATAGCTGCTGCTCTTAAGATTTTATGATTTATATGATTTGCAGTTGGCGTCTAATTTTATACATAATCACTTTTCCATTCAGATCTAAGAGCTCAAAATGTAATGACATTTGCACCTAACAGTATAATACAAAATGTCTTTTTAAGACTCAAAGACTATGAAAAATTAATGTAGCTTCACCGATATGTTAAAAGCTGCCAAATAAAAACAAACCTATTAGGAGCTCGACTTATATTTGACTTACTGATAAAGCTATCATTTTTTAAAGATGAGCTGTAGCCATGAAATCTTTATTGCCAACATAATAAAGCTTATTAATTTCCTCTCTGAAGCTTGGGAGCAGGGAAATCAAACTGGTTAACTTTCCCTTCATTTCACCTTGAAATAATGCCTTAAAATTTGTTTAAAGTGCAACAACTTACTTGATTTCCTGAGAAAGAACCTGATTTGAGGAAGGCTGGTGACTGTCAGTAGTCAGTGTCATTAGATAACTAGTAAAAAATATAAACTATCACCAGCTTACCTAAGGTAGTTTCACTCTGCAGGAAAATTCCCATCTTTCTATTAGCTCAGTACCACAGGCCTAGAAACTAGTCTGTGATCCTCTGGCAACCATGAGTCACCAGGGAAAAATATGTATTCCCCAACCAGTTGGCAAGTGGTTGCTGGCTGTCAAGGTGAAATTGGTCACAAAGAGGTGGCAGGGCTGCACTGAAACACCTATTTCTGACTGTTTTGGCAGATGACCCTTGTCATAGTTCGTAAGGAAGATGCTAACTGCTCACCATGAAGTAGTGATTCAGTGGAAAAAGGCTGACTTTTTGCCTTCAAAGTAAAAGGACTTAGCGATAACTAGGTAAATTATTAAACTTTTAATATAAATGAAACTCCATTTCTGGTTTGTGTTGCACTTTTTCAAATTTCACCATTACTGCGAGTAGAGTTGGATGTGTCGAGACCACTTTTACGAGGTCTTGGTCTTGTCTTGGTCTCGCTGTCTCGGTCTTGCTGTCTCAGATCGACATAGTAGTAGAGAGATTTGGAGTCAACAGTATCCATGACACACAACGTAACCTTCGATAATGTGTCATGCGCGAAAGCATCAGCTCTAAGAGCCGTGCTTAGAGAGTGCTTTGTAGTGAATCAGAAGAGTCGACTCCCATTGAGCGAGAGCCGTCTCCTCACTTAATTTCCTTTCGCTGCTCAGCTCTCACACAGTGGCTCAGCTATGCTCCAATCCTTCCATATTGTGGCCAATCACATGCGAGGATATAGGATAATATCATTATGTGAAAAACAGAGAGGGTGAGAGACGTGACAGTCAAGTGGAGCGTGAGCCTGTCCTCTCAGTAAGTGAGTGAGACAGTAGACAGTGGTGAAGAGGGCTGTGCGAGTGCATCGCAAAAACACAAAAATATGCCTGACACTCGTAAACGAAGCAGCATCTGGCTGCAGTTTAAAGACCTTTTTGTCTCGTCTCAGTCTTGGTCTCGTCTCGACTTTGTCTTGGTCTTGGTGTCAATACCCTCTGGTCTTGGTATTGTCTTGGTCTTGGTTTAGGCGGTCTTGACTACAAGTCTAACTGCGAGTAGTTGGCAAGCAGGGTGTCTCTAAGCAAGGCTAACCCACCATCAACCATCCAGACAACTGAAGTGAAGAGCAGATCTCAGGGTATTTTTTGGGGGGGAGGGGGAAATGGTTTTAAATTAGCTAAAGTATATATATATGATTGAAAATTCAGTCCAGGCTTTTTAATTAAGATCTCACAAAAACACTCTGTGTATATCACCAGAAAATAATTGAAGTTTGCTTCGTCCAAGGCTCTAACAGCTGGCGTCAAGTGAAGATTCAGTGCTTCTTTTGTCTCTTTAGGAAGACATTATTAAAGTTGCACATATAGTCCAGGAATCGTCTGAAAGATGTGGAAATCAGAAAAGCTTTGAATGCTTGTCAGTGCAATAGACAATGACGCATCTGTTCCTTTGTTTGGTGGAAAATCTTTACCACAGCCTCAGATCCAAACAGAGCATCAAATTGGAGTCCAGCTGATATAGACACTTTTGTTCGAGTTTGTGTTTTATAAAAACATGTACCCTTTAACACACAGCAACAGTGATATACATATTTTCCATTAACTACTAATTTTATGTTAAAATGGTTAGAGATCAAGATATGTGGCTAATAAATGTGTATCTTTTATGAAATTGATCTTTTCGCTTTTGCAGCAGACATATACAAGCCTTTAGACGATGCTGTGTGTTTGTTTGGCTCAGTGTATCTTTATAGTATTTTGAATATCTACATTTCATAACTTCAAACCAGTCATGACAGTCAGTTCTCAAATATAATACTGATAAATTGGAAGACAAATAAGTGTTTGTTTGCAGATGACGCATGAATCAGTGCTCCCTCTCAACAGGTTAACAGATGAAGGGACAAGAAAGGATCATTTATACTTTTATAAAGATTAAACGATAGAGCAGAAATCACTAGAAATATTTTCCTCCCAAAATTGTGAATATCCAGTAGGGAAGCTTTCAAATGTGAGTCCTGAGAATTAAAAAAAGAAACAACCTATGAATAGTTACCATTAATTTGTGTATGATATAATTTTCAGGATCACTGAGCTTCCGTCTCATCCTTAATAGGCCAGACAATGGTTTGGGGTAATGTATGCTAGGAGGTCACAAAAACAAAAGATTCTGCTTATGCTGCAGGCGGAAACCTTTAGGCTGATCCTTATTATAGGCTTCCTCACTTCAGTGCAGACAGCAAGAAAAATAACCGGGTTCAGGTTCTGGCAACAGGATGGACTTGATTTTAATCCAGAAACCCGCTGACATTGAGACAGTGTCCTTCAAATAATTATTTTAATCCACTTTTTGTATTATTTTTTTTGTGACCGTGCAATAATCACATGAAGGAGAGTCTTTTAAGGCAGAGGAACACAATGACGTAGTGTTGTGCTTTCTTCCTTCTCCCCATCCTGGGCCAGTTCCCAAAGAGACCTCCCGCCCCCACCCCAACAACACCACCAGCACCACTCCAACCTGGAGCTATGCCAGACTGTGAATGAATGAGAAGGTCCTCACAGCCTACTATGTTTGTTTGATGTAGAGCACTGAGGTCTCTCTGTTTATGTGAAAGATCCTTGCGATTCACTAGGAAACATTCAAAATGAATAAACATATAAGTAATCTTCTATATTAATACAGCCAGAGTAATACTCTACCAGATTTAAAAACTGTATACTGGAATATATATACTTCATCAAATTATAATTCAGTTGTTGATCTGAGCTGGTGCCACATTTCTCATTATATGGACTGAGCTATAAATACACAAATGAAACATAATGTATCAGAAAGTAATCATTAAGTATGCAAGCAAGAGGAGAAAAATAAATTTAACAAAAGGGAAAGTAAACAGAAGGCCCAGCTACATCTGTTAATTCTGTGTTGATTCTGTGCTCTCCCCAGTGATGAGATTTGGTCACTGCCTAAGTACCATATTTGGGGAAGAGACTTAATGCATAAAGAAGATTAGAGTTAGTTGTTTAAGGGCTTGGAGCACAAGATTTACCATTATTACCAGTCCCAGTGAAAAAAGTGGGAGCCTGTCACAATCTGATGCAGACGCTAGCCAAGACGGAGAAATGTTAATTGAGCCAAGCCACACACCATATGGGAGGGATTATGATGTGTGTGGGTCATGAAGAGAATGACAAAGATTAGGTGGCCTTTGAGAGTGATAGATGATTGAGAGATTAACAATATAGAGCACAGATCGGGACTGTTGAAACCAGGAAGTCACACCGACTTCTTAGCCTTTTAAAGTTATGCAACACCACGTTTATTATATTCTTTTAAAAATTTGAATATATATTCAAATTCAGAGTTGCTGCAGGCATTAAGTAAAACGACGCGTCCTTAGGGCTAAATTTTAAAAGCCATTTTTGTGATGCAATCTTCTAACCCATGTGAATAACCAATGGGAGAAGAGCAAAGAGCCCGAAAGTATTAATTTGCAGCAAACACCGGCTCATTGTTCCAAAGTTACATCAGAGATCAAAGGGGGGATACTGAAGCAAGAGCTCTGTTTGTTTAATTACAGGCACAGAGGGAAATTGAAATTACTCTTCTTGTCAACCCTCAAAGGCTTAACAGACAGCTTTGGACTCAGATCCACATTTACAGATGTCACTGGCCATGTTGACAGCAAGATATATATATATATATATATATAAGTTTTGCTGAATTGCCCACTCTTTATTCTTTAGTGATGTATCAATTTCACAGTGCTGTGTGCCAAGGAGAACATTATGCCAACAGTATATGCTTTCAGATGTAGCAGTAGGCCAACTTAATCACCCGTCTCTCCTCCTGTTCTTTGCTGTCAACATGGAAGGAAAAGAGAGAGAAAGAGAGACTCTGCCATTGGTCAACCAAAGTGGATTAACACAATTTTGATTAAAAAAAAAATAAAAAATTTCATTTGAATAACCTACAGCTCGGTCCGCAGTACCCTCTCTTGGAGTAAGAAAAAAAAAAATACAGTAATAAAAATTATAAGGTTATTGCACAAACATCACAACAGGTGAATAAAGTTGAATATGTCTTTTTTTTTTTTTTTTTGACAATGCTTTGTACTCAGTGCATGCTAGGCAACTTAGTGAGCGACAGTTACATGATGGCAAGATGCAACAACAACTGCACATTCAAAATTTGCTCCTAAAAACAACATATGTGATGTGCCTCGATCTTGTTTGGCTCTATGGTATTTAACTTGTGGTCGAGGGTATCAGGATTCAAAAGCGATTCAACTACAGTAACTGAGATGTACATTTGCAATGAACAGACATCATTTCACAAATCTTGGCCGTAATTGAATTTGCCTTCTTTGTTCTTTTAAAAAAAATGAAACAACATGCTGCACTCGCACTGAGAGAGATTAAGAATGCCTTGCATTACGAGAAACCACAAAACTGTATTTATATATTTTATGTATTCATTTAATTATTTAGGTGCCATTCTATAGGGAAAATACATTTTAACAATTCCAATCAGTGTTGCACAGAAAGTATTGCCAATTTTTCAAGGCTCTAGCTTGAAATCCTTGATACATAATATTTTTTTACCCCAGTGGGAAATGAGATGCAACCCAGACTGCATAATAACTGGGTCAGCGATGGAAAAAGCTGACGAGCGCAGTGGCAGCCAACATGTTAACAGTTATTATATAAATATTTATGACATGGACACTTTTACCACTTACCAATTCTCAGGACTTGCTGCGAAGTGAGCCAAAACTCTGCCATAAAGTACAGCAGCGAAAATAACAGTCCCTTCCTTTTCACCATGGTCATTCCTCCAGAGCTGAATTTAACATTTATGGCAAATTTATTTTTCTTTTTTCCCCTTAGTAATTCATGCTGATAACCTGCCAGTCCTTGTATCCGTAACGAAAATAAACTGGCATCCGACCCATATCCATCCCTCACACATTGTGGTGAGAAAAAGAAACAACACAACCACACACTCCACTTGAAGTTGTCACTGATCAAAAGATTTGATCAGATTTTTCCATTCTAGGATCCTTTGTATGCCTGTAAGGTTTTGTTTCCCATATTCACTGTCCAGATAGCCTTCTTATCATGTTTTTCCCGGTGCACACTTGAATTGTAGGCTGCAACTGAGGAGGAGGACCGCACTGGGCTCCTGTTGTCAAGTAAGCAGCAACGGGAAACAGCTTCTGCTTACAAATTTCACAATAAAAGATGAAATGGAAATCAATTTGGAACCATACAGAAGATGAACAACATTCTTTTATTTAATTTAACAAAGAATAGAAATCAAATAATAATGTAACACATACATACATTTTTCCCCCAATAAAATACATAGCCATGAATGTCCCTCATTTTTATACTGAGCAAAGTGTGTTTTTATTTTCCCGAGGCTTTAATCACATAAATATGTTGATGACTCATTTGGCATCCTCTGTCCGAAACACCTTTTATTTCAGTGCTTTAATTCTGAAATCAAATTCGCCTCGTTTCCGCTGTCGCTCACTGTGTCATCGGCTCACTCGACACAGTTGAAGATCCTTCCCATACAGGCGCTCAACTGAGGGCACTGCCAAGCCGCTGATCCGCAAACATGGATACGTCCTGAAGATTAACTTCAAATCTGGCAACATTCGACCTCGACAAGATCTCTGCTTTGGTACACCGAGGAATGATTAAATCTTTGGTCCAGTCCTGATGGAAACGCAAATCTAATCTCCATACTGGTCGTTGACGCTCCCTTGAAGATTAACTACCTCAAACCGTTCAACTGCCGCGGTCTTGTAGTTAAATAAAATGTGTTCAGGTTACCTTGATACTCTTTGCTTTATTCCTTGAGGAAGAGTGGCTTGAGATTTGAAGTGGCCATTCTGAACCAAGAATGTCTGATGGGTTTCTTGAGATTAGTGTAATTACTATATTTTTGATTATCAGTAAATTGGCTAAATTAGAGAGTGATATTTAAGCTGTTTTTTTTTCCCACTCACAAAGTAAAAGCTCAATATCCTCAACTGTAAAGTACTCTTTAAAATTCATTTTCTAGTAAGTAAAATGTAATGAATTTATCACAATGTCAAATAAAATAGTTTACGTACATCCAACAGCATACATGTTATGGACATATTTTAACATGAGACTTCCAAAACTGATGATCAAAAAAAATCTCTTGTTGTGGCTGAACATGTGAATGGAGAACAAAAAGATACTGTTGCTTGACCATGGATAGTTTTTGCTTTGCTTTAAGCTTAATCCTGGTGCTCCCTCCCCCCCCAATTTATTCCTATATTATGATATTTAGCTTCATAATATGTGTCTCTTCTTTATCTGGAGCTCGCCAACTTAAAAAACTGCACTGGAAAGATCTCTGGTGTCATCTAGTGGTGATATGATGTCAGTATAGAAAATTTGTTTTGAAGATTTGCATTGTGAAGAGATTTTAATTGCCAGCATGTATTCATAAAATATATAAGTATATACAGTACACAGTTTAACACATTTATTAGTCCACCACCTAATGCAAGATTTATGCCAAAGACGCCCTAAATTAATAGTGCTGGTGATTAACAAAATAATTTCTTATGTTTCTGTAATGGTTAATCCACCACTGTGTGGAAGGTTTTTAATTAAGATCGTATTTTAAAGCTAAAATATAACTATTTTTGTTTTATCGCTAAATTTTAAAATTCACTGATTTACAAAAAAGTAAATAATGATAATAAAACACATTTTATTATTAGAATGTTTAGAAATGCAAATTATTTGCTTGCTTGTTTTAGTGGTTGACTGTTATGCTCGATTAATTTCTGATTTCTCAAATAAGTCCAATGTGCGGTTCACAAATTTGTGTGAACCACACTTGTCTTTAGTTTCAAACAATCTTTTGTTACATATCTAAAATATTTAAAAAAAATATATATATATATAATATGCATGTCAAATTCATTTTTAGCAACTTTAATTTTTCATTGTTTTAGATTTTAATGTGGTTTGAGTTTTTAGTTAAGTAGTTTAGTTTAGTAGAGCTTTAAAACAAGGAATTTCATCATTACTTTTCTAGGAACATTTGCTTTTTTTTTTTTTTACCATAAAATATGTCTTCCATAATCAAACTTGCTCAAAATGCAGAAAGAAGAATTCAACGGGCTTCTGGGACCTCACAGAGCATATACCCTTAATCTACCCTCACTGCTATCTCTGGAAAAAAAAGGTTTTCCCTCTGGGAAATATAAACAGTTTATACACACCTACAGAGTGAAGTGTTGCATTAAAAAAAAAAACAAAAAAAAAACACCTGCCAGCTACTAACATTTGTAAATTAAAATGTGGTTTTAATGATCATTGCTAATCGAAATTACAGGCAAGCAATAATAATAACAAGTTATTTATACATCTGGCTGGTGGAAAACACATCATGATAGCAAAACACACACTGAGACATCGTGATAACGATAACAATTCTAGAGGTTTTTGAACAAATGGCTGCAAAAGGTTGCAAAACATTAAGCTATAACTTTCCATCCTGGTGATTTCTACAGAGGTTAAATGGTTTACAAAGGCTCATCTTTGTGTATACTAATAACAATGGTTGTGTCCCATTTGATAAAAGCAGACATTTTTTCCACAGTGCAAAACATTTAAAACAGTTATTAACAGTACAAAAACTTTAAACACACCGTTCAGTATTATTCAGTATATGCATTAGGATTAAACTCAGTTGTGGATTTTTCCTTATATGTATACACCACCTCTCATCTCACTGTAAGGCACTGATTGAGCTCTTGATTCTTTATATGTTATGAAAATAGGAGTCTGTGGAACTGGATGGAAGCTGGACTGGTAGGACGTGGTGGGAACATAAGTGAGTGAATATGGTATGGTGTTCTGACTCATGTATAAGGAGTTCTCTGGAGCATACAAGTTTCCACTGTGGTTAGAGCTCTGCACTGAGGGGTGATGAGACATACTGCCTTGATATAGCAGTGATGCGTTTTCCTGAGGAGTCAGATTATAGACAACAGGTGGGTTTAATACTGTTCCATTATTTGTCCTTACTGGAATGACAGTTTGCAGTGGCATTGCAGCGTTTTGTCCAACGGAACCAGTCGATCGAAGGCTGGACAGGGGATGATAATTCATCAGAGCTGGCCTATTGGGCGTTGGCTTATAACTAAGTAAGTTTGGTGGGTGATACATATCAAACGAGCCTTTGCCTTTGGGCAAACGGCGGCAGACAAACAACAGGGATGAGGCGAAAAGCACAGCACCTGTCACCCATCCAATGTAAAGAGCCTCTCCTAGCTCTCTTCTCTGGGCATCAATCAGCAAAGGATTGTAAAAATCTGTAATGATAACATGACCTGTCCACGACACTGGGATAAAGACACAGATGCACGCCATGAACTGCATAACCCCTGCAACCATCAATATAATGGTCTTAGCCCAATCATTACCCCGAATACAGGACACACATCGCATTCCTGCCAGAGCCACAAGAAGCCCCACCGCTGACAAGGCCACAGCAGAGCACATCAGACCCCTGGCAGCCTGTAATTCAGGGGGCAGATACAGCAGGGAGTCATAAACCTTACATTGCATTCTGATGTTGGCTTGTCTGTAGCAGTTCATCCATAGGCCTTCCCAGCGGGTTTCCATCACAATTATGTTTTCTCCGATGAACGCGGTCACCTTCCACATGGGCAACCCCGTGGTAGCCGAGGCACCGATCAAGCCAACCAAGCCCACGCATATTGCAGCTAGCTCTGAAGCACCTTGAATCATGGTTAAATCTCCAAAACTCCAGTTGTGGTTAAATCCAGAATTAGAATGGCTCTCATCCACAACAGTTGCTTGCTGTACGAGACAGTTTGTTATGGGTAAGAGGCCCTGCATTCACCTGATTGGTTTAGAGGGATGAGGGTAGCAGGAGGTCTGCTTATTTTGTGTTTATGGTTCTCAGATGATAGGGGTCAGTCATTACTTTCTCCAACACTGTACACACAAAACAAGACAACACCAAGCACTATTTTTATTTTATTTTAATTTTAATTATTTGCCATGTTTTCTTACTCTTTAGATGTGGTACAACCCAGAAGCAAACATTAATATGTGGTACAGTTTAGTACAGCGCATGTAGTTCTTATATTGTCCACAGGGGAGCAGAGATGACCTTAGAGGATAGTGAAATGAGGGGGATCTCACATAACACAGGCCAAATACAGTTTGTTCTAGATAGTTACAGTTTAGATGTCTAAGTTTAAATTATGTACAGAACTTGTCAACATGTATTCATTATGGCTTCAGAAATTATTGCGCGAAACCTCAAGCAACAATAAACACTACATTGTCCTTACGTCACAAGTATTTGCGTTACCCAACAGCAGTGACATTACTGTTTTATTTTGAAGTTCAAGTTGTACAGTTTACATTTGAACTTACTAAAACTGAAATTAAGCGACCTGTTCGATTAAGAAGTCGTATTCTATTGAACAGAGACAGAAATGTTTAACACAGTCTGCTTGGTTTTCTATTCAAAGTGACTTGCAAATTTGGATCATATGATTATGCCGTTGTCTCAATGCTTTCTTTGTAACTATCTGGCTATGCTGCCACACCTTAAGCAAGTAGCCTTAACCCAGTATCTTGTTTTTATGTAACTATTTCCTCTTTACCCGGCCAACTTAAACAGATTCAGGATTTTTTTGGTTAAGCAAACACCATAAACGCCATAAACGTCCTAGTTTGGGAGGTATTTTAGATAGATGCATTTACTTTCCAGTGAAATTCTCATAATGAAAAATGAAAACTGTTTCTTCTTTTCATTTCACACATGAAGCGTTATGTGTTTGTTGGTCTTTTCTTGTACTACTTCTACACCTGCCATCATTTAGTTATTACTTTTGATTTGAATACTAGTTGAAACTGATTAGTAACGATTAACAAAAAAAAAAAAGAAGAAACAGAATGTGACAATGTGACAATGAGAGACTATTTGTGCCACAGAGATGAGTTTGAGCTGTTTCTTTTCTTTTTTAGCAGCACAGCTCAGACACAGTTAAGAAATATTTTTTGAAATGACTAAAGCTTTAACCCTCTCAAGGCAGGCGTTGCAGATTTGCAACAGTTAAAAGCTAACAACCTGATTACCCCACATGCATATTTTATGAGTTTTTTTTACTCACAAGTACCACTGCAGGTATTCTTTTGTGCATTAGCAACAAAAACTTAATTTGAGCCTGAGAGGGTTAAATGTAGTTACAACTACGCTTGTTTTTCAGAGATGACATGTCCCATTAACAAAGTGCATGTTTTACAGTAAGTCAACTTTTTAATAATTTTCAGTGGTTAAAGATTGAATTAAATTGTTATATACAGCATAAATGTACACTTTTTTTTAAGCATTTGTATAAAATATAAGGCTGTTAGTATAAAATTGAATTAATACACATAATTCAGTAGAAATGGTGTATTGGTTCACACACATTTTCTCTTAAACCTGAAATGCAGTTTCTGATCAATTAAAAAAACAAAAATAAAAATAAGTGTTTACAGAAACGCCACCCCACTGTGTGCACTGTGTACAGAGGGATATCTGGACTGGTAACTGTAGACAGACGATGGGTATCTTGATAGCATTGGCTGAGATCGTGGTTGGGGAAGCGTCATCAGTTGTTGAGGCTGTAGAGGCTGTAGTGGCTGTTGAGGGTAGACCGAATAGTCTGAGGCCTTGGAGTATAGGTATCGCTCTGAATCTTTGTCATCCGACTGTATATTACAGCAAATAAAAATGCATCCTCCAGCAAACAAGAAAGCCGAAGTTACCCAGCCAATGTAGAGAGCTGCTCCAAGCTCTCTCCGCTGGGCATCGATCAGCAAGGGGTTGTAGAAGTTAGTGATGATGACGTGACCCGTCCAGGAGACGGGGATGAGGACACAGAAGCAACCCAATATGATCATGCTACCAGCAATGATGAGAACCAGCCGCTTAGCTCGATCATTGTTTTGGATGCATGATGTGCACTGCATGCCTATCAGACTGATCAGCACACCAAGACCACTCAGTGCCAGAGAGCAGCACATAAGCCCCCTTGCCGCCTGCAGGTCAGGAGTCAGGGCCAGGAGAGAGTCGTACACTTTACACTGCATCCTGAAGCTTGCCTGTTGGTAGCAATTCATCCACAAGCCCTCAAACAGAGTCTCAAACACGATGATATTGTCTCCAATGAAGGCTGTGACGCGCCACATAGGCATTCCTGTAGTTGCTGCTGCCCCGATCAGCCCGATTAGGGATACTAAAAGACCCACAATCTCCAGTGCTGAGTTTGCCATCCTGTTCTTCACTTACTCATCCAAGCTCAGAAGAGCAATAGTGTGCGGACACAGTGTAACTGCTGTAGGAAGCAGTAGGTTTTCTCTGTGGAGTGGCTTTGCATCCCGATGGAGGAGGAGCAGATTCATGTTTACCTGTACACCCTCCTCCCTGTGGACATAACACCAGAATGGGAGGTAGTGGGAATTGTGACATGTTGCTAGGAAACTGAATCCCTTGGGCCTTTAATTCTTTGTACAGCAACCCAGTAGCTGCTCTAAGCTTCCCCCTTTGTTTACTCAGAAGTCTCAGTTTACATTCTTGGACTTCGGTTTAAAAGAAGACAAAACGACGAGGTGTTTCTTAACAATGGGGGCATGTTCAGAATCGTCAAATGTATCACTGGTAAACATACTCTGTTAATGTATTACCAGTTATAGTTACAGATCAAAAATCAGTTCTGATTCACTTCCTGTTTATTACTTCATCTTTATTTTTAATCATTTACTGCTATTGTGGAGGGCCTCATGGTACATGGGCATGTAGGGGAACTGGAGACACAAAATAACAGCAATGGACAAAACTCTTTGTCCCCCATTTTTGTAAAGCACACTGTTAAAGACAGGAGCGCACAACAGACAAGACAAACAGTGGGGTCGGGGGAAGTCTGCTTCTGTGTGTGTATGAAAGATATGAGAGATGTGTAGTTTTAACAGAATATGAGTAGTAGTAGAACGGCGGGGGGGAAAAGAACAAAGTATGGCAAATTATGACAAATATTCAACATTTTTTTTTATACATTTGATAAGTACATTTTAGAAGTACCGTGAAAAGGAAACAATTTGTACGTGCATGTGTGCGTTTGTATATTTTTTAAATATTCTTATATATTTTGGTTTGCTTTAAGGGTCTCAAATGTTACACATGCATGACTGTCAGTACTGGATTTCTTGTCTGGGTCTCTTGTGTCACTCTCCTCTCAGGGAAAAAAAAAAAAAAAGCAACCAATTCCTGTTTGGTTGAAATAAAGTCACCTGGTAGGTTTGTACAGTGGGTGGATCTGTGTAAACAGCCGGGTTTTACTAGTTTAGGCACATTTCCACACACTACAATAGAAATGACATATATTTCCATTTGCTCACTAGTGAGTGAAGAAAGTGCAGTTTCAGTTGGAGGTTTTGGGAATTTACAACAAATTTAAGATCATTTGTCAGCACTGAAACACTGCTTACATTATAATGCACCTTTAACTTCTTGATCAGCTATGTACTGTTGTGTTAGACATTGGGGAAAAAAATACAACAAGATTCTCTTTTACAAGCCATTTACTTTATTAGGAAAAAAACAAATTTGGCCAGATATTTTGGCCAGCATTTTGAAAAAACTTGTATGTAATATTTTAATTTATAACAGTGTTGAAAACAAATCACTGGTTTACAATCTGAAAAAAGGGCCTAGTTGACAATTTGTTCTTGGAGAGCAAGTCAGAAACTGTAAAGAACGCAATATCAACATGCAATTGTTGTAACATTAACAGATGTAATAGATTACACATACTGTGCTAGAATATAATTTAGTGTGAGTTAAGCAAAAGGGTTAAAAAAAAAAACCCCAAACAAGGAATATAGAAATCCAGCAGTTTGTCAGCATCGAAACACATTCAAGTCCATAATGATTCGGAGTATTTGCAGTACACTTTGATAAGTAAAGAAATATCCCGATTGTTTCAAGTGAACGACAGTTAATCAGTTCTCCTCATCAAATGTGCCAAATTTTGGCAAGTTTATTTTAAAAAAAGTCCAAAAATCTTTAGTATTGACTTGGTGCGTATATCACAGATCCTGGTGGGGCTGCAGAGTAAGCAGGCTGGTAGGTATATGCTGGCTGGTAGGTGTATGCTGGCTGGTTGGTGTATGCGGGTTGGTAGAAGCTTCCTGTGGGGTTGTATTGAAACCTTTCATCTGGATCTTGGGTGCGGGGAGCATGGCGGCAAAGCAGGATCACTCCGGCACTGAAAAGCAACGCTGAAGTCACCCAGCCAATGTAAAGGGCCTCCCCGAGCTCTCTACGCTGGGCATCAATCAGTAGAGGGTTGTAAAAATCTTGGATGATGACATGGGCTGTCCAGGACACGGGAATTATGGTTGTAAGGCAACCCATGAGGAACAGGCAGCCACCAGCCACAAGAACAATATGCTTGGTACGAGCCCGGTGGTCCACCACTTTTGTGCATTTCATCCCCACTGCTGAAACAATAAGGGCGAAGGTGGTCAGAGCCACAGAGCTGCACATCAGACCCCTGGCAGCCTGGAGATCAGGAGGCAGAAACAGCAGGGAATCGTACACTTTACATTGCATTCTGATGTTGGCTTGTCTGTAGCAGTTCATCCACAAACCCTCCCAGCGGGTCTCCATGACAATAATGTTCTCCTGAATAAAGGCTGTTACCTTCCACATCGGCAGGCCCGTCACAGCGGAAACGCCAATTAGTCCAATGAAGCCAATGATGAGAGCTACTACCTCACAGCAGATAGCATTTCGTTGCTTCCGTTTTTCAATTTTCTTCTTTTCCTCATATACAGAGTCCCCATATTCTCCGTACTCTCCATTTGTCAGCGCCGGCTTCCCATCGTAGTAACTGCCAACATAAGATTGAGGTGGCTTGCTGTAGCCACTGTAAGCAGTGTAAGTGGCCATTCTGGTTAACACAGAAAGCTTAATCTCAACCTTCTGGTGCACTTATACAGCTGAAGAGAAAAATCTGAGAACAACAACAAGTTGAGGAACTTATACACCCACAAAAACTATGCTAATGATGCAATGCAGCCTTACTGGTTAAGCTGCTTCAGAGCCATCAGATAAATGGCGAGACACAAAGGAGTGCTGCTTGTTTTGAATACCTCCAGTACTAATGATCAGTCGTTAGTTTTTAGTTATTAAAAATCACTAAATCTTGTTACCACAGTAACATCAAGGTTTAATCAACATCATATTTAAAAAAAAAAATCAAGCAAAAAAAGTCAAAGTTAATGAAAAGTATGTAAGATATTTTTAATACTACACGGAAATACTTGACGTAATTTTAGAGAACATTTAGCATAGGGAAAATGTATTGTGAACATACGATGTAATATCTCAGTACTATTACATGTGCTAACTTAAAATTAACTAATGCAATGTGTGGCCAGTTTTATCATTTGAAAGGATTTGCCAGATAAAAAAGACTTGCTATAAATGTTGAAAAAATGAATAAAACTAATATAACAACTGTAGCATCCAACTACACTAATGGGCGTAGGAAACGACTCCATCTCACAAACAGAAAGCTGATGGGTGGATGATCACAGATGTGAAACGCACTGCTTCTCTACACGTAAGACGAGCTGATGAAAAGGTGTCGCACAAAGAAACCTGAGAGGGAGGGCCTTTTGTCATTATCACACAGGGTCGTTCCCTTGTTGCAGCCACAGAAACATTTTAGTTTCTGTTCTGTCAAATGTGAAAATGAGGCACTTCTTCATTGGCTGTTTTCACTTTTCCACCTTAGGTTTTTAGTACAAGAAAAATACCTGAATGGAGTGTTGGTCAAGTATTTGCTTTCCACAAAAAAGTAGAAATTCTATGAATTGAATCACACAAACAAACTGAATTAAAGATTTTAATAAATTATCTGTTCACTTGGTTGGCGGGATTATTAGATCATGAAATATAATGAAATAAGACAGGGAAGCAGTTGCATTTGTCATGTCTCAGATGAGAAATTCATCATTAAGCACAACAAAAATGACTTAAATAAATACAGAAAATACAGACTTGCAGCCAAAAAAGTACTTAAAAACAGTGATGACATTCTCAGGGTCATTGGAGTAAGAGCTGCATTAAGATTGAAGTTGATCGGTGATAGCCACTGCAAGCAGTGTATTGTTGATCAGTGATAATATAGATTTGCCAAAAATTATATTACTTTAAACACAGGCAATGTTGTTTATTCGTGTACAGCATATTAACCAAATATTTTTGCTGCATCTGTAAACCAAACAGTGCAGACAAGACAAATGCATAGTACAATAGAACATGGTTACATATTGATTTAAATATATCATTGCAAATAAAACACATGTTGCTCGTAAATATACGGAGAGACATCTAATATGCAATTAGTACACTGCAGTACAGTTATTTACACATATTCCTGATTTGTATGAAAACTAGATTTCGCTCTTGAAAAGTCAACACTGTCCGCCTTCTGTTCATTCCTTTTCACCATATGATATGCTTCAATGTAGCGCTGATCTTCCTTTGCACTGCGTTTGCTGTACCTAACCAGCACAATGATCCCGGTGATTAGCAAAACACCAGAAGTGGCCCAGCCAATGAAGAGGGACAATCCCAGCTCCCGCTTCTGAGCATCCAGCGTTGTCGGGTTATAGAAGTTACTGATGACAGTATGGGCCACCCAGCTTACGGGGATGAGTGTGGTCAAAAAGGAAAGTAGAAACAGAATCCCTCCTAATGCATAGGTGATATTCTTACTCTTTAAATTGTCACCACAACAGCTGCTCTTCTGGATCCCGAATCCTGTGAGCAACAACGAGATGAAAGCCAGGACTATGGAGACACACATGAGCCCCCTCGCTGCCTGCAGCTCTGGTGGGAGAATTAACAGCGAGTCATACACCTTGCACTGGATGTTGATGTTAGCCTGTCGGTAGCAGTTCATCCACAAGCCCTCTAAGAGCTCCTCCATGACGATGATGTTGGCACCGATGAAGGCAGAAACCCTCCAATGGGGCAGACAAGTGGTGACTATTGTCCCACATAAGCCCAGGGCGCCCAGGACCAGTGCTAAAATCTCAGATTTTGCCTGCATTGTTTGGAAGGATAAAGTTTCGTCTCTCGTCTCTTGTCTAATGAAAACACTGCCCAGTGCACCTCTTTTACAAAGCTTTAAAACTGCGATACTATCAGCATTCCTGTAATGTTATCATACTGGTTTCGGAGGTCTGGAGACTGGCTAGGCCACTCCAGGACTTTCAAATGCTTCTTACGGAGCCACTCCTTTGTTGCCCGGGCGGTGTGTTTTGGATCATTGTCATGTTGGAAGACCCAGCCTCGTTTCATCTTGAAAGTTCTCACTGATGGAAGGAGGTTTTGGCTCAAAATCTCACGATACATGGCCCCATTCATTCTGTCCTTAACACGGATCACTTGTCCTGTCCCCTTGGCAGAAAAACAGCCCCATAGCATGATGTTTCCACCCCCATGCTTCACAGTAGGTATGGTGTTCTTGGGATGCCACTCAGTATTCTTCTTCCTCCAAACACGACGAGTTGAGTTTATACCAAAAAGTTCTACTTTGGTTTCATCTGACCACATGACATTCTCCCAATCCTCTGCTGTATCATCCATGTGCTCTCTGGCAAACTTCAGACGGGCCTGGACATGCACTGGCTTCAGCAGCGGAACACGTCTGGCACTGCGGGATTTGATTCCCTGCCGTTGTAGTGTGTTACTGATGGTGACCTTTGTTACTTTGGTCCCAGCTCTCTGCAGGTCATTCACCAGGTCCCCCCGTGTGGTTCTGGGATCTTTGCTCACCGTTCTCATGATCATTTTGACCCCACGGGATGAGATCTTGCGTGGAGCCCCAGATCGAGGGAGATTATCAGTGGTCTTGTATGTCTTCCATTTTCTGATGATTGCTCCCACAGTTGATTTTTTCACACCAAGCTGCTTGCCTATTGTAGATTCACTCTTCCCAGTCTGGTGCAGGTCTACAATACTTTTCCTGGTGTCCTTCGAAAGCTCTTTGGTCTTGGCCATGGCGGAGTTTGGAGTCTGACTGTTTGAGGCTGTGGACAGGTGTCTTTTATACAGATGATGAGTTCAAACAGGTGCCATTCATACAGGTAACGAGTGGGGGACAGAAAAGCTTCTTACAGAAGACGTTACAGGTCTGTGAGAGCCAGAGATTTTCCTTGTTTGAGGTGACCAAATACTTATTTTCCACCCTAATTTACGAATAAATTCTTTACAAATCCTACCATGTGAATTCATGGATTTTTTTTTCACATTCTGTCTCTCACAGTTGAAGTGTACCTCTGGTGCAAATTACTGACCTCTGTCATCATTTTAAGTGGGGGAACTTGCACAATCGGTGGCTGACTAAATACTTTTTTGCCCCACTGTAGCTTGCCATCACCAGTGTGTGAATGTGTGTGTGAATGGGTGGATGACTGGATATGTAAAGCGCTTTGGGGTCCTTAGGGACTAGTAAAGCGCTATACAAATACAGGCCATTTACAGGCCATTTTACTATACAGTGGCAGCTTGTAAAATTCTTATAAGATTGGTTTGGGTCTTATGTGTTATAAATATATTCCAAGGCCACCCAAACAAAGCCTGGAGTAACTAGACTAAGTATTACAAGTAATACAAGCCTTGAAGTGAACAGCAATGAATTAGCCTGTTGAATATTGAAAAAAATCCAAGAAAAAATTTATGTTTAGTCATTCTCAGAAGCAACGCATTCACTGTTTTCAATGCAAGCCCACATACAGATGATTACATCCAGATGGTCCCATTTCCCTGCAACAAGAGCTCACATTCAAAGCTACATTTTTTGTGTATATAATACATCAGATGTAAGCAAAATGATCTGTTGTGGCCATTGAACCCGGTATTATTTACCACCTGTGATTGAAAGTATAGATTAATTTGTTCGTAGAAGGATGCTTTCTAGACATTTAAGTCGATTTTGTTTTCCTGAATTGTGCCAGGTATTTGGCACGATTTACAAGGGAGACTGTCCGTCTGATTTCAGGTAAAGAGGGAAAAAAACAGCAGGGAATTACAAGGTGAAAAAACCACTCCTTTATTTAAACCTGGTCTAGGACGTGCAACGCCCTGCTGCTCACCTCGTTTCTGAGAAGCAGGTGAGACAAAGAATGACAGAGAGAGAGATGTAACAGGAGAGGTCATAAAACAGGAACAGAAACTGCAAAACCTGCTGGACAGGTTTGCTGAGTGATACCATCATCACATCCTCACCTGCTTTGAATGTAAACACGTATCCTCATAGGGAGAAACCTGCAGCTGTGAAGAAACCTATGTTGTAGTGTGTATTCACAGCTGTGAATTTTGATTTTAGATCAATTTTAATTAAAAAATGTATATAGATTAAATATAGAAAATATAGATTCAACTCAGATAAAATGGTACAAGATTGTAGATGCAGTGTGGCACCTGTTGAATGTAAATATGACTACACATTCCAGGAAGAAGGCTGATAATTCTTTTACTGCTTCAACTGAAATGAGTTAGTCTTTAAATTTGGTAAAACAGTTACTAGAGTAATCATTCTCATAAAGCTAAATAAGATGGCTTATGGTTTCTTGTATATAGATTATAAGATGGGGAAAAAAAACTATAACTAAATTAGAAAAATCTGTGATAAATTTAAAATCTCAGTGTTTGTGAGCATTAACCTCTCAGTATTTTCTGCATTTCATTATGGTTAAAAACATGTGGACTCCCTTGTTCTACAGTATAGTACCGTATAAACTGCAGTTGCATAATATTACTATTACTCCTAATATTTTTATTATTAGTAAAAACAATAAAACAAATTAACCAATGTGCATACAGCAAAATATTTTTTTCAGGAACATCAGAACTAAAACACAAAGGCTTGACACCAATACTGAGCCTCCAAGTAAGCGCTGGCACATAAACATCACACGAAACAACCGCATACGTCAGAGTGGAAAATGGGTGCTTGCTTGGAGATGTTAAGTGTTATAAGTGGTGTATACAATTTTCTTTTACCCCAAAAGTGCTAATTTGTCAAATTTAGAGATATTAGTTCTTACTTAGATTACTCTAGAAACTTAGTTTAGTCTGCCTCTGGATGTTACACATAAAGCAGGTTCAGTGGATACCTAATCCGCAGCACCACCTGCTGATTTCTTTCGTTAGTCCATAAGTATTTGGAAAAGTGCACGATGTAATTTGTTTGTACTTCTGCTTCTTTTTCTTTTTTTTTAACTATATATGCAAAATGTAGTGCTGAGAAAAATTATTCTAGTGTAGAAAACCTCTCCAAGCTCCCTATGCTTGGCATTGATCAGCATTGGGTAACGTGACCTTTCGATGATAGAGGGATAAGGAACCTAATACAGCTCATTAGAATCATGAGGACCAACTGGTTAGCTTGCTGATTGTTTCAGATGCATGATGTCCACTGCAGACTCATTTGACTGAGCAGCAGGAGGCTAACCAATGCCAGAGAGCAGCACGTCAGCCCCCTTGCTGGCTGCAGCTCAGGAGTCAGGGCCAGGAGAGAAACATACACCTTACACTCCATCCTGAAGTTTGGGTGTCAGTAGCAGGAGCCACTGAAAGCAGGAAGCCAAACTGATCTTGCTAGCAATTACCAGCATTCAAATGGCGCATGAATAAACAGTGTACATTAGAGTGAGAAGCAGGCACCTCTTTAGGGATGTTACGCATTATCCACTGTTTGGTGAACTACTTCAAATGAAGACTTCCAATCTAAGTGTGGGCGATTGGGGAAGGACAAGACAATTATTTCTTATCTGTTGTATAAGAAACATTGCATAGTTTAAGATTCCAAATGTTCTGTGCTATCCATACAATATGAACCATATTTTAAGCCTTAATACCAAGCTTAAAATCTTGTTTTGCACTTAGTATTTTTAAAATCTAATGCAAGGCAAAGCCCTGTTTTATAGATTAGTAGAAATGTAGCATTGTTTGTCTTAAGACAATACACATAGAAGTAGGTTAAAAGGTACCTGGTACCTACTGCTACAGAACAGCCCCACCTGCTGACTTGTTTTTTGTGTTTTACGGTCCATAATTATTTCTTTAGCAATTACAGCTATTTTTGTACATAGCCCCCCATTTTCAACAGCCTAGAACTGTGTTTCTTCGCTGGAAACGCTCTGCCAGCCAAACATTTACTGCTTCTTTGTGCAGCTCTCTGCATTTAGTTTGGTATTTAACAACTCTTTAAAAGCACGCTGTGTTGAGTTGAGCTTAGGGGACTGTCGTGACACTGGAGAATATTTCAGTTCTCTGCTTTGAGAAACTGTTGGTTTGCTTTTGCAAAATGCTTTGGGTCATTATCCATTTGCACCTTAAATCACCATATAATCCGGCTAGCAGCATTTGGCTAAAACAGAGGAGAGTACAGCCCTGTACATGTGTACACATGTACAGAATTCATCCTGCTACTTCTATCACTAGTCACATCATCAATAAGCCTTACATGCCTATGCCATAAATTTTCCTTTCTTTCCCCATATTTTTCGCTTTCTGTGGCTTTTCAGTCCTTTTGGTGTTGCTGAGCTGGCTAATGTGTTTGTACCACATGGGTCATTTGGCCTCTTCTAATGTTTTGGCTGTTTCTTTTGATTTTAGATTTAGTCTTTGATTTTCTTTCATCATTCATTTATTAGTTGCTTTGTAATATCCTTTTATGAATACATAAAGATTATAAATAGAGATATTAAAAGATAAATAATCCCATAAATTAGGATGGTTCCATTTATCTCTTGGCAGATATTTAATCAAGGAGTCGTGTCATTCAGAACTGTACTGTATTGCTTCACATCACAAGGCTGTAAGTCTGAAGAGATCTTTCCCCTTGATCTAAAAGGAGCACCAGAGCTTTTGTGTTGGGGGTGGTGATTGACAAGGATGTGCTGGCTGGGGGTGGGGGGCAGAGAGCTCAGTTATAAAAGAGATAAGGTACCCACTGATTGTAGAGTGCTGCCATTCTTCCTGATGTTAGCTTGAAAATACTGAAGAAATTGTTCTTTTCCAAGGAAGCAGAGAATTCAACAATGGTGGAAGACAGTTGTCTACAGCTCATAACAGGGTTACAGATGTATATGTTTTGACTAATGTACAAGAGGACGTTACCTTTAATAGACAATTTAAACTTACATTTTCTATTTTTGGCATTCTGTAATCTGGAATGTAGATTTGTTCTTTTGAACTCTTGTTCCATGTGCTTTTTGCAGCAGTGTTTCTCCCGCTTAAGACAGTAGACCGTTTAAAACACAATAGCCCTTCAGTATCAGTTTGCTAAAACACGTTCCAGTTCATATTGTTGTGATTTGATCTTTTTTAAGGTTGTGTGCAAAAAGCAGATGCCAGAGAAGGGTCTTCCTGCAACCATTGTTTATCTTTGCTCATGCACTTCCTGAATTTTTTGGCCACCGTTCCCCCTTGCTCATCTGTTGCACCCGCCTTTGTATTTCTCAAAAAACCTGACTGGCAAAAAGAGCTTTAACGAAATAGGAAATGACTCACTAGCACTGAAATGCAATAGTTTCTCATTAGAAAAAATGTCCATGTAATGACCACACCTCAAATTACTCATTTAGAGGAGGCATATTGGAAAGTACGGTGTTCATTTTCTATATCCAGTTATAGAATGTATAGATTTAGATTAAATCAATCGTTGTTAATAATTCTCAGCTTGCTTCATTCCTGTTATGTGAACACTAAACACTGACTGCAGACATTTTTGTGTTTTCTCTGTTAATGGCGATTTAGGTTGCGCACCATCACTCAGACACTTAGTGAGCCGAAGCTAGCAAACACTCTGAGTGGCTCTTAATGTCTTCTAAAGTTCAGCTTTAAGTTTTCCACTTGTTGCAATTGCAGTCAGTCTCTAAGTGTTGCTTTAAGGTAGCTGAGCATCGATTAGTCACTTAGTTCTGTTGTTTACAAGCATGTCGACTTGACATTTTTGTTTTCTCCCATCACAAAATGGTCCTGTAGACTTGGTATCTGCTGAGCTGCAGGGAGTAAATGAGGCTGCTGATTAAAACCACACCAACCACACATGTTAAATTATAAGTAGGAAACAACTGTTTTTATTATGATATCAGTACATTTCTATATACACACAGTAATAAAAACGCAGTCTTAGTAGCACAATGAATTGTTTACAAGTATGACTTCTTTCATTTTGCACACGGCAAGTCTTTCCCTTGATTGCTTGAGCAAATTTGGACTTTCTCAGTGGAAAAAAACAAAAACAAACAAAAAAAAACAACAACTGTGTTTGGTGCTAACAAATTAATTTACATATGAATAAATAAGAACATTGCATTGTATTCCAATACTAGTGAACAATCATTTTGAACACACAAGACATTTTTTAAAGAAGCTGAAGTCTCTTTCAGGAAGCAGGTTTACAAACTCTAAGCTTACCCTGAACTCTGAACTGATAAACCCTGAGATAGGGTTCAAAAAAGGCTGGTTCAATCGATGGGGACAGAAATAAATAAAGCGAATAAAATATGGATATGAGGTTGTGCCTAGGTTCAAACTGAATGGGAATTCTTAGCTATGGGCTCTAGATTTAATGATAGTGAGCCGATGTATTTTAAAGTTTGTAAATATCTCAACATGTAATGCTGTCAGACCATACTAAACCAATATCAGCTTATATGTAAAAACTCACTTTTAAACTATAGCTAGTTTATTTTTAGAGTCTTAGTCATTTCATTTGCAGCTCTACTGACATGTATTTACACAATCATGTAATCATGAACATTATTCACTCCTCGTTACATGACACATGTTTAATGAATGAGTATTTGATGTGTCTAAATGTTGATACAAATTGGTGCTAAACTGTGATTACTACAGTAATACAAGGTAAATGTTCCAGTGCTTTGAAGTGGTTCACAACCTGACAGGCGCCTAAATGTCCACACAGTCACATTTATTAAGGCGTATCTGTCTGGGAATCCAAGGCCCTTCTTTAGGGAGAAACTCCTGGACAGATTTGTTAAAGAAAACCTACTGTTGACTTTTTCTCTTGTGACAGGGTTAACAATGTCAGCTATTTTACTAAACCTGCTTTCTGAAACAGACCCCAGATGTATTATGTACAATACTGAGTGGTTCCAAGTGGAGTGTTAAGTATCGATGTGTATGAGTGGTAATACTGAAGAGGAAAAGTAAATGTCACCAAAACGGTTTCACAGTAAACAAAGACACGTGAAACAGCCAAATTCAAGTAAAACAGGATTATGCCAAATCAAAACAATGAAATCCCCTTGCTTCTTTGACAAGGGGAGTTTTACATAATTCCACTATTATCCTATTAAATGTAACAAAAAAAGAACAAGCTGTCTCTCCGAGTAAAAAGATAGCTTTAAGTTAATAAACAGCAAATCAAAATCAAATACATCAGGAAGTCTGTACTCAAAACATGTCAGTGTATATTCATGTGAAAATCCACAAGTATAGTAAACTATGCAAGACAACGGTCCTTTGCAATTAATTGTTCTATTTCTTTAAGGACAAATAATATACAGCCCTTAGCTATGATAATATCTCTGAGTAACACAGACATAACAAATATTTATGTTCTCACAATACCCAAATTTGGCAACAGCAGGCAGGACTAAAGAATGCCGCCCAAATGTGGAAACCATGCCAATCAAAGCAACTGATTAGACTCTGTGATTGTACCATTATTTCAACCCTCAAAGCTTACACTTGACTTTCCTGTAACAGCATTCGATTCAGGAAAAGCTCCCTCACTCTGGATTCCTGTATTGCTCCACTAATATTCTTACCTGTACAAAAAAAAGCATTCAGCATAAGATAAAGAAAGGTATATCTTCTACTAGCTGTGCAATATACATCAATGCTCATGCATTGTTTGTGATGACTTGTTTTTATGGAGCCCATGTAAAGCTGTCTAGAACACTCGCTGTCTATCTTCTGGCATCTGCTTTTATGTGGCACAGTCTGGGGATAAACCTGATTGCTCCCTTCTTACCCAAATCTCATCCTTCTCCTTCTGATTTTGATCCTCCGTCTTGTCATTGATCATGGTTCTCTGCTTCGCCATGTCAGATGTCTCACTGGCTGTTGGGGATTTAATCTTCTCTCTTTCCACACCCTCCAAGGTCAAAGCCATGACTGGGGCCTCCAGGTCAGTCTCAATGGACGCAGGTGTTGGTGTCTGGCAGAAGTCGTCGTCGTCACTGAGGATGTCAGTTTCCTTCACCTCTTCTTGATCTTCGTATTCTTCTAGGTCGAATTGTTCTTCCACCCAGCGGTCTGTGTCACCTGCCAAGTCAGACTGCTGCTGCTGCTGCTGATCTGGTTCCTCATCCTGCTGGGACCGTTTTGAGCCAGGCTCCTCTGGTGAAACGAGGTCTTGCTGTTCAGGATCACCATCAAAAACAATATCCGTGTCTATGGTGAAACGGTTGCGCACTAACTTCCTTCGGCCGAGAGTCCTAGTCGGGGCAGATGCTGCAAAACCCCAGAACATCAGAGAGATAAATTATTATGATCTTACTACTTTGAGTACATCCCTTTGGAGTTTGGTTGAAAGTAATTATCTTCCTACAATACTGGTTAAAACCTTAAATGAAAAACTCAGGATAAAACCTCAGGATAAAACCACAGGATTCTGCCTGTCTGTCAAAAATAAATTGTGCACTTGAAGCTGTTGGGTTAATGCATCTACAGACTGGCATTTACCTGCTCTATTTATAGTGGGGCGGGCTCCCTTCAGAGCACACAGCCGTTTTCCTCCAAAGGGTACATACTGCTGGTTGAGTGGTAAGCTCTCTGTTTTTAGGAGCTGCCGGCGATGCTTTTCTCGCAAGATGGAGTGGACTGTCTTCACAAAGTCTTTTCTGCTCTCCGGAGAGCTGAGAAAGGTAGACAGTTTGTCACTTCGTTAGATAGCAGACTGGACTTTATCAGTAGTGGGCAAGCTGTAATCTGCAGTGTAATTGAACCTCCTTTAGCAGAAATCCTCACCTGCAGCACAAGTGAAATGTCCTTTCTGGTCTTCCTTCTGACTCCGATTTTGTGTGGATAATCTCACACACAGCAGAGCCCTCGCCATCTGAGGGAGAAATCATCACTAATGTCTCATATACGTAGAAATCTGGTAATATATTGTGAGATAATCATTAGTCGGACTGAAGCTAGAACTAGTGTGCTACTAAAGTTTGTAATCTACTATACCTGCATTGGTCATAGACCGGACTTGAAGGGCATCAGTTGGGATCATGTGACGGAATCTGAAGGGATCTTTTTCTTCAGAAGATACAGAGACCCGGTGGGAACCTCCCTTCAGTCAAGTAAAGAATTTTTTTTTTTTTGTTTTTACAGACAAAAAATGGTCCACAGGAAAGGCAAGTCAACAATGTGTTTGCGATTGGGGTTTGGTGTTGCTGATGGAATCCTGTTTTTGTGAAAACCTACCATTTTCTTCTTCTGCTTGGACCCCTCCTTGCAAACAAAGACCACTGCTGTTTTGAACACTAGAAAGCATTGGTGGAAAAAAAGACTTAGTAATCACTGGGGTTCAGGTCACATGTCAAATCAACATATGTAACTTTGAAGTTAACAACAGGTCTGTTCATTAAAAACTACATAGGAAGGGTTACTGGTCTCTTTTTTGTGCACAATTGTGAACAATTCTTGCTAAAATGAAAAGACTTTGTTTATTTATATGTTTTAGTTCATTTTTACTCTTCTGTAAAGCATCCTTGGGGTTATCCAAACCTTAGTTAATATTATTATTAGTACCATTGTTGTTATTATTAATACTATATATGGTCAGAAGTCGGGGGGCAACTAATACACATGGGTTTTTTTAGCCCGTCTGACTACTCAAAGCACTTTAGACTACCTTTTTTTACAGCACTACATTTTTACAGCACTTTATTCTAGACCAAGTACTTGGTCTACCTCACATTATTGGGGAATTCAGAATCACCAGTTAACCAAACATGCCTGTCTTTGGATGTGAAAGGAAGCCAGAGAGCCTAAAGAAAACCCACACGGGCAAAGGAAGAACATGCAAACTCCACACAGGGAGACCTTAACTGACTAAGCTTTCTCATTGTGAGGCAACAGTGCTAACTATTGCACTGCTATGCAACCCACATTACAGTTAACTGAAATGTTGTCAAATGCTGCTAATCTGTCACTTATGGAGTGTAAGGCATTTGAATTTTTCCATAATTACTAGGCAGTTCTTTCCAAAATGTGCCCTGATGCATGTGCACGCTTTACACAGTCAATTTGTCATTTTTCATCAGATGTTTTGACATTTTTAGATGGAATCCAAACAGCATACATACACTTATTATTCATTTATTACATAATCAACAATCCTGCCATACCAAATGTAGCCATCTGGGGTTCTTTTTTCCATTTTCCTAAGGAGGCAGGTGGGTTAATCCATGTCACAGTGTTGTGGAGAAGCAGATCGCCCATTGACAGATCAGCAACCTGGTAATTGGAACGAAATAATCAACCAATCTGCTCCAATTGCGTGTCATTTTTGGTTAACATAACAGAACCAAGCCAGGTTTCTCCGATCTACCTCTTTCTTTTCACTGCTCTGCTCTGTGATAAGCTGATCAAACACAGCTCCAAACTCCTCGTGGATCTTCTGCATTTCATTGATGTGGCTGGCAACCTTGTTCATGGCTTTCATGGCAACTGCAGTCCAGCACAAATCGCGTTATGAGGCGGGTTGTTGGGATTGTACATATTTTTGAGATCTGCTATAAGAATTTGTCTTACCGTCGAGGTGGTAATGTTCTTCACTGTCTGGGTCTGTGAGCGAGAAGAGCTCCTTCAGCAGGAGGGGATACTTGAGAACCCTCTGTATGGGTTTGATTAGGTAAGACTCCAGTGTGGAAGAGTGCTGCTGCTTGGGGTTTCGTTCATCCAGAAAGGCCTTAAAATTGGGGTCAGTTTTGGCTGGAATGACCGAAAAAGAACACTTAGTGAAACGCCTCCATATGTTACCTATTTACCTACTTTTAATTATCCTCTATGTAACTGATAAACATTGGATTCCTAGTATTTTCACTAATGGTCTATTCAATTCAATTTTATTTATATAGCGCCAAATCACAACAAAAGTCGCCTCAAGGCGCTTCATAGATACAGAGAAAAACCCAACAATCATATGACCCCCTATGAGCAAGCACTTTGGCGACAGTGGGAAGGAAAAACTCCCTTTTAACAGGAAGAAACCTCCGGCAGAACCAGGCTGAGGGAGGGGCGGCCATCTGCTGCGACCGGTTGGGGTGAGATCTATAAGTTTGTTGTCTGCTTGCTTATGTTTAGCCTGATATTATGCAGATTACTGGCGTACAAGCATGCTTTGTCTTGCATTAGAGATTAGAAGCCACATCAAAAGGTCTGAATTGTTTTGTTTTTACAGAAGGGTCATTTTTATCGAACAGCAGCTAAACATGAGTGGGCAGAACAAAAATCTGTTTACTGTTTCAAAAAAAAAAGAAAAAGAAAAACAAAACAGCTTTATTCTAATAGCACCTCCTTAAACAGTGTGGCAGATAACCAGTTGACTCACTGAATGTAAATGCAGAAAACAAAGCCATCCAGTCAAGTCCTGAAGGGAGTGGGTGTACTAGCTTAGAAGACAGTGTTCGAGACTGCTCATTATATACCATACATTTGTGCAAAGCTTTTAGCCCTGGGAGCCTAAATGCATCCTTTCTCCTTTAAGGAGGGATGCATCTCTGAAGCACATTTACTCACCCTTCACGAGGACCTTAGGGACTTTGGTGTGGCTGGCGCAGAAAGCACTGTAGATCTTAAACCGGTCTGCATAGTACAGGAAAGAGCCTCCGAGGGAGAAGAGGATTTTCTGTAAAAAGGAGTCACACAACCAGTAATTCAAAGACTTTGTCGGGTCTTTAAATACCTGTTGCTAGTCTTTTGCTGTATATTTCAAAGAATAAGTGCATACCTTAAACTGATCCACTCTCTCCAGTTTCTCCAAATCAGGAACCAGTCTCGTCCCGTCTTCCAGAGTCTTGAGAAACTCGACTTGGAACTCCACCATTTCTGGCAAGTTACCAAACAGAACATCCAGCTGAAAGAAAAATTATTTGAGATGATTTGAAATAAAGAAAGAATTTTAACACCTTCCAGTGCATTTCAAAATATTATTTTTATTAATCACTTGCTACCAGTTAAACCACAAAAATGTCCAAAAATTGAATATAACCAAATGAACCTCGTTGTTGAAAGTGCAGATAAAACATGTTATTTTCAAACATCCCATCTCTCTCACACATCATCCAACCCTCTTGTCCTCACACAGAGCTGCACTTCACATGATTATGTAACCTACTTTTCTTAGAACATTTCAACAGTACTGGCATTTAAAAGCCTGGACCCCATAAAGGCACATGGGGAGCATTTGACATACCTCATCCTGAGTAAGGAAGGTCTCTTTCTGCAGTGGGGTTAAATATCTCCCAATGAGGCAATTAAGATCCTGCAAGAAAACCATGAAAAAGAGTCGGTAAATTGTGCTTTACTCAGGTTTGCCTTGTGCCACCGTGTGAAATATGGACACACACAAAAAAATGCATTTTTAAATAAGGCTTTGACATTTTTAACAAATCAACAGGTATAGAAAGGGATAGTCAGACACCAGGACAAATAAGTAATTCAAGCTCAAACCAAAAGCAGCTGGTGGGTGCCTTTTTCTTCAGAAAGAACGGCTATATGGAAACCAAATTAAGTAGATGACTCTGGTAATACAAACGTGAGCTGAAATGTAGAAAGCCTAAGAAATGAACAAATGCCTGGCAATCAAAAGTAACATGAGACTGACTCCAAATGATGTGCTCAAACTTGTAGCAAACAAAACACATTATGTGGTATTGCATTAAAGCTTTGTCAACTTGAAATCAAAACCCCTTCAAGTGTTTTGCCTGTATTTATTGCATTAGCAACAAAACTGCAACTCCTACTACAAGACACACAGACATAAAAATGCACCCACATGTCTGTTTGAACAATACACCATCAGTCACTTGCAGTATAATTTCTATAATAACTATATCTGTGGCCCGTGAAATAGGGCATAACATTTTAGTTAGTCTAAATTATTCCATTATATAGCATCGCTAACCCAGTTATTCCACTGAGCCATATTTATACTGGGCTGAAAAAGATTAGGCAATATCCAAGCAAGGGCACAGCTGTGTCCTGCTCATATCTCCCGAGACACAGAGATAAATATGGATAGGTCATGTTGAATGGGTAATGTGGAAGCCTAACACGACCTAAGGCAGACAGAAATATCGATCGATGGACAGGAGGAACATGCACACTCACAAACACCATCTGCCTCCTACAAGTAAGATGAGTGATACTGACTTTGACATAGGTGCGTTCGGTCTCCACGAGTTCACAGATGACTTTGCGGAGCTTGTCGGCATCAGAGAGCTGTCTGGGAGTTGCAGGAGGTGGAAAGGGCGATTCCGGGCTCGGCGAAGAGGACACACACTCCAAGGAATTCATGTCATGGAGACTGCGGCAGAAAGCGGCGACCTGCTCCGTGCTCTGCAAGAAAGGGGGGGAAAAACAACCAAAAAAAGATGAGCGTTTCAAAGGCAAGAGTGATAAAATCCTTCATAAAAGAAAACGGCAATGTTCACAAAGGTGGGAGCCGCAAACATTAGGAAGCAGATGCCACTTTCTACCTACTGTTGTGCACACATCCATGACTGTACAGCAACTGAGCCTGGAAAGAGGCAGTGAGGCAGCTCTAAAAAAAAAAAAATCATTTGCACTAATTTGGTCTATTTTCAGTCTGTCATAACAATGACTTTCCACCTCCCTCTCACTCACATCGCTCTTTTCCCTGGTGTTTTCCTCCTACTGATGGATCGGTGGTGTAATGATTCAGCTCTTTCACAGAATCAAAATATACACACAACGGTGTCTGTCCACATACAGTATGGGTTGCCGTGGTGACCAGCGCTGATGTGCATTAGACTATCATTTTGGGTAAAAAAATAGACCCCACTCAGTAGCAGCCTACATGGCTGAACTAGTACTTGTTACTTTGGCCACAGCCTCAGCATCCCTAAATATAAACTGGCATTTTGGCTTTAAAAAAAAAAAAAAAAATCAATACAAACACAAAGCAGAAAGCACAAAGAGCATAAATCATATCCATCAAAGCCTTATTCACTCTGTGAGGCCAGACTTCATTTGAAAGTACATGATAAAGATCAAATGAGACAGTCACATAACAGGGACCACTAGGAGCTGTAGTCATTATTGAGTTCATAACTGGAAGCTGAGAGATGTGTGCTTTGTTTTATATGGAGTTTTACAGGCTGGACAGAAACAATTTGTCCTCTCACACCTATAGGCTCCCCTGTGAAATACTGAGATTATACATCAACATAGCTGCAGAGGATGAAAGGTTGTGGTTCTCATATTAGAAAACCCAATTATGATCTTAGCTGCTGTCAGTCTTCACATCTAAACTTTGTTTTTAGTTTTAGACAAACAAACATAAGGATTCTGCTGTCTCTAAAAAGCAATGCGTGTGCAATTTTTCCAATATTTACCAAAATGCTGATGAAAAACGGCCATAGTCCTGATGTTCTTTGCCGTCATTCACAAAAATATGATGGAAAAATGCAAGAGCGAGAAGAACAGAGTACAAGAAGAATACTGTTATCCAGCAACTGTTACAGATATTCCCGTGCAGCTTTGCAAATGACCGTGGTTATCAGCTTTGTTATCTAATCAAAGAGACATTGATATGTGAGGCACGACAGCCATTTGTTCCTCTTGACAATGTTCCCAAATTAAGCAGGCAGCTCTCACATAAACAGATGAACTAGGAGGTGCTGTGTCTGTAAATGCAATGTTGCAAATGGATCTTACACTAATTCACAAATGCTTTGTGATTTGTTAGATGTGATATTTTTTGGTCAGAGTGAACACAACACATACTTTGTAAGTAAAACCAACTGGATGTAGAGAGTGATTTAGTTAAAAAAATAAAATAAAAGTTTTTTTAAAAAAAAAGTCTTATGAAACTTAGAGCTGATGATATGTAAGGTCCAGTACATTACACATAAAATTGAGCATGAAATGATAGATGGAAATGCACAAACAGATTGCAAGAGTGCAGAAAAAGGGGAAAATTCAAATCTGTTTCTTTTCTGAACATTTTGCAAAGTTTTACTAAGCCTAGTAAGACAGTCACAGTCAAGACATGCTCTTCACAATCTAGGCTAATTAACACTATGACAGCTTTGGGTGCTTGGACACTTATGACATGTTAGAAAGGAGAGAAAGTACAGAGGGGGAGAAAAAAAGAAAATCACAGGCTTCTGTATCTATTTAAAAGAACAATGTGTAAATGTAAAAACCTGTCACAGATTTTTTAATCTATATTTTATTTGCTGGGGGAAATAAACTACTTCAAAGCATAAAAGCATGGCGTAAGGAGAAGACTGCATGTCTGTTCTCTGAAACTGAAGCCCGATATCGCAGCTTAAGGTGCTAAGAGAGAAACTCAGAAATAGTCAGTAGATTGTCCAAGTCGCATAAAGTCCAAGTCATCTGCAGTAAGACTTGTAGAGCATGGGCTCCTATATGCAGTATTTTATTTTGGCATCTCCTGGAGCATTCCAGTGATTATGGGGCAACTCTGCGGCGACAGTGACTCACAGCTTCCTGCCATTGGTCTACAGTAGCCAGCGAGAGGTGTGAAACTAACACTGAGAAGGACAGGTGATTTTGTTTTTCTTCTCACTGGAATGAGACAACAGCTATCACAGCAGCACCAAGAATTAAGCAGGTAAAAAAAACGACGTGCATGAAAGAAAAGAGGCTCACCAGATGAAGCATGTCATAGATGGAGTCTGTGGAGCGCTTGCTGTGCTTGCTCCACTTCAGGATAGACATAGCCGGGTGCAGATGGACAGCCAGCGTCAGTTAAAGTACCAGAGAGAAAACAAAGACTCCGGGCTTTAGAAAGAGCAAAGTCTACACTGTGTCTCTCCAATACATTTCTGAGCCCTTTTGTCTTCCCTGGTTTAAAAAAAACAAAAAAAAAAACAGGAGAAGATGCTGTGGTGCTTGTGATGAAGGATGAGTGGAGCTGCTCAGCCTCCTCCTCTCCGCCCACCAGCACTTAGAGCCTTCCAACTCCCCTTCTTTTGCTCCTTCACAGTCTGCTGTAGCTTTGTCACCAGTACTCTGCTGTTTTCTCTCTCTGGCTCTCTCTCTTCTCTACAGGCTGGGTAAACTTAGGCACACTGTGTGAGTGTGAAGATCTGGTCAACTCTAGCAGCATTGTAAATTAGTCTCGATAATCCTCCAGACCGGGGAGAGAGCAAAGGAGCAGGAGGGAAAGAGTCTCCTCAAGGCTGCAGTGGAGCAGGATTGACTGGGTAAGCCACGCCGCAGTAGAATACAAATGCAGGATTTCAGGAAAAGGGGAGAGGGGAGCTGCTGAGGAGCAGGCTGGAGAGGGGGTGAACTGCCGTGCAGCATTTAACAAGTAACAAAAGAAGCAATGGTCCCTGTGATTAAGTTACAAGCTCTGAAAATACCATAGCAGTGAGGAAGAAAAATACACACTTGCTGTTTTCACCAAACATCCAGTCCCCCCCCCCCGCATAACAACTGAATTGCATGACTTGCTTTCCACTGTGTGTCCTGTTTGACTCAGTCAGTAATTTCCTACTTTCCCAGAATGCCCCACATAAAGACTCCACATTTGTCATTGAGAGATGGGAGTGTACAGCTAAACAGTTTAGAGGCTGTTATTCAGATCACAAAATGATGCCACACTGAGTTCTTCTCTATTGAGCCTGTAGCCAGAGCACACAAATTGGCATCGCTGAGAAATGATGTAGGTGGTCTGTGCCAAAGTCCTTGCTTTGAATATGTAGTACGTAATGAGGTTATGTTGCACATAGCTTTTATAATAACAAGACAGAAAAACAGTGATAGTACTTTGCCCCATAAAATAATTAGAAATCTATGTGTTTTTCATAGCACAAAATACAATCTTACAAAGGTTAGGCTGGCTATCTATGTCTGACAATGACTGAAAGTAGGAAATCATTGATCATCTTTTCAGCTGTTGTCATACAAAGTCATGGTGTGCACAACAACACCAACTAATATTTTTATCACTTTGTTAAGCCACTCCTGAGCCGATTTCAAGAAAACATATAGACATGTTTCAGATACGAGGACATAAATCTCAGCTTATCTTTGCTTTGAGGTTTTTCACAGGGCCATCTTTTTAATGATTCACATACCATCAATGCTACACAAAGAAAAAAGCGAGTTCTGATCTCACAAAAGGAACCTATCGGTTAATTTTCAAACAGAAAGCCCAAAGGAGAATGAAAGCAATCAATGTTTTTTTAAAGAAAAAAAAAAATAGCTGAAAAAGCAGTATTTAACAGAGCAGATCACAATCTTAACCACAGATTTTGTCCTTCAGTTTACTCATAATCTAGACTCGTTTTCCTCATCCCTATAATATCATTAATAATTACAAAGGCAGTTACAGAGCTGCACTTGATTAACTGCTGCTCATTAAGCAAGACAAGTTCAATGGCGTGATTAAAACAGACAACGTATAAAGAAGCAGTCATGTAACCAGCCCTGAATTTGAAGGGTAAGTAGGATGTCTGAGGATATCACATTGATCCTTGGAGCTCTTGCAGTGAGCTCCCAATTTAACCGGGTACAATGAGAAATGATGTCGTTATCAAGTGTTGTCATAAGAGATGAGAGATAAACTAATCTACAAGAGCACATCAGTGCTTTCATTCAGCATTTCATGAGCAAGTGCCCAGTGATCCTTTGAAGTCGGTTACAGAGAGCAGATTAAGGACTGCCGCTTTAACTATTTTTTCGCCTTTCTTCTTCTTCCATTTTTTTCGAATTAGACATCTTTGTTAGTCATAGCACTTTAACAGCAACACGTGGGTCTTTGAGACTTATTTGCTTGTCTTGGCAGTAGTGCTCTGTGCTTTCTATTTTAAACTTGTCTCTGTTCATTTATAGCTAAAAATGAATCCACCCCCAGTTATTACCTGGTCCTACTAACCTCGCATAATCAAGCAATAACAATGCAAGCTTAATCAAACCCATCCATCACTCGGCTGTTTCATTCAAAGCAAATCATTTCTCCTGTCCTTTGTCTCCAGTGCATAAGATACACTTCATGCAGCAATGATGAGATATTTTTGTATTTAGGTCCCTTTGATTTAATCATGTCAGAAGCTATGAAATTCCATTAGAGTTGTGTGTCATGGAGGGAAAAGAGAAACCTGATACAGATTGTGTTGAGAAGCATGGGGTTAACACCCTCATGTTGATTATGGATGCTGCTCTGCTTTCATAAACAAGATAAAATGAGCCAGTAACAGATGGTGAGTCAAACTGTGGCAAAGCGAAATGCCTGTGAGTGCTTTTTCATAATACCAGAGCTAAGAGGTGTGCTGTAAAGAACAAGGACGGAAAAGAAGCATAGGCGCTGCAATATTACACGAAAGCTTGGTTGTCAGATGTTTTCTGTGATGACACTAAGAATAATAATAATAAAAGTGATGATAAACATTGTGCTCTTACCTTTGTGCACTCGTCGAACTCACTGAAGATCTCAGAGTCGTCATCCAGGCTGTCTCCTGAGCTCTCCAGAAACAGTCCAACTCCATCATCCAGGATTTCCTCTGAGAGAAACAAAACAGTCATGTATATGCGTCACAAAAGCCCCCCCCTTTAAATTAGATGAATACATTTACTTGCCTTGTCATTTTATTACGATTTAAGACCTTCCTAAACTAATCCACTAAGCTAACTGCTCAGAATGTCCTATTTTTCCTCATTTAAATCCAGTAAATCTGTTGTGTTTGCATTAATGAAACTGATGTCGCTAAGGATGATGGTCTGAAAGTCAGTTCTTCTTGCATGGAAATAAAATATACGCTTGAGATTTGCCTACTTGCACGCTTCTGATTCATTTACATGCCAGGTGAGTACGTAAACATCACCACACTGTGAGCATCTGATGGCTTTGATACGCTTTAGATTTGTGGGAATTGAATTTAAACTGTTCATTAACCTCTGCTAATTGGACCTATAAACATGCAAGGATGGAAGCACCAGTGGCACTTTAAATTAGTAAGTGAAATACAGTACTGTGCAAAAGTGTTGAGCCATCCATCATATCTTTATGTTTGGCTTCCAAGAAGCTGGAGTTTCTTGTAATTCATTAAAGTGGTCTTGCGCAGTCATTCTTCACACTTTCTGAAAGTTGAGATCTTTCTGTGGGCATTGGCTGCTTTTTCATCCAATCCCTGTACCTGACCATTTTCAGGAATCTACATTTTTTGTTAATGTGGCCCTCTTAATCTGTCCTACAAAGATGCAATTGTATTTCTGGACCAAAATTGTGATTCCAAAATAGCTGTTATCCAAAAACTTGGCATCTCTCTGCATGGTGTACAGTGTAGCCTAAAAAAACCCCCAAAAACAGAGCAAGTGGAGGAAAAAGCGGCATGCCTAAAAATCTATGTACAGTAGGTGAAAGTCTTCCAGAAACAGGAAAAAAAATTCAGCACAAATATGAGGACCAGAGAGATGAATCTGGTCCTTCATTTGATCCATCTGCTCCTCACTAAAGCCTAATCGGAAATGGTCGTAGAAGTAGAAGGGTGGGCATCGGGGAGAAAAAGGCAGACTTCAGAAAATCAGTGGCAGCGGATCTTATGAAGTGAATGAATGTACATGTATGTGGAGAAGGTCAGGAGAAAGGTACATCAGAAAGTGTCTACAGGCATCTATGAAACAGTGGCGGCTCTGTGGTGGTTTGGGGCTGCATTTCAACTAGTGATGTTGGAAATTAAGAATTTAGGAAAACACCATCAGATACCATCATTACGCATTTGGAAAGTGTCTTCATTTTTCAGCATGACAGTGATCCCAAACATACTGTTAATTCAACAAAAGCAAACCTGGATAGAAAAAACACACAATGGAAAACTACCAGCCATGGATTGGCCTTCCCAAAGCTTGGGCTGCAACAAATATTGTGACAGAGAACGAAACCAAAAGCAGCCAACATCGAAAGAAGAGCTTTAAATGTCCTTCAAGCCGGGAAAGCCTGGAACTATTCCTGAAGACTACTTAAAGAAATTAAAATAAGCTTGGCTAAGAGACTTCAAAAGAAAAGAAAGAAAAGAGTTCTGTGCTAAAGAATAAAGGAATTCAAAGCAAATATTGACTTTCAATCCTGTTGTTATTTATTGACTGTAGTATCATTTATGTTTGCATATATTTCAGTAAATCACTGCACTTTTTTCCCCAGCAAAAGAAAGAAAGGTTGACTAAACTCCACACAGCACTGCATAATGTTAAAGTATACCATTTGTGTCTTTTTTCCTTTTACCTTGACTTTGGGAGAAAATGTCAGTGTAGAGATCCTCCTCTGCATCTGAGCGGCGTGGCGGCAAGTAGCAGAGCTGACGGCGGTCCACCGCAGGCAAGGTGTTGACTGTCAGAGCCAGTGAAGCCTGAGAGAATGCTGCTTTCATGTCAGAGAAATTAAGACTATGGGAGTCTTTTCCATTTAACTGAAGTATTTCATCCCCTGCGTTCAGACCTGCAAAAATATGCACAACCAGCTTTCAGCATCAGCTCCAGTTTACGGTCTCCTGTTCCTTCATTTACTAAAAAAAATGTTCTCTAATATCAGATCGTAATGACCTAATCTTTAGCAATAATCAAACAACTCCTGCTTGAAATGTTCAAATGGTGTTTTAAGTAAAATGTATTTGTATAGCGCTTTACTAGTCCCTAAGGACCCCAAAGCGCTTTACACAACCAGTCATCCACCCATTCACACACTGGTGATGGCAAGCTACATTGTAGCCACAGCCACCCTGGGGCGCACTGACAGAGGCGAGGCTGCCGGACACTGGCGCCACCGGGCCCTCTGACCACCACCAGTAGGCAACGGGTGAAGTGTCTTGCCCAAGGACACAACGACCGAGACTGTCCAAGCCGGGGCTCGAACCGGACAAACTCCCAACTCTTGAGCCACAATCTACAACTTTGGAGACTGTTGTTTTAATTTCAGCCCCACAGGCATGACCCGTTTCTCTATTTTTTGTGAAATATTAGCCAGTAACACATTAACACTTGTTGTCCAACATCAGTCATAATTGTTCTGGGATCAATGCTCTTTATCTTTATTTTGACATCATTCAGCTCTTCAGCTTCATTACAGGAGAGCCAGTGTGAAGCAGCCGTTGTTAAGTGTCAGATTCAACATAATTCTTCATAAAGGCCAGTGAGAGGCATGATTATAGTAATCAGCACCCTTGAGAAGTGTTGTGTCCTCTAAAACCTTCTCTACCTGTTGAATAAACGTGCTAATGCATTTTTCGAAAGAGAAACCAAGCAGGAGATGAAAACTCTCCTGGCCTTGATGTGAGAAAATGGAGAAGCACTAAAAACAGCTAAGGCAACCTGCATTGTTTATATTTTCCTTTAAAGTGTGGCTTATTAGATACAAAGTGTGTTTAGGAAGAGTTCTTTCAGTAGAAATGAAGGATAATTAACCTTTAGCAAAGGCTAATCCCCCTGCCTTTACATCAGTGATGTAGAGCTGCTGTACTCCATCCTCCTCCACCACCGAAATGGAGAAACCTGAACACAAAAGGGAAATGTGAAGAGAAAGAAAAGCAGAGAGAGAGAGAAAATGATGATATTAGCCAAGCATCAGAGGGACAAATAGGGATGGTTAACAAAAGGTCAAAGAAAATCAATTCTTATGCTGAAGAAAACAGAAATACGAGTCTTTAACACTGACTTCATTGCAGCATTCTAAATAAAGATAGAAAATTATTCTTACCGTAACCAATCATGCAGGATTCATCTCTGTCAAACTGGATTACTTTAGTTATTTTAGAGCAAAGCTCAATTTCTTTGTACAGCTGCAAGGAACAAAAGGAAGTCATTATACATCCTGAAACAACAGCCTACTTCATTCATGGCGTGGTGGGTGGGTTATTGACAGCATGGAAGGAGGCCATTAATTTTCTGTACTTTCAGACAAAGCAGCTCTAGCAGCTCTTTATAGAGGAGTTTCTTTGCTATGTCATGATTACATGATTTAATTACAAAAGAGGTTACAGATATTGTTTATAAAGCTTCTCCATGATTATTTTTGGTGCATGGATCTCCCAGGCACAGTTTTATTTATTATAAACCTTGTTGCTGTAGTATTTTTTTCCTATTGTGATTCCTAATACATTGTAAATCAACTCCTGACATTTTTTTAAATACATTTCTTGACCTTGACTCATTTTCAAAACAGCCTGTGAGGGGAGGAAAGATCATATTCAAGATATCAGTGACATACCAAGTCACATATATCCTCCTCTGGTTTGGGAATGTAGAATTGCACTTGATTTTCTATAAGGAATTTGAGTCGTAAGTAGTGTTTAGTGGGATCGAGCTGATGAGCCTGTGGGATGAGCACAAAAAGACAGAAATTTATCCAGAATCGCAGCAGTGAGATATCTTTCATGTTTTCCTAACAGATGGTATTTCTCTGGCTCAGTGTGGCTTTCAGTTTAAGCATCTTATGAATATCGCTTTAAACCGTAGCTCATTCGAGGCTCTGTGTTTTTTTACCTTGCAGATGGACTCGAGAACACACAGTGCAGACTCTCCTGGCTGGATGATTGTTAGCACGGGCTGGTCATTTGGGAGACATACCCAGGAGGGTGTAAGGTGGTCAGGAACCCAGATATCGCTCTCTGTGCTGGGTCGTGGAAGGCTTTTCACAGTTCCCTCCTCACTTTTCTTGAAATGGAGACATCCAAAGTAATTAAACACACTTTACTGCAAGGTCTGACTTCTTCAAATTAGATAATACTTCTAAAATAGTCTCCAAAATAATCCATCTTCACCAATACTTTGCATCTTCCTTCTAAATCACAGAGTAGTCGGAATACACTTTCCAAGCCATATAGTGCATTTGCTTAAATGGGGAATGAAAGAAAAATTAAAAGCTCTAATTTTCCTGAGTAGCTGTCACAGCTTGTAAGCTCTTCACTTTGGCTCTGGCGCTTACTCAGAATACATTGTTGGCCACATATTTTGTTGAGGAAGTTCGCACTTCTGTTTGACCAACTGCTCACTGACAAATGAATGCAAACAGATAACTGAATTATTCATCCTTACTGTGTTTTCCTTAGCAGGATCAACATATATGCCATCTACTGGCTTTTTAATGGGCTCTTCACCATCAGCAAAAACCTGCAGGAGCAAACAACAAAATGGCAAGTTACCAGTCAGGTAGGATGGATGCTTGAGAAATGGGCAAAAGTAACTTGTCAGCTGTGATTAAGCGCGGAAATTTTGGAAGGAGGTGGAACACTTCACAGACCTGGCTGACCGTTGGGTGGGCTTTTGTCTTTTTCTTTGAGGTAGTGTCCAGACCCCAGAGGGAAGAGAACCTGCTCTTGCGCTTACTGCAGGAACGAGACATGGCCTGCGTTCGCCGTCTCACTCCGGTCTCTGTGCGGGCTGCCACCTGGAAAACGTAACATGGCGAAGTGGGGTCAAAAACGGATCAAATGAGATCGACAGCTATCTGTTTGACCTCGCGTCAAATCCCATTTTGCCAAAATGACTTGAGAAGTGCAGCATATCAGCATATTTTAGGGGGTTTTAAAATAAATAAAATCATAAATATTCAAGAGAGGAAAGCTACAGTTCTGACAAAAAGAGAAAGAAGAAATAAAACTGAGTATATAAAAAAAGTGATCAAGGAACATTTCACTGAGTGGTTTATGGAAATTACCTTGTCTTAAGTGACTGAATAAATGGTCGTGTTAATCATACAGATATAGAGTAGTCAAATATTATGCATGAAAACTAGACTTGGACATTTTTTAGGCTGCTTAACTATTAAGAAATAAGTAAAAGGTTTGGGTTTTTTTTTTTAAATAAATACTGAATTAAACATATCAGCACTGTGCCTGCAGCAGGCTCTAAAACTAGCCTAGGCACTCATTCTGTCATTTGTTCTGTCAACACTTTGCAGGCCATTCTGGTGAGTGCACAGTGCTGATACAGAGTAAATTCAAGAGGAGTGAAAGCGTAGGAAAGCTCTTAGCAGTTGTCTTTTGTTAGACATCCTTAACTGCTATCTCCCAGCTCAAACACCCACCTGCTCTGTAGCACTGCGTTGGTGGTGGTGAGGGAAAAAGCACCTCAGTGATCTGCGAAACATCGCTAAAAAATCAGATGTTTTCTTTTACTACTAGTGCTTTTAGATGTGAAGTACATAAACTCTTTGCAGCAGCAGTGGGAGGCCAAAACTGAACTAAAACCCTCACAAACGGGTGACCTACGTGAGACCCGAGCTCATAAATAGCATAGTCGTTATTTTTAAAAAAGAAAAGCGTGGTTTGACACAATGCATTGTAGTTTTTGGACTCGACTGTCCTGCCAAGAGCATCACTGGATGTGCTCAGTGATGCCAAAGTGTATTTTGAGTGAGATTTCACAGTCCTTTACTAACACTATGAGAACAGGTTTGAGCTCTGCAACAGCGACAGCTACTGTTACTTAAGTGCACTTTAGATAGATGTTTGTCCCCAATATAATAATCAATTCCAAGGTACATTTTTGAGGTCTCCAGGTCTCTTTTTCCACAAAAAAAAGAAATTGAAAAGGACACTAAAATATGCCATTGTGTTTGCTTCAGCAGCAAAAATAAAGAAGAGAATATTTACCAATGCATGGAAGGAAGAGACCGAGAATATACCCAGCCGGCCCATTGCCAGCTTGGTGGGGCGAGAGGCAAAAGCCAGAAGGCGTTTGGGGTTAGGCAGCTCTCCTCCTTGCAGGCTGGCCAGGTAGCATCTAAAGCGAAATAAATCCATGTGAAACTGCTCCAGGTTCTGCTCCCACAAGAATATCTGCAGGTTGAGAGGGACACAACAGTAATAGTTCATTAATGCCCTTGTCTGTCAACTTCAGACTAAGATGGGGCATCTCCTCACTTCCATAGAAGCTCTGTTACCACTTTTCTCAAAGTGTTGCCAACCTGCACTCTCTCTGTGCCTAATGGTTTGATGTTTATTGGGGCAGTAGAGCAGGACATTGTGATTATTCACTGGGCTGTCCCCTCCCTGTCATGGTCCTGCACTGGTGTTTGGAATAGGCGGCCAGCTCCATGGCAGAGTGCTCTGTATTACTGCCAAGTAGCCCAGAGACGAGAAAGAAACAATACTGCGCATTCCACTGGCAGATAGAGGCTGGGAGCGTTTCAGCTTTCTAAGGAGCAGTCCTACATCCATTCAGTTCTCACAATTTGAAACCTGACACTGCCAAACAGAACAGCTCCAACCAGCCACTACCAAACGGACCAAACAACAGCGATCTCTCCCCTTTCTGTAAACAGACCCATTAAAGACAATATGAACTTTGCAATTAATTGAGAATGTCAGGCTGACCAGAGCAAAGTGCATATTACAATAAGAAAAATAAAAAGCAATCTGGGGGCTGTTACATTTGTAGCATTAGCAGCCTCTAGCGGATGATTCCTCTAAATCTGCAACTTAATCCTCTCTCATTGCTCCCTGCTTCTCTCTTTTCCTCATATTCCATGTATTAAAAACCTGAGGATACAAGACTGAAATACATACTTACATTTGATATCTGTAAGTATTGTAACAATAGCTAAAATATCACTAAAAATGATCTTTAGCATTTTTTAATTAAGCTAAAGATTCCTCAGGATTGGTTCTCATTGAGGTTTAACAGATGTCTTAAGAGCTCTTAAATAGATATAATGCTTTTTTTATACGTCTTCCTGACATGCTTATGAATCCAGACAAAACTGAACTTTTGTGGGCTGATTACTAGGAGGGATGGGCAAAAGCTTAAATTTGAAAAACAAGTATGTCACAACTAAAACTGACTGATGGGGCACAGTTATATTTGGCATTTTTCATAATTCCATCCTTATTTGATAAATATTCAGCCAAGCTAGGAGTCACTATGTTGCATTCCAGGTGTTTTTTGAAGCTACTCAACCCATTTTTTCATATATACTTTCTATCAGTATTGAAGTTATAGAGACGCATTAAGAAATCAAACTGGTAAAACTTTGTTTAACTTCACTGTTTTCTTTTGAAATAATCTATTTTTATAGAAAGGTGATTTGTAATCAGAAATAATATAGCAGTAAGTCGTCTTTCCATGCCTTGTTCAGAAATGTTTTCCCCCTGCACACCTGCCTGACATGAGCTCAAGGAAGAAAGTAGCATGACACCTACTTGATCCAGGATCGTCTTCCTCTTCTTGGTGTCAGTGACAGCAGACAGCTGCATGTCTCCCATCTTCTTCATCTTCTCGTCCATGTCGATCTTCTGCTCGAGCTTCTTGATCTCGGCGCGAAGTAGCCGAACAGTGTCCTCTCTGTGATGCTGGCGGGCGACAGTAGTGGCACATGCTGAGTGGATGGCTGTGATCCAGTTTTCCAGCTCTGTCTGGCTGCAGGTCTACAGGGGGAGGGACCATGAAAGGTCAAAGGTTACACAGCACACAAACTCCTTTGTTTTTGTTTTGTTTTGCTCCTGATGTATTAAAAGGCCAGAATTTTAAAGATCATAAAAAGAAAATACAGTCAATACAGGGCAATGTATGCAAATTAAATTTGTATTTATTCACAGAACAGTTGACATACATGCATTTTCTTACCTGGAACAGAAAAGCATCTCCCAGGGAATTGCTGAGGCAGAACACAAAGTCCTTTTTGGGATGTTCTGGTACAGCCTGGACAATACTGTTCTCCACCCAGATGGCATGTTTGGGATTGCTGTTGTTGTCAATTCCTGAACGTCCATCAGTCTCATAGAAGAAGAGCGTGCAACCTGGAAAACCAACACAATGGAACTGTTGATTTAATTATTTAGTTTTACAAGAAAGTCAGATTTCCTCAAGCAATTTAATTCTGCTCTCCAGTGGCCAACATTAAGAAGTGCAGCATGGCAAGAGTCAGGGAGAAAGGCTTTATTAGACACAGGCTTCTAAATTGATTTCAAGTCCAGTCCAGTGACATAATGCCTTAAAGAAATCTTATTTGAAGTAAACCTTTGCTCTCCCTTTTGAATGTCAGCATGTAACTAAATAGCATCAAACATATTATCTTGCATGAGCAGGATGTCACAGGCTGACATTACAGGATTGCAGTGCAATAAAATGTAAATTTAATGATACCACTGAGGCCATGACACACCTTTGAGAGAAACCCAGTAACTCTTCCACTTGCGCCTTGTGGCTGACTCCACTTTCTTGTTTTTCTTATGCACAAGGAAGTTCTTAACAGCAAGTTTGCCAGCTTTGCGCACCATCCCTTGGACAACACTGAGTAAGAGGTCGGACTGGTAGGCGGAGCTCATAGTGCTCTGCTCATCACTTAGGGCAGACCCCGCCTCCTCCAAGCTCTCAGTCTGGCAGGAGCTCATCTGTAGTTCCTGACGGAAGTTTTCGTACACGCCCTGAACGCACTCGCTGGCCCCTCCGCCGCCACTGCTGCTCCCGCTGTCACTGCCAGTGAACATGTTCCTGCCATGCACTGAGAACACAGAGAAGGAGGCCGACATGGTCTTGTAGCGGCGAGACTGGTGCTCCGGCTCCACCGTCACCCCGTCGATGCCGCTGTCCTCATATTCGCTGCCCTCCCCGCCTGTGACATCCTGAGTTGTGGCAGAAGCACAAAACAGGTGAGACGGCATCACAGCTTCTTGTTCATCACTAAGAGGGCAGCTGGTCATTAACAACCGCTGCCCTCACCTGATCGTCTATCTCTAAATAAAGGATAGAAGCATTTTTGAAAAGCAAACATGTTGCAAAAAAACAAACAAAAAACAGATGCTTAATGAGAGCCCACAGGTTGTCTAACCCTGAGTTTCTGCTTAAAATTAATTGCCAACAGCAAAGCGTCTGCCGTTGTGTGAGCACAGCCTGCCCGGCCTGTGGCACCACAGGGTCTGCCCTCTCCTACCCACATGGTCAAAGGCTCCTGGGAGATGAAGGGGGTTACACTGAGCTTGGTATCTCCATCTGGTCACATGACCTAATCATGCGGTCCAGAGCTCCATTCACCAGAGTTGACGGTGCCCCGTAGAGACAGGGCCACCAATGCACGTTTTACTGTTACACTCTTCCACAGGCCTCCCTTCATTATCATAACAAAGGCCGAGGTATTTCTAACAGAGAGTGACTTTAGGCTGTGCTCGCCCCCTCCCATCATCGCAATCTCCTCTCACAAGAAAAACAACAGTTTCTTCAGGAAACTACGACTCCCTCGTCCCACACAAGCTTTCTTTTTACACTCAGTTTGTTTTAACAGCTTATTGTGAGGTGACTGAAGCGGAACAAACTCACAGATTCATTGGGGAAGTGAATGAAGGGAGCTGTACTACTACTAGATCATTTCAGATTTAGCACAGCTTTTCATGCTCTGTCCAAAACAGAACAGAATATCCACGACGGCATTAAACAAAGGAAGGTCCTTGACATATATGTATCCAACAGGCTATCAAAAATTCATCAGCACTCGAATTTTTACTGTTTTCTAATAACCACATTTCAATTACTTTTTTAAAGCTAAATTTAATGTGCAAACAAGCAGTACATTATAAAATAGTTACAGATCTTACCTGTATAGTCTGCGCCCTCCTGCCCTGCATGCTGGCACACATTTCAACTTGGTGGCTGGTCAGGCCTTCAGACAAGCAGTGTGAACGTCGGCAGGGAAGGGTGTATGCACCGTAGGTGTTTCCATCCTCGTCTGATGGAGATAGCATTTTATCGTCCTCACCCTCCCTGATAGCCCTGTTGGTGTTGTGCCACTTTGCATAGCGGCCATGGAGTTGCCTGGAGGCAGGACTCATCTGGCTATACAGCTCATCCAGTGAGTTTGCCCTGTCAGTGGAGTCTGTTGGGCTGGACTGCAGGTGGCCTTCGCAGCCAGTGAAGTCCCTCTCGTTAGTCAAGTCTATAATCTCCTCTGTGCTGGTCAAGTGATCTTGACTGACATCAGACAGGGAGAACTCCAGGCTGTCATCTCGCCACATGTCTGCAGATTTAGACCTCTTCTTGAAGCCAACAGTCTCCTTGGAGCAGTCTGGGGTTTTCTGGAGGTATTTCACTTCACCTGCGTACATATCTTCATCCTGCACCTCCTCTGCCATGGGACCAGGTAGGGTTATGTGCATTGAGGGATTGGCCAGGTCATTGTAAAAGGATACTGGACGCAGATTCATGGCCACCCGGTCCACCCAAATGGGGCTTCCAAAGTCTGGGAGGATATTTGTCTCATTGAAGGGTTCCAGGCCATTGTCAGCCAGGGACTGTGGGATGCTGGGTGTGCTACTTGAGCGCGTGCTTGTCTCAGAGTTCCTGTGCTCTATTTTTCCTGATGAAGCATGGCGAGAGCGTCTGGACTGCTTGTTGGAGATGCGAAGAGACCGAGACATGTGCTTACGTGACAAATAGCCACGTCCATAGAGGGCATGGTCCCCATTCTGGCTCTCAGCATTTCCCATGATTCAAAGGCTAAACGGACAGGGGGAAACAGATTAAATAAACCTAGGGGGACATGAAGGAGAGACATACAGAAGAAAAGAATTGTATCTGAATGGTGTTTTACCTGCAGGGCCGTAATGACTTTTCTGGCATTTTGTCACTGGATCTTAAGACAGTTTGTTCCTTTGGCTGGTATAATCCACAAACCTCTGAAAAACAGATATCTAGATGAAAAATCAGTACAAAACCTGTGTGCTCTTAATTATGTGTGGCTTAGCTAAATATTTGTACTCTTTCAACAAATCTGTCTACAGATATGGACCCGTAAAGACGGAACATGACATGTTGTTTCCATCCTAGGCTTTCCCCTAAAACATAGGACACTGTTCACATAAAAAGAATTGATAATGGTAGATGTTATAAACGCAGAGCTGTAACTTGTCTTGCTTTGCAGTTATTTCTTTAGTAATTATCTGTAAAGTCAGCTAAATAAACACTGTGCTTAGACTGGTAGAGGATGTGAGCCACTCAAGCCCCCTTCAATATGTACAGGGATTTTGTGAAGTGGAGGGTACCTAATGACAGTGTGAGCGAACATGAGTTATTCAGAACTGGAATGAACCATCCATGCAGAGATATAGTTGTTTGCTCTCAGGCACTGCTTCCTGCATTAACAAGGACTGGGAGCAGGAGGGTGCAGAAGCTTTGACTATAATGCACATTTGGACTCTATTTATCCGCCTTTAGGCCGGACAGTGTGATGTAAAAAGGAAAACAAAAGTCCTGTTCCACTTTGGGACCACCAACAGATGGGACAGAAGATTAGCTAACTCATTTGTGGCCGCTGCTTCTCACGATGTGTGCTTCTCCACTTTTTAGGATAGACCCTCTGGGGGAGGGGGGTGGGGGGTGGGGGGGTGGGGTGGGGGTACTGTGTTTTTGCAAATAAGCAAATAAGCCCAACCCTCTGGTGCTGCCCTCAGGCTTACTGTGAGGAGGGGCTTTACATAAATGGAAGTTGACCCCGTTTTTATACGTTGTGATCCTTATCCTCCCTCCTTATTCTGTCCACTCATCAACCCTCACTGGTACTGCAGTGTACCATGTTTGAACTTTACACAACTACATTCATCTTTTATATAACTCTGCAGTGTGTTGGCTGTTTCATTTAATCCCATTTGGTACAAAATAGAACAGAGCGGAAACGCAGGAGGGAAAGAACTATGAAAAAAAACAAAACACCAAAGTTGTTACAGGAAATGATATTCACTGAGGCATACAAGCATTGCTCACAAAATGCAAGCACTACAATATACTGTGGACCACTTCTGGAGTTTTTTCACATAGCATTCCTACATAATAACCTTAATTTTTAAAAATGGAGAAGAGGAGAGAAAAATGTCCACCTTGTAATGGTTGCTCTTTATGGTTGAAGTTTCTGCTATTTGTAGCACAAATGTGTTATTGTGTATGTAAAATGGCAAAATGACCAGAACTAAATTACAAGTGATGCAGATGGATCTCGCTGGAACCCAGGAATCTCATTTGTTAATCTCTGAAGTTCAGGAGCCAGGTGTTGTAGACCAAAAACGTTACTGATTAATTTGGACTACAATAGAATTGCAACAAAGTTATGCATTACTGTGACCACACAACACATTATCTTTACATATCTATATCTGTACGCTTAAACTTATGAGTGAAATTGGAAGTAAAATGTACAAAATGAATATTCAGCCAAATCCATGAGACCAAACCAAACCAAATGTTGCAATAAATGCAACTCATCTCCTAACAAATCAGCAGATTTAAAGAAAAAGATCCGATAAATTCTCAGCAGAATACATGGCCACCAATCACTCTGCCACAAAACCATAAATAGGTTGAAAAGGGAACAGAACAGTCAGCAAGTTTCTATTGGCACTGTGTAAAAGACACAACACAGATTCCTACTGAACATGATTTACACTGAAGCTCCTGGTATAGCAAAACACATAATTTAAATGGCTGACCCAGAGAAATGTTATACTAAATTTTTAAGAATGCATTGTTCAAAAATGAAAACGCAGGATTATTAAATTTAATTGCACTGGAGCTACCAGAACATCTGAATACAACTTTTAAATGGCCTCAATTCCCAAACACAATGTTCTCTGAAGCTGCAATGCTGCTGCCGCACAGAATCCACCATCAGCTCTTTATTAATACATGAGCAAGAAATGCCACGGCTGGAAAAGATATTTTAGGGCGCTAAAATCCCATCGCATACACCCAGTGGATTCTTTTAGAAATACAGACTAACACACATCACAAGTTAATTCCACTGGATGATCAGAATTTGGTGATCCCATGAAAGATCAACCAAATCTAAAGAGTTCCCACTGGAGACTTTCAAAAATTAAAGTGGTTCCAGGATTATTAAGGGGTGGGTAACTTTACTATAATGACATGCAAAAGCAAAACACAAGGTTTGAACTTTGTAGTGGGCAATCCACGTGAGAAAGTGATTTCCCATGCTGCCTGAACCACAGTTCAACCTGGTGACTTTTTTGGCTTATGTTTGGACAGTATGGTTAAGATTTCTCATCTTAAAACTGTAAAAAAGAAAAAAAAAAAAGGGACATTTCATAATCTAGAGTACAAAATATCATTTAAGAAATAAAGAAACTTTATAAAGAAAATGCAGAAACACATTTGCCTTCTTCTTAAATGGTCCAGAGCTCAGTTAAGATGGGCTGTGGTGATCTTCTGGTTTTCAGTTCTTTTTTGGAAATGATATACAGGCATCCTGTATTCTATTTTTTATATTTTTTACACTACAAAAAAGTCAGAGAGAGTCATTAAGTGTACACTTTCAACTCGGTTGATAATGTCAGCACTTATGGTAATCTCAAATTTATCCCTCATAACCGCAGGACTGTACTGGAACATTAAAATCATGCAATGTGATTTATGCCAGAATCAACTCTTCTCGGAGCAGTGACTTGTTTTTACACTGAATGACCTGTTGTGTGGAATGCTGTCATCCCTAAAATATGTGACTGGTAGATTTAAGTTCCTTTTGTTAGTAAAGACCACTTTGAAGTCCTTCTTATACAAATTCTTGGGCCTGCTGGAACAGGTATGAGGGGAAATTGTCTCAACCCTCCACCCCCCTTTAGGTCCTCAAGGAATGAAATTCAAGCCGCTTGCATCATTTTCAGACATCATGCAAGTTGTTGCCCCATGGTCAAAATACAACTTAAGGTCTTTGAAAACAAGGTAAAGACCATGAAACACCTGGTCAGACTTTCCTGTATACATGGACAGAGCTGAACTTCATGCCAGGAGATTCAGGTTGAGTCATTTGTCTAAAGTCTTCTTTTCTCACATGTAGCACACAGTGAAAAATAATTCACACCAGCATCATTCTCTCTACTGGAAATATTTCATTTGGTTTTGCAGGAGCTCCCCAACAAGTGAGTGCTGGACGCCAGACACAGGACAGTCAGTGACTAACTGTGAACTCATCAGACTATCATCTGGACTATTCTTACATCAACACAGACTGTTTATTAGGAAGTCTGCAGTTCTGACGTGCACCTCCATCAGGCTACGTCTCAAAAAAGAAAAAAAAAAATCAATGGCTACAGTGCATTTTTGAAAAAAGCAAGGCTTACGTAAAGACATATGACAAAATGTGATGATAAACATCTCTGTTAAAAAGCTGTTTGGAGTCCTGCAACACATTCCTGCCATTTGACCTAGGTACAACTGTGAAAGGAAAAACAAGCCAGGCCCAACCAGTAACAAACTCCAACACAAAACCCTGTAATCTGAACACTCTGGTCTCCAGAGATAACACAGGTAGCTGTATGCAGCAAGAGGAGGGGGTTTAACCACTGAAAGACTGCACTTAAGACAGCTCACATTTCCCAACTGATATGGAGTCATATGTGTCTGTGAAAATGGAAGCACTAAACACAAACCCTTGTTCTCATGACTCATTTTCTGCTCTCGAGTGGGCTCAACTGTATTCAAGATTCTATTAGGCCAGAGGGAAATTTGGTATTACAAGAGCTTGCATCCATTTTCAAAAGGTTCCTGTGCCAGAAAAAAAACCCCATCCATATTAAAAGTAATTTAACAGCTTAGATTAAAACAATATACTATGGTTATATATTCAAAGAGTAATTTCCAACTGTAATCTGTAACCCTGGAAACATTAAATAGCAAACAAACTGAAAAGAGGGGCTTTCAGTGATATGGAAAGCAGCTCAACTTTGTTTGCTAACACTGCTGAATGCATCATGAAAAAAACAAATCAGGTTAGACAGGATCGGCCAAAACACTATTTATGCAGCTTTATTCAAAATTTACCTCTAAAATAACAAATAGAGCATGTATGGCTTTAACAGCCGCATTGACAAAGCAGCAGGTGAAGCAACATTTCAGCAAAAACAAATCACCAGCCAAGCCACGGAGTCATTTTCATTCGCTGCTGATCTGATTATGTGTTTCAGAGTACGGCGGGGCACGTGAGGCTGCTGTGTGTGACCTGTCTGACCCTGTCACAAGAGGCTCAGGTGGCTGGGTGTTATGGAGCATTTTTAATGTAGGAGAGCAACCCTTCGAAGGATGCCAGAACATACAAAGCCGAATTATGAACGCCAGCAGAGCTAGTTTGATGCAAGTGAGCTCCACTCAGTGGAAAGGATTTTGTCGATAAATCATTCTTGATTGCAAAATGTGGATACAGCAATGACCTGGAGCTATGTCGTTTTAAAAGAAACGCTATGCTTTTGTGAGCCTGTTGCTGAGCAGCAGCTGGTATTGTTTAGCCTAGTGGCACCTTTGTCCCTCAATGCCATGTGCAGAGGTCAACTCTTCTGCTGATGTTTAAGCTGCATACAGCATAAACTGCAGGTTTTATTGGGTCAACATGTCTTTTGTCCACTCTGCAGACTTAAGAGTACTTTATACGGTTCTGTGGTCACAGATAAAAACAAACTTATGAAAAATTAATGTCTCGTCTTTTTTTCCACAGTATCTGTCAAAATGACGACCAGAGTTTGAGGTGTAATAAAACGCCCAGAGAATAGAAACTATCATCTATTATCCTACATTTGTCCAAATTCATTGTAGGTGCAAGATCTTGTGAGGTCATAATACTTTCACCTCCATTAATAGCAGCAATTTGCTTGTGTAGAGGTTCACAGCTAAGGTGCCATAAGATCACTTCCTGCTCATGGCTCTTTGCCTCCTCATTAACAACCTTTGAAGTTACTTTAACAGTACTTTAACAGCTGTTAGTGGAAGGCGTAACTAAGCTGTGGACAACTGTTATGACATGCGGGGTGGGGGACCGACGACACAGGTTTGTGGAAGTGATTGTTTTTGTTTCATATGAAGTGTTCTGTTAAAATCACTTTATATCCATTTGTTTTAACTAAATCAATATTTCCAAATGTTCCTCCTGCCTTCATCCCTTCATTTATTTTCACTTCTCTGAATCTCTAAAGCAACGCTCATTTTGTGTAGTAATCATTTAGGACTGTATCAGAGCATTTGAAAAAGCTCTTTTACATTTCCGCTAATATCTGAAAGGATTTTTTCTAAAATCTACAATCTGCTGTTTGATATGTGAAAATTAAAAAAAAAAATAAAAGTGTTGTACCCAATCAAGAAAAAGCAAATCTTTTGAAGAGTAATTTAAACTTTAGTCTTGATAATGTGGAACTGGATCAGAAGCTGGGGAAACGTTAATGATAGGCAGATCAAACAAAAATCCAAGATCAAGACTCAACAGTTTGTGACACAAGTGTGAATCTGGGATGAAAACGGCAAATTCTTTTTTTATGAAAAAGGTTTGAGCCGCTGTTACAAAATATTTAAACCACAATCAGCACATACACGAGCTGACCTTCTCATATCCTGTAACCGTCACTGTCAGAGAAAAGGTCTCCCCCAAGTACATGGAGCATCAAAAGTACTCTGTCTTACATGCTTCACATTCCAGACTTCCAATGTCCTCCTCCACACTCCGACTCCAAACATACCCAGCCATTTCCCCTGGACACAAGAAACAAATGTTCTTGGCAGTTTTACGATGATAGATTTGCGATCGACAGTATCAATGACGGGACCCAGTGGTTAGCAAAACATTATCTGGTGTGACAAATCTGTAAATGCACCAGGAGGTATTACCAACCGATGACTGGGACGGGATGGTGTATGAAAACATCTGGAAGATTACAAAAAAAAAAAAAACTTTAGTGATTATATGAAATTTTACACAACTTTTATAAAAGTAAACTATATGCACAAGAACGCTAAAAGTCTGCACAGAGATAATATGAAGTACGAAGATAGTACGAAGTGGGGAACAAAAACATGGGGACAATGTTTTGCACTCAGGCTCTCTCACTCACCCAATCCTTTGCTTCCAGGTCAGTGAGTGGGAATACTAAGCACGCTGCAGTATGGTGCGTTTCCTTTTATATTGCACCAGAAGTACAAACCCCACTCAATATCACATCTGGGTCAGAGTCAAGACCCATTTCCATCATTTTGATTTCAATATTAATGAGCAGGGAATGCACATTTCAGGTTGTGTTCCAAACAGATGGAATAGTGTGTCTAATACTGGTACACTAGGAAAAGGCGAGTTCATCTGAGCGAAGAAAAACTTTCCAAAATAACATTTGATGCATGTTCAATCATCCAGTTAAGGAAATCCCAAAAACTTTATTTTGTTTATGTGGACATAGCGTTTTCAGTGGAAACTGAAGAAGTCACTTGGATGAGTGACAAAACGTTTCTCCCACTGAAAACGCTGCATCCAGATGAACAGAATCAACTTTTTGGGATTTCCAAAATAACATTCTCAATATGCAAGTGCATGCGGCTCCTTGGGCTGCTGTGTTTCTTTAAGACTTTACTATACAATTTAAACACAATGAGGAGATTTGACACCAATGTATCTGTGAAAACAGCCCATGAAGTCATTCCCAAGCTCCACCTTCACCACAACACCCCTGAAGCTCCCGGGTCCCCACTGTGTTGCATTGTGCAGTGAGGCAGAACTGAGCACAGTCCTGACACACATGACTACACAAAGCTTGGTTGAAATCTGTCCACTTCCTCCAAACATCCCTGATTACAATTTCCAGCACAAGCCTCCTTTATCAGCCTGTGGCATGTCACTTAGAAAGTCAAATTTCAGGTAAAGTACAGCACCTCCACCCATTAGGTTTCATATAATAATGGATATTGAAGGATTTTTTTTTTTTTTTGACTGCACCTTAGGTTACATTTACCGACAGCAGATACAATGTACTTTCACAAAGCTCAGTGGGATGTAAATGGTGTTTATTATGACAGCCCAGCAGTAATTCAATCTCATGGAGGCATCAAAGTATGCTTCTATTTTTAAAGACTGTGGGATGTCGCACAAATTCCACCGACGTTAGGTTAATTTTTATTTTTATAAACAGTTGTATACTTGCTTTTCTAAATGCTATAGAAGAAAAAAGTGCATATGTATATATTATTCTTACCCTAGCTCAGGCTTATAAGTAAACTGAATAGCAAACCCAACATTCTGTGACTACCAGGAAAGAAAATACCTGCAATCGTAAGTACATGCTCTAGTCCCTTTGAAAGGTAACAAAGTTTTATGCACATAAAACTGCAAACTGAAAATAATTTGAGTTGTGGCAGAGCAAGTTCCAGCATGCTGAATTCTGCCTCAAATAGTTCAGTTGAAATCTTATGAGCTTAGTATCTGAAATACCACGTGATCTCAGATTAACTCTTAGCCTGTAAACCTACAATATAACCCTTGTTTCATGGCACACGGTAATAACTTTTAATTAAGTGAAGCTTATCGCATAAGATTGCGCAAACCAATCAGTGGTTATTTTCCTCTGCTGAGAATAATTTTGTTAAGACAAATTTAGACTGAGGACACTGCATGTGACTTTTGTGTCAAGCTTTTAACAGGAACTCAGAGTTTGTGTTTTTCGAAGCCTGCTTTCCTCCAATCACAACAGGAGCATCATCAAGATGCCTGAAGGCCAGAATCCGACCCCCTGTCCTGCTAAGCCGTGAACAGTCAATACATTACCATAACTATAACACCAGATGACCATTTCTCGCCCTCTCCCCACTGCAGGAGTCACAACCAGCTTTCAAGCACAAAGTTCGGGTTTTAAATGAACTCACAACGTAAAGCCCCCCCCCCACTCCCCCCGTGATGCGCTCTGGGAATTCTCCTTGGCTTTGGACATCTCTCACATTTGCAATTCATCATCTCCCTTTGTCAGCATCACAAACCTGCCACCACCACCACTGCTTTGTCATTACAATGACACAGACACAGGGTGCATTGTTTGCATCTAGGAGTGAAGTGGATAACACAATGCCTTATTGCCTAAAGTTTGCAATACACAGGATTACTACAGGTACATACACTGAGGAATCCCCATACCCTGAGGCTACGGGGCCTTAATATAATATTAAATTGCTGGAAGAATGGGAATGCAAAAACGAGTGGACACTAATGAGAATATTGCAGTCAAAGCTAATAAATCCTGAAATTACACATCTCAGGAGGGAACAATATGGTTCACGAGAGAGCTGGCTGCATCTGACCAATTTAACTACTGAAACGTACCAGAAAATGTGTGACATTTGAACTGCTGATATTTAGCAACACTTTTAGAAAGTAGGAAGCTTGAGGGTAAAGAGCCATTTGCCTTTTCTATCTCCTAACCAACTACCAAACACGCGGCATGGCACAGAAAATGCACAACTAGTGACTTACCTTAATGTTCTCATGGAAGTTATAATTCTACTCTTCCTCCAGTTAAATCTGATGCACCAATAAGAGGGATATTTCAAAATATAAATGAGGTGATGATTGGTATTCCTCCTGCAAGTCCACAGCAGACTGACTCCTGTATCCAAGGATGAGTTGAAGAACTGAGGGAGAGAGGGAGTGCCGTTTGTACCCCCTCCCCTTCTCCAGCTGACTCTTTCACACTCTTTACTCCCTCCCTTGTTGCTCCCTCTTCACTCTATAATTCCAACCCCCTAAACTACAAACAGGAATGCATGTTCCTCCCTCTCCTCCTCTATAATTGCCCCTCCACTCCCTTTAAGGAAGCATGATATTTACACTATATGCTGCAGAACGGTTTATTGGGAACAAACTAATGGGACAAAGAACAGTCAGATTCAGGCCTGTGTTGCTCATTTTTGATTTTGATCAGAAGCCTAAATGTAAATTTCACTTTCATTTTGCCAAAGATAAAGGGGTCTGAAGATTCGTTAAAACAAAATTCCGGAAAATGAAATTAATGTGTGCCTCTAAGCCAATGAAGGCTGAAAGGTCACAGTTATTCTGTTGCAGTTTGTAATTTGGTATATTCACTGACAGCCCACAATGCACTTGTGAATGTGAGAGAGGCAGGACTTGCTGTTGTCATAGCACCAGTGATGTCGTGTGGCTTTCACATCAGCAGTGACAGAGGTGTGGGATTCATTTTGAAATGACGGAACCGGCAGAGGACGCGGGGACAGAGAAAGGATAGGACAGGGAAGCGAGGGCAGAGCAGTGTCTGCTCAGCTGCAGCCTGCATCATGCGCCTCAGAAGCAGCTTTGCATGCACACTGAACTGAACTGAACACGCCCCAAGCTAGCTGAGAGCATAGACACCCTAACAGTCACAGAGAGAAGAGGCATAGAGTTCACAGAGCTTAGTGTGTCTAGAAAGAGTCCAGAGATTAGTGGGATGAATTGCCATGTCTAGACTTTTGGATGATTATGACAAAAACCTAAAAAATAAAAAAAAATTAAAAAAAAAAAAAAGGGGGGGGGGATGGCCCTACAGTGTTGTCATGCTGGCTTCCTCTTCTACCAAGGTTATGCCACTAATATTAAAAAAATGATAATGATAATAAACATAACCACCAAGTTTTAATCATAGAGAAAAATATCTCTAGCATGCAAAAGCATAACCTGTAATTTGTCAGCATTAGACACACAAATTGTACCATGTGGCACTAATTGTTTTTCCAATTAGCAAACAATTAGGTGGAATTTGATCTTGAAAAGATCTCAGTACACATGACACACTAGGGATGTTATTATGAGAGTATTGCTTAAAAACAACGGGCCATCAAACCCACATCCCAATACAAATCTAAAGTTACTTTTCAAATAAACAACATCGGAGAATAAAATTAAAGTTTAATAAATTTGTGTTACATGAGATGAGATTGGAATTACTCCCTGCCCCCAAAAAAGAAAAAAAAATGAATAAGACAGCATTGCAATAAATGCATCCGTCAGTGAAATGTAGGCTAATGCTGAATCCTCCTCTGCTGTCACCACAGGCATTTCAGAAATGTAGACTGCTTGCATGGAGCTCAGATAAAAAAAATACTCTGCTTTCTCATCACTGGCACAAGGCTATTAAAACCAGCGCTGCCTGCACTCAATTTGGATGCTGATTGAATTGGACATCCAATACATTGACAGGACATTCAATACCGCTGGAGCAATTTGGCAGGTGAGACTACGGGTACAGATCCACAACAGCACTTCAGACTGCTGATGCTGTGCAGGTGTCACAACCAACCACAATCAATGCCAATCACCTTCAGCCATAGCAAGAGGGGGAAAAAAATCAGCTGAAGGCAAAGTAATCACAGGAATACTTTTGTGAGGATATAGTTAAGTTCAAGATCAGAATGACAGAGTAGAAACATGTATTGGATGTTCAACAAAACAGAGCTGGATTCAGGTAGTAAGGAAGCCCCTGACTCTCCCCCCTTTTAAATTTACCTACACCCCCTTTAATTTGTGTCTTAACTTTGCCAGTAAAACAGGGGATGCTGTCACCACAAGGCTTCGCAGCAGGGGTGGTGTTAGTAATAAGCTGTGCTTTGTCTTCAACAAAAAAAACAATCTCATTTAAATTGGAGAATGGCTTCCCCAAGGTGGGTTTTGAATGTGATTGCAAAGACAATGAGTTTTTTTGGGGGGGATTTTTTTTTGTTTTTTCATAACTGCTATAACTGTTACTCGGTCACATAAATTCTAATTTCTTCCGTAGTGAGGTCATTGATTCCTCAAGCCATGGCAAAAGTCAGTGTCGTTTTTTCAAGGCAAAGAAACCCAACATGTCTAACTAGCCAAATCAAACCGCTGCTCCCCACAACAGCTTTAAATAAAGGTCAGTTAATAATTGACGACACTTGCTTTATTATAGCAATTCTGAATGGACCATGAAGTGGTGCGTCATTCAACGTGATGTAGCTTTGAAGTTAAAGTCACCATCATTTTGCATTAATACTTTTGCAACCAAAAACATTACTGGTCACACAAAAAACTCATTTCCATGAAGGGCCATGCAAGCTTACGTAGCTTATTATTATCAGGTTGCAGTAGTATGACTTCCTGACTAGGCCCAAAATTTAATGGCAAAGCCTGCCATTCAGCAGCATCTGCAATATTATACGAAATGCTAAACAAATCGAGTACAATGAAACTATGGATGTGTATTAAAAACAGCAACCACTACAAACTACAAAGCCAAGATACCTTCTTGTCTTACATCAATTATCGTCTTCCTTCAAATAGACACGGATGAGTTTTACCCACAACTCAAGATGTTGAATCAACAACTCTGAAAAATACAAACTGTTCACACATCACGCTGGGTCTAATACTATATGCAGGATTTGGTTCAGCCACCAAATTGACATTAACATTAAAAAGAACATCCATCACCACGAGGGTTTAAGTGTTTGTCTTATTTTCTTGAAGGTCTCCTCAATCACCAACCCCCTCCCTCATCCGTGCCCTTCTGTGGATCCATTGTACTGAAGAGGAGCACTATGTACGAATGATATCTAAAGAGAAAAAAATGCAACTGTTACGCAAGACATGAAAGTAGCAAGCCCAGCCTGGATAGAGATCATTAGTGGAGGATCCAGTGGTCTCCACCAGAGACTTGCCTCTCAAGAGTAGACTTCAAAGACGCTGGTATAGAGAGAGAAATAATTTAGAGTGTAAAGAAAACGCTGGAACTGATTGGTTGGGATTGATCCTATGCAGCATAGGTGGCTCCCCAATATTAGTTATTAAAAGATGCCAGTAATATTTTAAAGTGTCTTTATAAATTGCTCTGTAGAGTCTGATACATACTAAGCCAGTTACACAAAGCATACACAGTTGTGCCTATAAAACGTGTAAGCTCATGTAAATGTTTTAAATACATTCTGGTAGCTTTCAAAAAAATAATCAGAATATCATTTAATATGTCTATTATATCATAAAAGATTAAAAAAAATATAGGCAAAAGCAATAGCAACTGGATAGCTGAAACATGCAAATTATTAATATTTTAAATGTATAAATCGGTTTAAAAGTCAAGTAATTATCTAAAATCTACCTTTCTCTTAACTAGAGGCATTTAAAACACCAATAGCGACATAAAGCACTTGTACTTTATGTGACCTAGACTTATCTTACCACATTTTAGTACAGATTAACTTCCATGTGACCAAATAAATGTTTTTTGAGGGAGCTTTGAAAGCATATCCTTGGCAACCAATTGTTTTTGTATGCCGGTGAAAGCGCATTCGACGCAGATTCAAACCAAGGCAAGCAAAAAGGGGCTCTGAAAAGTTATTTTTTGTGACCAATGGTGTGTTAAAGTTAGCTCAACTCCCATCACCCCAAAGTGACTCATAGCCTCAGCAGTTTTGTGCACTTAGTATCTATTATTCATCCTAAACCACAAGGCTGTATCAGCCACGTGAAGCTGATGATCATCGCCATGTGCATTTTTGACAGCTGGTCACACGTTTCTTCTCACAGCTCAGAAATAGAAGGAACACAGCTTTAACACGATGTTTAAATACTCATTTATCTTTCCAAAAGCCATTGCGGAAAACGCGTACTAAAGGCGCTACTGAATACTGCATGTACACAATAATATCCCAATAACAAGGTAATAAGGTTCTGAAGCTCTTGTTTGCTGTGAAGTTGATTTGACAAAGAAGCACAATGTTATTCATGCCGTCTTTGAGAATGTTAATCTAAGTCTGTAATAATTTATGAGAAGCCTGCGTTTTCATTGTGCTTAGAGGTCAGGCTTACAGTCATACAAAATGCCTCTGCAGCACTTTCGAAGCTAAAACTTAGGAAGTTAAAGTCCTTTGGTTTTCTTGCTTTCTAAGCTTAGTGGAATACAACACAAGTTTCTCTCACAGTATATGGAGTGCATCACAGTTACACTGATGTGCAGCACTGCTGGAGGCGTTGTCCTCTGGAAGCATCTGGGATCAAATCTTGGCAAGCCCTTTAGATGCTTCTTGAGATAATGCAAACTGTCAGCATATTAGGAATTCAACATAACAGACATTTCATAGCCAGGAATACACGGCGACTTCCTGAGAATCTGTGTTAAATTAGAAAAACATGAAAGACCTTTCGAAATGCATGTGATATGAAGACACGGGGTTCAAAGGTTGTTTCAAGTACAATGCTTAAGATTTAGAATAAAATTACTACACGTGTAGCAAACAATGAGCAACATTCTTAACCATCCTAAGATGGATATTAATAATATTCTCTAATGGAGACGGATGTCCTGTCAGGAGAAACGAGGGAATGCCGAGCTCTCGTCTGCCACACCGTATCACATGGATGTAAACAGAAGTGGATTGGAAAGCATGGGTGTCCTTAATTAATCTACTCAAAACTGTTGTACTAAACATTTTGAGATCAACGGATAAAAAAAAAAAAAATGGATAACTTCACTTGTGCATATGGCTGCAATGTGAAATATGTCTTAGTCTGTTATAAAAATCTGTCGGTCCATGGAGTATTAGAGCACATAATTCTCACAAGATAAATCTGGCAACCAACCTCTGAAGACCATATTTATCACAAGACTCTGGATAGCAGAGTTTGCAGCTGCAACATCAATGTTACACAATAGTGTCAGATCACAAAAAAAAAAAAATTGTGTATAACAACCTGATTCAAGTTTTACCTTAAACTTCAAAACATTAAACGTTCCGTTATGAAAAACGGAAGGCAAGAAAATTCTCACATTTGACAAACTTTTTTACCTTTCAACAAGAATTTAAATGATATATCCATGTTCAGAGTTGCTGGTTTCCCATTTGATTCTCATTCAGAGTCAATGGATCAATCAAGTGCTGATCAGTAGTTCTACCATTAAATATTTGGGGAGCTTGGACTCTGCTAAAGCAAGTAGGATACTGACAGAAACTCACAACTCCATGTAAGCCAGGAGTTTGTTCAGATGCTTTACAATTCTTGCAAGCAATGTGCAATTAGGAATATAGAGGTGGTTGTTTTATTGCCAAAAGCTAATAAGCAGCGTAATGGCTGTTAGTAATATTTTCCTGCGTGTACATGGCACTGAGGCTTTAGCTCAACTCAATACTCTCATTGTAATACCTACAATCAGCGGCTTAGCAGTATAAAATAAGTTTCCTTTTGGAAAGGATTTCCAGCTCTGTGGTTGTGGTCTAACTTCTGTAATTAATATTTCCACAACACGCCTCCTCTCCTACTCGCTGACTGTTTAAATGGATTGTTTGAAAAGCCAACACTGGGATACCAGTGATCTAACAAAAATCCAGCCGTGGTTGTGAAGTTACAATTCAAACCACTGTAGTGCAAAAGGTAGTAGTAAGTTTACATTTCAGTGAATGGTTGGCGTTAGTATGATCACACTGATCTCTGTATGTTATTCACTTGGCACTAAGCAAAAAACACTAGACTGCCTTCAGTATTTACTTTGCACCAATTTGCAAATGAATGAAGAGTTATGTGCAAGTGGGATGGAAATGAATAATTCAAAAAGAGCACTTATGAGGGTTAGATTATGCGCATCTCGAGAAATCAACTTTGCTTGGTAGTACATTTCTGTACACGCATGAAGAACAAAGTCATGGATTGTACCAAAAGCCAACAAATTACCATAAAACTGTGCAGGGATTCTTTCATGAGCAGAGTTGTTGGACTGCTTCATGCTGGTCTAACATTTGAGATCTTTGAGATGCAAAGTTAACAACTGTTGACGCAAGCCAGAGGGGAGAAATATTAAGTGCAACTTTACAACAAAAATAAGGGGGCAGAGAAAGAGTGAGGTCTCTGTGCAGGCATGTCATACATGCAAGCTTGCACTCAAGTTACCACTTCGAAGGAAACCCTGAGGCCAAGCTGCTGGATGCTCATAAAGATGGTCGTTTGATTTCCGTGGTTCTCCACTTTCATTGTTATGGAAAGGTTCTGTAAACACTGGAAGAATACCTTCCAAACACATGTAGGGAAACCTGCTCCTTTTTAAGCTTTTAGGCCATCCACAAATAGGTACTCACCATAACAAACCAAACAACCCCCCAAAATGTGCAGGATCTTTTAAATATTGAGATAACTCAAGAAATAATGGGAATTTTAACTAAAAACTACTGCGTGAAGAAACAAAACTCAAAGGGCACCCACCTTATTCCTTTTGGAGGTATGCTGAACAGACCTGTGGTGTTTAAATCCATCCACAATGACTTCTATGAACATTTAAAGATACATTTTTTCTTCTGTCACCTTTGAAACTGACTTAATTCCAAAGACAGATATGAACAGTGTTAGTTTTCAGTTATCATCGTGTTAGTTTATCATCATGTAACAGGGCAAAAAAGAAGCGCATAATTTGCATTGAAAACTAGCCCTGTGGTATTTAAATCAAGTTTCCCCTTCCTGATACCTTTCATCTCTAAATGTATGCCTGATGTGGTTTGGGCTTGTTTTATTGGATGTCATTCAGCATTTTTTGATACCCAAAAACTAGTTGATCCGTTTTTTCCCTCCTCATTAATACTTGCAACAACTTGACTGCATTTGCATGTGGGTCTGCAGCATGTATGTGCTTATAAGCTGTCGTGGCAATTGTGAATTTAAGTGTACTTCACAAACCCTGGATGTTCAAAGGTTCAGCTGCACTTCAAGTGATGCAACAACACATGACTGTTAGCCATCCTGTTACTGTAACTTCAGTCTTTATAAAAGTTATTTTCCGCTGTGTATTGTAACAGTTAAGATGTTATTGCTGGTATTATCTTTACAAGTGCTTCAATCACTTGCACAGTAGGCAGTGTCTTGGCTCGCAAGACATAGGAGCTGCTGACTAAGAAGCTGCACCACAACCAAATAGGGTGAGATATTTTTTTATGAGCCCATGTTTCTCCTGATAGCATGAACTGCAAAAACACGTTGGCTAGTTGTAAATTAATAGTAATCACTATCTATCTATTTTCCCTCCATATATATGAAATCTGATGCGGCTAAAGACCTACACAGTGACAAGACAGGAAGTAACACTTTCAGCAGCAGTCTATGGCAGTGACGCTGCAACAAACGTGACATAAGGTCATTGGAGTACACAAATGAGCTGCCGCTTTTCAGTTGAGTCACCTGCATACGGTCTGTTTACTAAGGTGTAGTCTCATTACACCAACAAACAGCGCTGGATCAGTGATGTGCTGTGCTTCATGCAACAATGTACCGCACTCAAATCACACGCTTCTCATTTTCGAAACTGTCCAAATGACCACGGAGGTGCTCAAAAACCTGCAAGGTGTCAAGGCGGGCATCTTGCCCGCTCTGCACGTCTTGCATAATTTGTTCATGCTGGTGTATTCATACACTGGGCTCGAACGGCTGGACATGCATGTTAACCCAGCTGCGTGTCTCCCATCATTCAGGCACAGCACATGACTGTTTGCACCCCCAAAACAACCGAGGTGAGACTGAATTATTGGGCATCAACACTCCGCGCACAAAAAAGCCGCATCTTGCCCGGCTCGTCCGCTGGACCGCACCGCCAGCTTCAGTGCGGCAGCGTCTGTCACCACTGATAAACTTGTATGATTGAGTGATGCGATCATGCGTGGAGACGGCGCTAGGACCACGCGGGAGTTTGATCGGATATCGAGCCGATTTTTCCTTCTAATGATGCGGGCGGCGTGGTAAGCCGGGTCTCCTTACCTGTCTCCGCCTCGGTCATGATTTGCCCGCTTGCGCTCTAACATTGAAATTCCCATGTTTCACACACCGGTAATGCCCATCCATGTCTCACAATCCAGTCGCTTCTCCAAGGTCTGCCTGTCCACGGACCATGCGTGTTGTTTCCACACCGCTGAGAGGGGCGGAGCCCACGGCCCTTGGAGACGGAGTACAAGTGGATCATGAGAATGCCACTTATGTTTTCTCACAGCCAATCGGCTGTGCAGCTTCGAATCGGCGTCCAGTGACTTTGTCCACTAAATGTTTTGGTGTACAAAAAGAAAATAATAAGAACCGGAGACCATAAAAAAAGATCTCTGCGCATTTCTCCTTATTGCAGAATGCTTGCGCGTCTAGCGCCTGGAGGTCTTTCTGTGTAAGCAAATCTATGCGAGGTGATATGTGATGGAGACTGAACTCGGTTTAAGCAGTGTAAGCAACCATCAGTCATTATCACTGTCGAGATTTCATAGCTAAAATCTGCAAATTCGTGACCAGTTATAATAAGACAGGCGCCAAGGTATGAAACAAACTCCTTTAAAACAAATATCACAGGATCTGCGTGCGCCTTTCCAAAGGTTCCTGAAATTTCTGTTATGTTAAACCCCCTCATGCAGGACAATTTATTAACAAAATAACTTTGATCAACAGAAATACATCACATGATCAAATGGCAGTAACTCTTCAATATTCACTCCACATGATCCTACAAGGTGTGACCTTAGGAAACAGGGTGTACTCTACCCTCTACTGGCAGGAATGAAATATTCTTCACATGACAACCTTTTTTTTCCATGTGAAGACTTAAATATCAACGTAGTACAAAGGCAGTCTACTAAAAACAAAATACCAAAAATGTTATATAATTTCTTCCATACACAAAACTCTGATAAAGGAATATGCTCAAAAATACAGACATTGCCTTTGTTTGTACCTGCACCTACCAATTAAAGACTCAACCATAAACTCCACAACTTTTAGGTATACAAAAAAAATAACAAACAGCTACAAGCAATTACATTATTTACAGCAACAAATCTCTTGGTTGATGAACTTAAAGAAGTTGGTATCACATCACAAAATAGTGTATTCCTTTTCATTTTGGACGCTGGGAAAGGGATCTGGTGCAGTGACAATTTTAAACAGTTTTTTTGATGCACCACTCACAGATAACAGCAGTCTTTGTCACAGTGGTTCCACATAAACCCCGCTCCTTTCCATAGGTTCATTAGTCCTCTTGCATTTACCACCTCCCTCTGTGAAAAGGTGGACACCCAAATCCAGGCCTCGCATTTCGGAACTGCCTTCCTTCCCTGTCATTTATGCTCTCGGGTCCCATGGAAGGATGTCGATGGAAGGGGGGACCGCGAGGAGGGAACGGCATGGGCATTCTGAACCTGTCTGATGGAAACATGGGTCCTCCTGGAATCATTTGCGGGGGCATTTGTGGCATGCTTGGAGGTGAGAGGAAAGGAGGCATATGAGGATTTGTCATGCCGGGAGGCGGTTGCAGAGGTGGCATACCCGGGCTGTGTCCCTGCATGATAGCAGGGCTCGGCAGGGTCATTACTGGTGATGTGGGATGCCCCAGCTGGTTGGCAGTCATGACATCAACAGAAGCACCTTTCTTTCCTTTAGGATCTTCTGTGGATATCTCTGGAGATTTTATACTTCCTGTTGCAAAAGAGTTTAAGATAAGGTTGTATTGATTTTCAAACAGAAATGAAGTATAATTGCAGCAGGAAAAAAAAGAGAAAACATTTAAAGAAATGCAGCATAGATTTTTACTAAATTTAAACACAATCTACTTTGACTGCCACTGAATCTTAGGTTTAGATAACAGATTTTAAAATCCATAGCATTTAGCGAAGATTTCTCACCGGCTGCCAACTTTGTTGGATCAAACTCTGTGGGGATGAAAGGAACTCCTGCTGGAGGCATGGATGTAGGAGATAGCATAATAGGGCTTGGGAAGACAGGCGAACTTCCGATGAGTTCTGTCTGTTGAACTGGTGGTAACTGGAAGACAAAAAAATATAATGGTATCCTTAAAATTAGTGTAAATGAAAAAGATAATCTTTCTGATGTGACCTTAAAGATTTTTTTTTAATTCAATTCAATTTTACGTATATAGCGCCAAATCACAACAACAGTCACCACAAGGTACTTGCTGTTGTATGGTAAAGACTCTACAATAATAGAGAGAAAACCCAACAATCAAACGATTCCCTTTAAGCAAACACTTGGTAATAGCGTGAAGGAAACACTCCCTTTAACAGGAAGCAACATCTGATTCTGGTTCAGCATCTTCTGATTCCATAGCATAATGTTGCTCATTGATAACACCCACTGGTATTTTTTTGGTGTCACTTGAAAAAAAAAAGTTTTTAATTGGTATTTTATTTTACAGCATTCCTCAAAGTTTTCGTTAATCCACAGAAAACTGAGTTCTCTGCTGCTAATCACACAATATCAAACTGAAATAAACATTAAAGCTGTTGCAAAAGGTTAAAAGGTTGGCATGTGGCAGATGCCCACAGATCAACAAGAGGCTAACACCTTCACCTTGGAAAGTAGATTGCACAGTAGATTTAAGCACTGTATTTGTTTATTTGCAATACAATTTTTGAAATTGCACCAATGTTTGGTCAGGTACCAGTAAAATATGACTTTTATGTCTTTAAATCTGCTAAAATTCATCCCAGTCTGATTTATGATCAAAGATATGAAAGGCATCAAAGTGTGCCATGTTGACATTTAGGCAATCATTTACAAGTCAGTAATCATTTTAAGAGGAATCAGTCTCATAAAACTTTACCAGAAACAGAATAAGTTGGTTATGTGACACTGATTACAAAGAAAAAGACCACCACTTCTATGTGAACGAACTGAACTTTAAAGGGCATGGCATTTAAAAAAGGTTTTAGTTAGGAAGTTCAGATTTTAGACAAATGTTTTACTTTCAGGTCATTTTTAACTGAACTGAACCACTAGGACCTCGGATACCTTTTCCATACATGACAGCAGCTCTATATATACAGGGAGTGCAGAATTATTAGGCAAGTTGTATTTTTGAGGAATAATTTTATTATTGAACAACAACCATGTTCTCAATGAACCCAAAAAACTCATTAATATCAAAGCTGAATGTTTTTGGAAGTAGTTTTTAGTTTGTTTTTAGTTTTAGCTATTTTAGGGGGATATCTGTGTGTGCAGGTGACTATTACTGTGCATAATTATTAGGCAACTTAACAAAAAACAAATATATACCCATTTCAATTATTTATTTTTACCAGTGACACCAATATAACATCTCCACATTCACAAATATACATTTCTGACATTCAAAAACAAAACAAAAACAAATCAGCGACCAATATAGCCACCTTTCTTTGCAAGGACACTCAAAAGCCTGCCATCCATGGATTCTGTCAGTGTTTTGATCTGTTCACCATCGACATTGCGTGCAGCAGCAACCACAGCCTCCCAGACACTGTTCAGAGAGGTGTACTGTTTTCCCTCCTTGTAACTCTCACATTTGATGATGGACCACAGGTTCTCAATGGGGTTCAGATCAGGTGAACAAGGAGGCCATGTCATTAGTTTTTCTTCTTTTATACCCTTTCTTGCCAGCCACGCTGTGGAGTACTTGGACGCGTGTGATGGAGCATTGTCCTGCATGAAAATCATGTTTTTCTTGAAGGATGCAGACTTCTTCCTGTACCACTGCTTGAAGAAGGTGTCTTCCAGAAACTGGCAGTAGGACTGGGAGTTGAGCTTGACTCCATCCTCAACCCGAAAAGGCCCCACAAGCTCATCTTTGATGATACCAGCCCAAACCAGTACTCCACCTCCACCTTGCTGGCGTCTGAGTCGGACTGGAGCTCTCTGCCCTTTACCAATCCAGCCACGGGCCCATCCATCTGGCCCATCAAGACTCACTCTCATTTCATCAGTCCATAAAACCTTAGAAAAACCAGTCTTGAGATATTTCTTGGCCCAGTCTTGACGTTTCAGCTTGTGTGTCTTGTTCAGTGGTGGTCGTCTTTCAGCCTTTCTTACCTTGGCCATGTCCCTGAGTATTGCACACCTTGTGCTTTTGGGCACTCCAGTGATGTTGCAGCTCTGAAATATGGCCAAACTGGTGGCAAGTGGCATCTTGGCAGCTGCACGCTTGACTTTTCTCAGTTCATGGGCAGTTATTTTGCGCCTTGGTTTTTCCGCACGCTTCTTGCGACCCTGTTGACTATTTTGAATGAAACGCTTGATTGTTCGATGATCACGCTTCAGAAGCTTTGCAATTTTGAGACTGCTGCATCCCTCTGCAAGATATCTCACTATTTTTGACTTTTCTGAGCCTGTCAAGTCCTTCTTTTGACCCATTTTGCCAAAGGAAAGGACGTTGCCTAATAATTATGCACACCTGATATAGGGTGTTGATGTCATTAGACCACACCCCTTCTCATTACAGAGACGCACATCACCTAATATGCTTAATTGGTAGTAGGCTTTCGAGCCTATACAGCTTGGAGTAAGACAACATGCATGAAGAGGATGATGTGGACAAAATACCCATTTGCCTAATAATTCTGCACTCCCTGTATTTTTATAAAGTTTTTCCATTCACTTTCAGTATCCGAGGTTTGAAGTTGCATTTGTCTCTACATACCCAGCGAACAGTAAAACACACACCTCTGAACCGGCATAAACAAAAACGTCAGATATGACACTTTTGCCAGACTGAACAGTTTAATCATTTCACTTACTTTTAAGAGAATTGTATTACATTTTACTTTAAACATACTTTAAGAAGTTTATAGTGCAGTAAATAAAAATCAAATAAAGGTTGCATGGAGGATGTCTTCTTTGACAACACAATTATTATGTAGGAGTAATGGATAATAGTTACTGATTTGTGAATAATTGCAAATGAATAACTTGAGCTTATATTACAGTTTTATACTACAGTATATTTCTAACTAAATCGTCAGCTCATTCTTTTTCTCTAGACAATATTTTCTTAACCCAAATTTTGTGATATATTTTAACTTGAAAAAAAAAAGCAGATGTTGAATATAAAAATTAGATCAGAGGTCAAATGTAACATGATATTTGGATGCAAACTATAATGGGAGATTTAGAATCCCAAAATGTTGTCAGTGCAAACAAAGGCAGCAGAACTGTAAACACAGATCTAAAGATAAAAACCATTTTATGAAAGCTGACCTAATAAAAGCTTGACCTTATTTGACCTTGAAGAGAGGTCAGAGGTCAGAGTAACACGATATTTAAAAATCCCAAATATATTTTCCTTTATATTTATATGTTCACAACGTAAACAATGGCAGTTAGAAACAAAGTTTTATATAGCTCTATATAGCACTATTATCACTTTGGATCACTTTATTGAACTTGAAAGAGAGGTCAAAGGTCAATGTAACATGACATTTTAAATCTGTATAAGGTACTTTCTGTATTTTGATAATGTACAGCACACTTGTAAGAATCATAGTTTCTAGCTTGTCAGGTTATAAGGCTTTATTCAATGAATGACTTTATTTCTCTTTTTAAAAATTAAAGTAACAAAGTCCAGTTTGAATAAAAGCCGCACAACAATAGCTCAAATAGTTAGGGAAAAGATTAAACATTAAATATGTCCAGGTGTTTGACCTGAGAAAGGTTTTTTTTACCCCAGCACTTGTCTACTTAGTGAAGCATTGTAAATAGTGTTCATCACAAATAGGAAAAAACAAATCACAAAATAGGGTCAAATAAGTAACATAGAGCAACCCAAACAGACGAACACTGTACCTCTATGACACAGACCGAGAGCTTACTGTAGTATCATGGATATCCCTGAACTGCCTTTCTAATCATAGAACTTTTAATTGTATTCAGTCGCAGGAAAATATTTGTGAAGCCTTTGGTATTAACATGATTTCTGTATTGATTACACATGAAAAGGTCTGATGTTCTTCTTAATGGATGAACAACTAGAAGTTAAAATACACTTTTGTAAACTTCCAGTTTTGTGCATTTCTATTATGCTTCCTCTAAAGTCCTGTGAATGTTATGTGTGAGCTATGGTTTACATTTTCCATCATCTCTGCATAGTAATATAGGGCTGCCTTTCACTCTATGATAGCTGGGATACACTCCAGGTTCCCACAACCCCAAATCGGATAAGCAGAAGAAAATGGATGAATCCCCAAAGTTTCATCTTCCCCTTTCATTTTAAAATAAAAGAATACAAGTTTTATGAAATTTAAGTTCATATGCAATATCAGAAGTATACATTGCTACTAGCAACAAAATTAATCTTTCTAAAATAAAAATACTATAGAAAAAAGTTATATTACAATGTTTATCTATATAATTCATGAGAATTATTTATTTAATAACAAAAATTTAAAAAAAATTAACTAAATTACCATTTATTATTTTAGGTCTGACTACATTATTTAAAGTATAACAATACATAATAATAAGGAACATTTTCATGATGCTACGCTTGCTGTATGAATGCATCCTCAGGTAATTTAGTTTAGATACAGTATTGTACCGGCAGCCCTTATCTGTTTACTATTTGTTTCACGCTTTACATTTTGTTGTTTTCACTGAATTCAGGGTGTTTGGGATAACAGACATGCTGAAAGTGAAGCTCTTGCCAATCAGATGTTTTTAAGATGATATTGCATGGTGGGTCAGAATCTGATGCTATTTTTCTGCCTTCATAATTTTATTAAATCTGACAAGATCACTGGCTGAAATTAAATGCCAAACCATGACAGAGCCTCCACAGTATGTTAGAGGTTGCTGTAGGCATTCACTGTTGCACCCATCTCCCAATATAATATAAACTAAAGATTTTACATTTGGATTCATTCATAAAACTGAGTTTCAGTTCAGTTCTTGTTTAATTTGGCATAGCTCACCCCTTTCTGCCCATTTCCCGTCCTTAAAAATGGCTTCTTGACAGCCATCCTTCGACTAAGACCACATAGGAGTCTTTGGTAAGCAGATGAATGAGTTGAAGGCCCAGATGCATCTCTTAGGTCTTTTGTCAGGTCTTTCCTGGATTGTTTTCCTGTTTCTTAAGGACATGACTTTCTGACACTGTTCATCTGCTGCAGATTTTAAAGCCTGCCTCTTCTTCTTACCTCTTCTTGTCCAGTTTCCTCAAAATATTTAAGAGCATATTGCATTATATCAATACATGCCAAATTTCTGGCTACAGGCTCTTTGGAATTGAGGTTGGTGGCGAAAAATACAATTTCATGCCTGTCAGACTGCGTCACCATTGGCATTTTCCATTGATTCAATTACAGAAATGGGAATAATTTTCATTGAATATGACAAGATGCAAGTAACACAGTCTCTAAATATACAATTTCAAGTTGGTTCTGTTATATGTACACAACACTGGATCGTTCACTGAGTTCCGTGTCTTTTTTATGCTTTAATGATTCTTGAATCAGTGTTAGGTGACAGATTTAAAAAAAGAAAGTCCTGTGAAAATGGTCAGGTACAAGGACTGGACTGAAAATGAGCAAAAAAGCAGAAGGTTGTCAAAAGCAAAACTTTGAAAGACCTCAAGCCTGGAGAACTAGACCTGGACTTTTGCACAGTACTATATATATATATCTTAAGAATAAGATAAAAATCAATAGACATCCTATTTTTTTTTAGTTTTCAACTACAGGAAAGAATTTCAATAATTCTCAATAATTCCATCTGCAAACCTAAATTCATGCAAGTTATGCTTGTGACCCCTTGAATGCACGATAATCACTGATCAGTAAATCAGTGAACACATGAGGTTAAAAGGCTAGCAAAGGCTATTTGTTTCTGCCCAGACATTCTCTCCTTGGTGCCACGGAAACTGGAGAACAAATCTTGGTGCTTGTATAGAATACAATATGCTGCTCACCCTTCTTTGCGACTTCCTAATATCAGGACAACTAATACACACAAACCAGAAATATTTGGATTCATGTGTTAAAAGTTAAGTTGTAACCTCTGATGTGCACTCGTTAAAACAATCTTCTTTAGATGTAAATCTTAAATATGTCATGAATGTCGTCAGTAACTCACAGGAGTTGCCAATTAATCATTCGTCACATATTTAATGATTTTCATAATGCCACCACTATGAATTACATTTGGAGACAACTACACATGCACGTGTCTTTTTTTAAATTTAGATATATTATTAAAAGATATGTGGCCACCATATCACCGTATCCCTGTTTTAAAGTCTTAATGTTCATAAATTCATGAGGGTATCTGTAGCCAGAAGTCACAGAAGAGGTTAGCAAGGTGGATCCATGTATCGTGCACACACTCTGATTAGTACCAAACAGAAAATACTACAATTTCAATAACAAAGACTGAAGCACAAACAGGTTGCTGTCCATCTGGCTAAACAGCCAGCAGTAATATTTGTCAGATAGCATACATGGTTGAGAACTCTGTGATTCAATTGAGAAGAGATTAAGCTTGGCAGATAGCTGCTAGCCACAGCTACACAAGTATAAACAGATAACTAATAAAAATAATGCCATCTGTACAGTTTTATGTAGGTGTAGTTTAGCTACCAGGACGGACCAGTACCTTACTGTAAACTTATTTTTAAAGTTGGCCATTTAAACATGAAAGTCTATGGGGACTGACTCACTGCTTGAACCAACCTCAAGTGGCCACTTGAGGAAATGCAGTTCTAACCACTTTCATATTAACTGCACGTTGCAGCACCCACAGTTTCCACATGTCGGTTGTATGATGTACATTGACAACAAAAAGCATGCAAAGCATTTGGAATATTGTAATATCTCCATTGATTACTAATGAAATGTGATCTGATCTTGAGCCTAATCACAATTATTGAAAAAGAATCTGACTAAACTAATAACTAAAAGTAACAGTAAATTAGTAACCACAGTTGTACTTCTCATATCTTTACTGAGCATACTAAATAATAATTCAAATTGCAGGCTGAAAAAAATTATTTCAATACCTGTGCTGCCAACTTCTCCAAAAGACACTTAAAATGGGAGAAGTGTAGGTTGTAGTCCCTCCCTATAAATAAAGGCACAGTGGGTGGCCTGCAAAAATCTCACCAAGAGCAGCATTCACACTTTCCAGATAATGATATATAACAGATGACGGTAGGTATTAATAATATTTTTCTGTAGGTAGCTGAGAAGAATTTCCAGCTTTCTGGATACAGGTTTAGAGAGGGGGGGGGGGGGGGAAGCCCACACATCAACTTCATAGCCTCATTCCAACTGCGAAATATTATGAATGGCATGGGGCTGCTGTGCTACAGGGCATGGATGCAGTGGGAGCCACTGAAACACACAGAAATACTGATGAACACTAAGTTTTGTAGATTGTAAGGAAACAAAAATTCTTCTTACCAATGTACACACTGTGTCTGATGGAGGCTGTGAGCCAAAATAATTCTGACTAAGTGAAGAGTTCACTTACGTTTTCCAAATCTGGACTAAGAGTGTTTAGGAAAAAAATAACTTTAAAAAAAGAGCTTCTGTGTTGAGAGTTTGGATGTCAGATCACATTTTATAAATAATTTAATAAATAATTGAGTTTATATCCCAGTAATTCCAAATCATTCACAACTTTTTAACAATGTAAGCATTTATCTGAAGTCACAGCGTGTAGGAAATGTAACATTGTTCGCATACACCTTGTGGCCCTCCGATGAAGGACATACCCATTCTACATTCAGCCTAAACTACCATCACTTGATTTAAGATTAGCAGTTTTAATCTTAGGTAAAAAGCTGATTTGTTTCTTCAGGCAAGACAAAGGAATGCTGAAAAAAAGCTACATTTAATCTGGACAGCAGTCACCAGGGTTTAATACTTATAATTTTACTGAAAAGCCAAATTGAGACTCCACAGTGGTGTACATTTCTGTCTGCAATACTGCATAGTTTGATACTGCCATTGGAGGGAACCAAAGGGAGGATTTTTCCACACTGAAGTCTGAAGTTTAAATGGTCAAGGCACTGAAGGGGGCAAGAGTATAGTAAGTTTTTCCAACATTGCCACATCTACCTTTTCTTAAATTTTTACAAATAACTACCTGGGGCAGGAATGTATAATTTAACTCCCTGCTGCTGTGACCAATACACTATATGTTCAAAATTTTCTGTCACGTCTCTTAAATCTTTGAAATTAGTCCAATTGCCATAGTATAAAATCAAGCATGCAGCCATGCAGTTTGCCTTTACAAACATTTGTGAAAGAATGGGCCGTTTAAAAGAGTTTGTGGAACTCAAGCATGGTACTGTCATAGGGGCCCTTCCCAGATATTTCACCATCAACTGTAAGTGGTTTCACTGTAAAATGGAAACATTTATGAACCACAGCAATTAAGCCACAAAATTCAGATGGGGTTACCATGGGTTTGAGCCGCATAGTGTGTAAAAATCACCAACAGTTGACTTGTTGCTGACTCAATGACTCCAATTTTAAACCTCACGTGGCATGAATATCAGTACTAACACTGTGTGCTGGGAGTTTCGAGTTATGGTGTTCCAGCTCCAATAGTTGTAATATTCAGGTGGCCCAGCACGTTTGTCTAGAAAGTATGTGTTAGCCTTCCGGACACAGCTATCAGCCTTTGGCAGATGATGAAATTTACTGATAAGAGCTGATCAAATTAATCTATTAAGTCATGTGAATTCAGCACTAGCCAAACGTAAAAAAAACTTTTTTAAAATGTCTAGTTTCATTTCCCCCTCAAGATTTCTTTCATTTCAGTACAATATATACAAAGAAAAAAAGTGTATTGTTGAAAAGACCCCCCCAAAAAAAACAAAACATATGGCTATTGGCATGGAAAAAACAGACTTGATAAGTTATAACTGGGTAGCAACATAATGGTCTGCTCTTACCCTGGTGTTTCACTCCATCAGCAGAGTATAACAACTGCTTCATGTTTCCTGCAGGCTATTCCCACAGAGGAAGCCCCATGAGGCACGGAGCCAGGCATAAGCTGTTTGATCAAGGTCTGATCCTTGATGAGTGTCAACTCAATGCTTTCAATCAAAATAATTCATTTGGTCTTTGCCTATTGTGCTACTTAGAAGACTTGTGAAAAGACAGTAGCGAGATAACCTACAATAAACGGAACTTAAGAACCGACAATTTAGGATTCTTCTGTTTTTTAAGGATAAATATTCAAAGAGCCATTTTATTATGATGAAAATTTCCATCATCTTCCAACAATCCCATGGCATCATCAGGGTGCGAAGCACATCCAAAAATAATTGTTATGACCCTTACCTTTGTGGAGACTCATGTGAGCCTGATGTTCTTCAAACATGGATCTAGATCATTCTTGTATTACTCGATGTAACCGAAGAATCCCCTCTTTTCTTGAAATTTCACCTCATTTCAATATGACTGAAACAACACTGCATATATTTTTCATAACACAAGTTAATGAATGCTGAACTAGCAGAACCTGAAATGCATGCCTCTAAATACTGTGCATTTTAATCAGTTTAATATTTTAGAATGGAAATGAACTTTGAACACACATAGTTGGATCCCTAAAAAGAGATATATGAAATTTTAAAAGACCTGTTTTTTTAACAAACAAAAAACATGTTTAATACTAAATAAATAAAATTAAATAAATACATGTACATTCAGCTACTTTCTTTTTTCCTCAAGAATTTGTGAAATCAGATGAAACCCCAAGTTTAATGTGGGACACATTTCACGCAGGTTGCCCTTCCTGACACAACCCTATTACTCTATTTTTTGGAGCTTGGGCCCAACCCAAGAAGTACACTAGCTTGTTATCCCCTGAGGCTAGGTTTTGGTCTCCTCCCTTCACGTGTAAGGTTAATGTGTTAACTACTACACAAAACACCCCCCACCCCAGATAACATATCCTTAATGGTCATGGCAAGTTGTAGAAAAAGGTTACTCAGAAAAATGAAAACAATACCATATAGAAGTTTAAGGTAATTTACATAAAAATGCTGTTCACTTTGTGCTGTTAAAATGTTTTTGTTGCCCGTGGATTGCCACACTATAACAGAAGTTAAACTGTGTCAACAGTCTGGATGACCTATGAGTTAACTGATTGTTTCTTGTTACTTTAGGTATTTTCATCATTTTGATGCGTCTTTACCAGAGTAAGAACAGTTTTGGTCTTTATAGTTTTTGCCTTTTCCAAATGTAATAAAAGAAACATCTTTTATAATGTCTGTGAAACATTGCGTAAGAATGTCTGTTTTTTAAATATTCTATGGTTATTTGTCAATAGTGAATAATGCATTATGAGAGCTATAACTGATGATTAAAAATAAGTAGTAATTAATCAACATGTTTATGTGAGTTGGTTTGAATTTTTTGGGCTTCTATTGAGACACTCTGCTTAAAACAATAGTAATATTTGCCATTAAGCAGAGCAGAGGACTTTAACCTTTAAAAGAAAAAAACAGAACATTCACAGGGTGTTATGATGCAAAATATTTCTTCTACTTCTACAGATTTTTTTCCCCAACAAAGCTCGGTCCATCAAACTTCTGTGAAGTGACAAAAGTGTAAAGGCTGAAAATGACACAAGCCACGAGCTCCAAGGCTTGTTTCCTCATTAATAAGATGCAGAAGCTGGAATGATTTGCTGACAAGCCAACCACACTGTGTTGAGCATGTCAATCTTTGATTCAATTGCATGTTTGGTGCATACATTTTCTACCTGGCACTGTTTAGCTCTGTGTCCTCCTTTCCAATGTCTCTTCCTCGACCACTTCTCTCCTGCTGCTGCTGCTCTTGATGTTGGCTGACATCAAAACTCCACAGAGTCAGTCAACACTTACTGCTTCATGTTATTTGACATCATTTGACGCTCATACCTCCCAGGTGACATGATGTACAGACGGAAGAGCCAGTAAACGTAGCTGGGATGTGCCGATCCAAGGAGAAAACTGTAAAACTGCAGCTTCTCTGGACAGCTGAAGTCTATCAGTGTATGAAAAAAAGATTGCCGGTGCATCCTGTGATGTACTCATGTCAAGACAATGTCAAGACATCAATGCTGAGAGGTATTACATACATAGGAAACAATCGGTATTTTGTATAAGTTTCTAGTATTTTGTCAGTATTTTTTCTCAGATACTCAGTTATTTTAGTCGGATGATGTTACGGAATGCAGTTTCTTTTTTAACAGAAGTTTTTTTCTGAAAAGGTTTCTTCAGTTTGTACTCAGTATTCAAAACATGTGGTTTGTATACTCCTGCAATAATCACAACTTCTTCTGACTTTCCCAAGCAGAGCACAGAGGAAGACCAAACATTTATATAAAGAGGTTAACTCCAAAAGACAAAATCACTTCAGGTCTACATGACTCACATGGTTGCCATGTATATCATCCAAAGTGAAACTTTCCCAAAAGCCATTCAAACAGACTTTGGATGGACATTATTTCGACGTGCAGGATTATTGCCACAGAACTTCAAAGAAATAATAAGTTGGTAAAATATTTTTGTATGATCTTACAGTTCAGGCAGAGGGAAGATGTCATTAGCGAAACAAGTAGTCAACAACATGAGTATTTTTGCTGCAGTATTCTGCAGATGCTGCAGGATTAGTAATGACAGCATTTAAAGATCACATACATAAACTAATCCCCCAACTAGTGCGGTGGGTATAACTTCTCAAGGCTAGTGACCACAACTATTTTAAACAACACTAGCAGCAAATCATTTGTTTAATGAAGAAGTCCAGAAAAAGACTCATGTGGTTTATAAGCATTCACTTCATCTCAGTGTGAAATTTTGTTCTTTTCTGTTTCAACATTTATGTGTTTACTGTGCTCATCTCATGTGCCTGTTCACATCAGAAACGCATCAAGTGGAGGTGAAGAAAAACTGGTTAAAAGACCTGACTGGTCAGTTTTCGAGACCGCTCTCTCTAATTGAACAAAAACAAAGTACGGACCAGAGTGTGGGCCGGCGTTTTCTATTGGAGATGCAGCAAGAAAGTGAGAGGCTACATGCAAATGGATGAGGGAAAAGCAGGGTCAAATTTGTATAGTCACAAATTTGCATACATTGAATGTAACAAAGGTATAGTTGTAAAGCATTTAAGTGACTTTAAGGCATGTTTGGATTATTTTTTATTATCGCCTTGAGAAGGATTAAATGGTGATACCTGTAGGTATCACGGTCTGTCAAAACGACCAACATGGTCTGTCAAGTTCCTTCACTGACTGAAATTTTTCTCTGCATCCATTTTATATCCTTTGGCATAATGTGGTTCAGCGTGCAAACTACTGCAATGACTACTTGCAAGACAGCTTGACATCTGGCCATCAAGCAAATAGCCTTTATTAATATAATCTGGTGGTGAGGACAGTCAGTCATCATTCAGCATCAGTCAGAGGATGGCATAAAAACAGTTGTTTCAGTAGGAAATGGGCAAAGACAACACTATCAAAACAGATAGTTTCATACAAGAAACCTGTGATTAATTCATACCTACCCACCTAACCAGACTAAGAGAAATGGTTTTATTGTTGGTAGGCATTAAGGAGTTTTTCCCTTTCATAATTGATCCATGTTCCAAGTCCAGCAGAGATTTAGTTGGAGTTATATGTGACCCTCAAACCTGCTGTATTATTAAAATAAGTTCAGCTGCTCCTCAAAGATAAATTCTTAGAGGTTAATGTTATTTGACTGTATGTGGGGTGAGACTAACTCCGTTAAGATCAAGATCTTGAAGAATTGGGTAATAGCGTAAAAACAAAGAAATGAACAAACAAACAAAATCATGTTTCCAATACTCAAAAATTGGCCAGTTTGCTACAGTTGCTGTCGGCTTACCTTGTCTCCCACTTTGATATTCCTCTTCCCACTTGGACTTTAAGTCCCACCAGCAGCCAACAGTCACGCATAGTCAATTCGAACTTTTCTTCCAAGTGAGGTGCTAGAAAGCCTATTTTAGCTTGTAGCTTTAGGTTCTTAGAGTCAGGAGGACTTAAATGTTACTTTTAGGTTTATTAAAAAAAAAAAATAAAAATCGTGATTAAACGTGAGACTCACTCTTTTATATTATTGTCTATACTTTCATGAAAACTATTTACTTTTTTTTTTACTTGGTTATATGTTAAAATTCACACCCACTCCAACCCATATTTTTCATATATTTTTGTAATTCAAGCACTGATCAATGATTAACTCGTGATTTTTGTAATAAGTAAAAGTTACACAATTACTAATAAATTTGCCCAGCACACATTCTGAAAAGCACAGCTTGAATACTGAAACAGAGAAAGGATAACAGGAATATTTCCCTCTACACACACCACAATAATTAAAAGATTGTATGATTCCCATTTTATTGGAATAAGTTATATGATACAGTACAAGATTATTGAGTTAAGGTGCAAGCATATTTCAAGACAGAAAGAAGAATTTAAGATAAGCACTGCTGAATGTAAGGCCTACCAGTAGAGGAGCCTATCTGAATTGTGGACATGCAGATTTTTTGGATGCAGAGAGTAAATAGTCTGAAATTCATTTAAAACAGAAATACGAGAATTTCTTTAGTAAGACTGCCAAAGGTCAGTATATGATCTCTACTGATTATGCCTCAAACTATTCCCCTTCCCATGAAAGTTTAACATGTATTCTTTGACTATACAAGATTATAATATATTCCTACCCTGACAACATGCTGGTACCTACAGCTGCCCTTTCCCTATGTGTAGGATACCTAGTGAAAAATGGTAAAAGCATTCTCACTAACTGTAGTGCTCAGTCTGGTTTAGGCAAAGACTACCTGAGCAGAACATGCAGGAGGTGGGTCATCCACAGGTTACTTATGAATTTAAACTATATAGAATAGACCTTGCTATATTCTCACATGGTCACAATAGGGTCTTATATTAAGAACGTAACACATAAAAGAGCGTTTGGTCTGATTTGACCACGTTGGATCTGTTCATTCTCACACAGCTACAGGAAGTAATGCCTATAAAAGCTCAAATACATCCTCTGTGTGCGACAATGGCTTTAGATTAGTCCGTTTTAACAAACACTTACAGTTGCAGGGGTAAACAAACAGAACAGCTCCCCTTTTAACTGCAATATGGATCAATGTGTTGGCTTTCAGGGGAATTATTCACAAACATGGAAAACTAATATGTATAATTATGTCTGCGAAGGTTCTCAGTCATCCTGAACATTGTAGTCCTTTGACAATATGTATAATTAGTTTTCATGAGTGCATGTTAACCTGCAATAACTGTGTTTTTGTCCTGTCCTATTTAGACAGGAAAGAGATCCTTTATTGAGACCACCATGTTTTGCAAAAGCCTACAATTAAACAAAGGATAGATGTGTATAAATGATAAAATGCATTCAGAAGCATGAAGGTGAGTAGTTTGTATTTAAGTGGTTTGTATTTACAAATTTAACCTAAGAAGCTTAATTCTGTCTGATCAACACATGTGTAACACAACCACAGTGACAATGACGCAGTTATCAAAGATATAACTTCTGTCTCACCCACAGACTGCAGAGAACAAATGTTATTTTAAAGTTTTTCTAGAGCCAAAAACAAACTTATATTACTTATCAGAAAACCTGCTCAACAATAATGAACATATACATAAGTGATCTTTTTGACTCCTCCCTTCCATACTGGTATGTTTTATACAGCCACAGCGCACATGTTAAACTAATATGACTAGTGCAAGCTAAAATAAAGTCCCTATGCAGAAAAACCACTGCATTCTTGTAAACTTTACTGTGGGCTGAAGGTAGCTGGCCCTGCTCTCTCTCAGCAGAGAAACCAAGTGGTTCCCAGTGAAATGATTTTGGCAAAGGTAATAATATGGTAAAGGTAATAATCACTAAAAATGCTATTATAACAGTTTTCTCCCTGCATTTATGTTTTTAAATTATATGCCACCAAATGAATAGATCTGTTATGTGTGCCAGTTGTAACTTATTTTGTAGAATTATCAAATTGTATTTTTATGGGTATGGCTTTGACGTTCCCAAAAAAAGGCCAGTTTGGAGACTAAAGCAGCAGTCCCCAACCTTTTTTGTGCCATGGACCTGTTTATGTCCGACAATATTTTCACGTAAGGTGTCGGGGATAAAGACAACAAAATAAAACCAGTACCAGTATAAAAAAACAATACAAAACAGGATTTATTCATAACACACGTGAAAAGACCCAGGGAAACCGAGTTAACGATAAAAAAAAAAAAAAGATAAAAACCGATAAAAACCATAAATTTCACACCCGCGCCTCAACTCCCACGGCCCAGTACCTAACGACTCACGGACCGGTACCAGTTCATGGCCCGGGGGTTGGGGACCGCTGTTCTAAAGTATCTATGGATAACTTGACAAAAAACGTTTTGCATAAGAATCAAAATGGTAACTAAAGCTTACAGAGGCCTGAAGCATAACTCAAGCATAAACACATTACACTGCTTTTTCACCTTCATGAAACAAAACTGTGCATATAAAAAAAAAAAGAGTAAAAACCATGGTAACTGTAGGATGCAGATGCCTGAAGCATAAACACATGATAATGTTTATTCCCTTCTCGAAGCTCAACTTTGTGCATGCAGATTTAAAACAAGGGCTAAAGTGTAAGCTTACTACAAATTTCTTTTAAACACAACTAACAAGTTGCATTTACATTTATTTCCTTTACAGGTTATTGGCAAAATGTATGCCAGAGTAGCAGTCTCACCACTGAGAACAAAGCTGATAAGCACTTTTTCCCTGGTATTTGTGCATGGTACCATCTGACCTTCAGCCCACCAGTTGTGATTTTACCAGAAATAAGCACAAGTCTGTGATGTACTCCAGCATGTTTATGTTGTACATATTTTGCTTTCACTGTCTATTTCCTCACCATTTACATTCCTGAAGTGCTCAAAAACTGCACTTTACATTCTGCACATAGACACAATCACCACTGGAAGGTAATTATCTTGTGTTGTGTATTGTTATTGTATATTTGCTACACCACAACACTACAGTAAACCTGAAGGACACAGCCAGTGTTTTCTAAACCAGTTTTCAATGCCAGCTGGTTCTTGGTCTCCCTTGTGCTGCCAAACGATCAAACAACCGAAATTGTCCTCAATCTGGTCATTTAAGAAAAACATCTCATACATTTTTAATCACACCCCTAAAGATCTTTAAGTGCTCCTTAAAAAAGTATGTTTTGACCTACACACAATGTAGCAATGCACAGCAACATACTAATTCTTAGTTTTTTCTCTCATCTTTTTGATATTTTAACAAATGTTTTCATTTCATATTTTTTTCCCATTTCCTTTCCTCCTTCCTCTTACACCTGTGTGCAGTAGCAGGGGCAGCGATGATGTCTGCATTCTCCCAACATCAGCTGGTTGCATTACACAACTCCACCCAGCCAGCTGTATCCCATTCTCATGGTGAAAGTCATTATAAATGCTTTAACACACTGAGCAGAACTTAGAAATGAAAGAAATGTGAAACATGTTTCTTTAATATTCTGCCTTCTCTTAAATAATTTATTAAATCTTCAACGCAGTGATGTGACTTTTTAAAAGACGACAAAGAGGATGATTCAGATAGGCTCCACTACTCATTGTTCAACAAAAATTTATTAGCTTTACAGCTTTCACAAGAAAGATTGTTAAGTCTTTCTTTAAGACCATTAAACCCATAAAAAGAACACTTGTAGTATTAAAAGGTGTTTAAGGACTGCAATTAGCATTACCTGAACATGAGCAGAGACGATTCCATCTGGTACACTTTCCAACACTCCATTAACAGCTGCCTGATTGTTGATGTCTTTGGTAATATTCCACTCTGCAAACAAACAAAAAAAGTACAAAGTTTGTATATTCTTGCAGCAGGTGAATTTTGCTGAAACTCAAATAATGGCTAATTGTTTACCTGGATTTAGTGTTTCTACATCCAGCATACCACCTTCGCAATAGCTCTGCAACTCCTCAACTTTGACTTTATTCCAGGGGATGTAGGTAACTCCTCGCTCCACATCCCAGAACTTTTTGTGAGCAGGTTTTATACCTTTATTCAAGGCCCAAGCAATCTAGGGAAGAATGATGTTTGGTATAATAAAGTTATCAAATAACACTAACAACAACAACAAAAAAAAACCTACTACAAAACTAATACACAAATGGAAATTAAAAACATTGCATACCTTAACTGGTTTCTGATTGACTTTGTATGACCCCCTACTGAGTTTGTTCAAGGCTGTGTAGGCATCTTGCCTGTGAACCATAACAATATAGGCACAACCCCTTGGAGGAATCATCTGGACACAAAAGGTGAAATGCATTAAGATCATTGAAGCTTGAGTAAATCAATAATGTTTATAAGCATCTCTGACATGAATTGTCCAAACTTACATTGATGGACTCAATCTGCCCAAACTCTTCCAAAAGAGACATTACATCAGACTGCTGGGTTTTCTTGTCTAACTGTCCAACCCAAAGTGTAGTACTGCAAACTATAAGCAAAAAGACAGAATAACTAATTACATTAAAGATCCAGGCTTTTAGATTTTTTTTTTAAGCAAGAGTTCACACTTAGCTCTAAAATGTATTGACTTATATAACTCATGACTCCTGAAGCCACAGATTTTGTAAAGATGAATTTATACAAAAGAAATTATTCTAAGAAAATTACAATACATACCCTAGTAAACCACTACTATAGACTACTACTATATAAAGAAGTTCATTAGGTGTTCTGATGTACAAGAAAATAATCCCCATTACAAAATACACTTCACCAAAATAAATGAATAAGTAAAAAAAATATCCCACTGAGCTCACATAAAATAATCAAAATGTCACCTTAAACTTTCACTTTGTCTGCAGTGAATATAAAGCTTTATGGAGTTTAAAGATACTGCACATTTGAATCTCTTAAATTAAATCGGCTTCTCTCTTCTGGTTTAGACAAGTTGATACAGTAGCTGCAAGTGAAACTGAGTAGTGATTCCTGGAGCTTTATGCACGCCATCATCTGTGACATTTAGTCGTGTTTATTGGTTTGAGTACATACCACTGAGCGTCTGACTCTTTATGCTGGAAAGACCTTTTTGTCTGCGCTCTCTGTCCTTCTCTCTTTCACTCCTATCCTGAGAATGAGATCTCCAGCGCTGTTCTCGGGAGAGGGAACGCCTTGACCTTCTTGAGCGAGATGAAGATCTTGATCTTCTTCTCCTTGGAGATCTGAAATACAAAAGAATAAAACCAGTGAACACTGTTTCAAAAATAATCCAATTCCCCAGGCAAAAACAACTCTTTTCAGATGGAAAGAAATGACAAGATGACCAGAGTGTTTTGGGACTTCACTGCTTGTAATTTGTGCTCAATAATGCATTGAGGTTATTAAATACTTTCCTGGTCCACTATAATATGAAAAATATTTACATTTATTTAGAATTTTGGTAACTGTAACACATGTTTAAAGGAGTAATACAGCAATGGCTTTCTGATTTTGGCAGGGATAGCCTAAAGTTAGTATTGACCTTATTTCCTACACAAAAAGACTTTTCCATAGGCTTTCTCACCATCTCCAAAAATAACAGTCTATGGCTTTGGATGTAAAATACTGATGTTAGGCTATATAAACCACTGTCTCATGAATCATGACTCGTATACATGTAAAACAAGACAGATTTGGAGTATTCTATGGACTCTGACCCAAACACAATTATATTTTGACACAAGATGTAGAATTTTTTTCAAGGAATGAGAAAAACTATTCAGAGGTAGCCAAGAGAAAATTCTTTCTTCTACTTCACCCCAAATATTTTTGTCTAAACCTTGGCATTGACCGGAAAAATTAGGCAAATAAATTCACTGACTTTGAAATGAGGGCACCCGCAGCATAAAAACACAACCTTTCAGTTTTAGGGCTTTATTCTTGTGTCACTCTATGAACACTGAAATACACAACTCTCAAAAATCAATTTGCACAATTTTAACTGATGAGCAAAGTGGTTACCTGGAACTAGGGGTGGGCGGTATAAACGGTATATGGTAGAAACGATATAAATTTGGCCAACGGTAGAGATTTTGACCATACCGCATGTTGATGGTGGCATCAAGCTGCGCCTCTTTTGGTCGAAAGCATTGCAGCGGTTGCAAATTATGCCAGGCGACAGTAAAAGTGAAGAGGCGAATCAGTTTTGGAATATGGGGAAAGCCAAAAACTGCGCTACCTCCACTTCCATACCATTGATTCATTAATGCTGAATTCTCTTGCAGCTGCTCTATTCCCATGTTGTTGCAGTATATTAGAGACTAACCTCGTATTGTGGATGGATTATCTCAGTTGTTCTCCTAACTGAAGTTTGGTCCGTTTATAGCATCCTGCCATGTGATTGCATTTGTCCTTAGCCACCAGAAACCCTCATGTTAACTTTTATCGAGTGGAAAAAGGTTAGCTTCACTGTGCTAATGTCATGCTAACATAGTTGTTTTGCTAGCGATCACGTAGGACATCAGTATATACCAGCTAGTCCAACTTCAGTAACCCTACAGAAGCCATTGCTGTTTAGTTTTCTGTCTTCATATATGTTGGAAGTGATAGCAGAGCTGTACGTTTGAATTTTTTCAGAAATCTCTCGGTCAGAACATTGTATATCATGTTTAGGTGGAAACTAACTTCCTGATAACTTCTAACTCTGTTGAATTTAATAAATTCTGTTTTCATGGATGCCAGGATGTTAAACTTAATTGTTACACTTGGTAAAGCAGCAGCGCTGATCATTTTATTAAAGATGAAGAGTTTAGACAGCTTTTAACTCTCAGTGATGCTGCAGTGTTCGTTTGACTTTGGGACCTGAAGCAGACGGCGTTTTGGACCCAGATTACTCCGCGAGGCTCCTGACTATGGCAGCCGTAATGCTCCGACAATCCATCAAGCAGTGCGGCTTCGTAGCTTACCAAAGTCGTACGAAAACATTTTTGACAGATTTCTGCGTGTAAAATACGTTATACAGAAGAAAAGAATATATCGAGATATATATCGTTACCGCACATGCTTCAAATTATACCGCGATATGGATTTTAGGCCATATCGCCCAAACCTACCTGGAACCAGATCTGGATCTTCTCCCATGGCCTCTGTGCCTGCCTTCCCGCCTCATAGATAAATCTTCTCTTGAACTTCCCTTTAGGAGAATGACAACAAGACAGGTTTTTTGTTTATTTTCCACAGTTCATAGCATAGGCCAAAATAGAAATGTTCCTACCACTAACTATGACAAAGTACGTGTGAAACAAAAAGTTTACGTTCAAGACAAATGCTTACCTGGGATCGAGAGTAAACCTCATTTGTGGACTGATATCCATCTGGAATCATATGATGCTCAGTTTGACTCATTCCACCACTGTGCTGGATCGACAAAGAGACAGCCCCAGAAAAGGAAGTGTTAAAAAAAATAAATCTTAAAAATAAAAATCACCAAACAAAAAAAATTTTGTTTAGCATGACAGAGGGGGAAAAAAAAGCAATTTGATATATTTGCAAGAATATGAAGAGAAAATGTCTGAGAGGCAGAAAAGTAATCATATAAAACTGTTATAGACGGGTACCTTTATATCCTCAGTCTGACTCATCATACGCTGATTAATATCTGTGTTGGGCCCCAGACCAAGAAACTGGTTCATCACATTTTCAGGTCTGTTATGACAAAATACACACTCCATATTACAAACACATGTGGTAAATGTACTAAAGTAAAACAACACTTAACCTAACTGTGATCATAGGCATTTTTTGACTACAGACACTTACACATAACACATAAACCAGTCAATAACATGATCAAAAACATCTACATTCAACATGGGATTTTTAGTTTTAACTTTTGTGTTGTGTGCTCTGATTCAGTGGTGCACAAGTACATTTTAATTTACAAGAGTAATGGGCAACTTCAGCTGTATAAACTATAGCATTATGAGTGACAGTTTTGGTGGACACTAGTTGAACAACAGTGTGGTCAGCGTGCTCCTCCCTATACCATTAATTCACACACTCACTTGAGCAAGTATCAAAGTAAAAGTGCTTTCATTTTCAATTTCTGATATTCACTGCAATGCACTGTGTTTTGTCTCTTCCTATTTGGCTAATACTGGTCAACCACAAGATTACTCTCAGCGCTCAGGCTCTGCTACTCAGTAGGATGCAACCACAGACCGTGTGCTGTAGTCACACATGCATACACAGATATATAGCATGTGTGGATAATGTTGAGGGGAGTGATAAAATGTGCAAATAAAGCACAACCTTTTAAGTCAAAACAAGCAACATAGCCCACTATGCTTAAACCATTTCCGCACAAATATCTCAACACAAAGCACGGAGCATTCACCCGACGGCATGTACGCGGACATGCCGGGTGCTGAAGACAACATCTCACAGATTCTGAAGCTGCAGGTTTCGTCACTCTCCAACTAAAATTCATTGAACCAGCAGAAAAAGAATATCAAAACTACGCTTCACATTTGATAAGCATTGTCATGAATTCGCTCTTACTTTACTTCTTATTTCTTTCAGCCAGTGTCCAATCAGAAATCTCTATTTTCTGCATTATTTGCTTGCATATTACACACCAGTCTACCGTTGAGTACAGTGCTGTCAGCTGCTGGTTTTTGTTTTGTTTTTCCAAAAAATGACCTCCGACAAGAAAGCCTAATATCTGCTGTTCAATACCGAAGAAATTTCAACTTTTACAAATTGTACCAAACCACAAAACACTTAGCTATGTCTCTAATAAAACCTCTAACTTTGCTCTGCTTCACTTCAGCAGCATCAGGTAATGTTCATCTGTTGGTTCATGGTTTTCTTCAGTTTTTGATCTACTGAAGAATATTTTTAAGGGGGTTAACTTCTATAAAAAGCTACGGCAGCAAAATCTCCTTAATACTTTCCTCAGTTACTTTGACACAAAGGCATCTGCTGTGATGCTTACACCTCTGATGAAGTCTCACAAGTGTCAGCTTTGTTTTTATACATAGATTTTATAAATGGATATAAAAATATATGGATATTTACTGATAAATGATTATAATTATAATATTTCTGACGGAGTCAAAACGGAATTGAATCAAATCGAATCAGGATCTTGTAAATCAGAATTTAATCAGTTATAGAAATCAGTGATGATACCCAGCCCTACACACATGTGTAAAAGCACGAGTACATTTTCAGAAACTCACTGTGAGTGAATGTTGCCCTCAGTAGCCATTGTGTCTTCAGGTTCATCATCATAGTCAAATCGGTCAAGAAGTTTCTGGAGAAAAATATACAAAATGTTTTGAGGATAGGGACACAACTCCTTTTTGTCTACCCTAAAGCTGTTTACCAACCACCATTAAACAACAAAAGTGGAAATGAACACTAACAAGCAGGTTATATCACACCAATAAAATCCATATAACATGGTGAGATTAGATGGTGCTGTACAAATGGGACAAATATGCAAAGTCGACTGCAGCCATCAAAAAGTTTTGTATAGAATTTAGGAAAACAAGGCCCATTGTGTCTTTGGTTGAAATGCCAACCGCTTGTATTTATTAAACAATTATGTAAATGAGAGCTGTGCCAGTACCTCAGCTAATGAGCTTTTCTTTTCAGTGTGTGCACTGTATGCGTTGAGCTGGGCCAGTGGGATCTGAGGCTGTTTTGGTATGTTGTTTTCAGTGGTGGCTGCTAGGGTCTTATCTGCCTGCTGGATGTTCTGGAGCATCCTCTGCAACTAGAAAGAAAAAAAGGAAAACAAAAAAACAAACAAACAAAACAACAGGGGCCATTTAGACCTAACACAACATTAGTTAAACTGCTGGAGGACATAAACCACATTATTACTTACCTCCTGACCATGTGGAGACTGAAACAGCTGTGCCACAGCAGCTAAGGCATCAGGACTGGGTAGCTGGGGGACTGTAGGCATGACTGGAACATTACTGACAGGAGGCCGTGTCTCTGGTTGGGGCTCAGTAGGAACTGTTCAGATACAATAAAACAGCTTGTGTCTGCATGATGAATTAATACTAGGGATAGGAAGTGAGAATTGGTTCCCAATAGCTTAATTTCTTTGAATGTTATTCTGCTTGCCTAACAATTCCACATATTGGTTACACTTGCACTTCTGCTACAATCACCAGATTTCAGTTTGGATTTATTAATTTATTTTTTCCAGTACCAGGAGAGGAAAATAGCAGTGTAGTCTGTAGCATGGATGTGGCCATTACCTTTATTTTTATTGCTCAAAAAGACAAAAATTCAACAGTAAACTGCATACAAGACAGAAACAACTGAAACCACCTAGACAGACAACATGCTAACGTTAAGCTAGCCAAGAACAAAGAGTGATGTTAAAGGGCTGGGCAATGAATGCTGACCTCGGGCCAGTAGCCAGACTTACTTTTTTGAGTAATGACCCCAAAAATGATCACCACAAAGCAGGGAAATGACTCCAACGTGCACAGTTGTTTGACAAAGCATGCAATTAATTAAAATGTTGCTTAGCGATAGTGGTGACCCTCAAAACAGAGAGAATTAGCACCCAAGGAGAATCAATAAGTAATTGAATTGATAAGTGATATCGATAACTGAACTGGAATCGCTAAATTCTTAGGAATTCCCCCCTCCCTAATTACAACATAATTTACTCTCAGATAGTTAAAAACACTGCCCAAAGTTCCACTACCAGTTCTACTACCTTCCACAGCAGGGCGAGGTGCAATAACACCATTTGCCATATCCATTAGAGGCTGAAGGATGTCCATGTCAAACACACCATTCTTCTGCCACAGGTTAAGGACACGGACAATTTTAGTCTGAAAAAAAAAGGGGGGGGGGGGGGGGGGGGGGGAGAGAGAGAGAAAAATCTATGAGATTCTTTTTAAAGCATTTATTGTACTTATATAAATTACTTGAAACACAAAGTACCTTGTCATCCTCTGGGCAGCGATAAAGGTTTTGAAAGGTCTCTGTGAAGTTTTTCAAGAATCTTGGACCAAATACATCCTTGTCAACACCAAACTGATGGCGTGATTGGCGAACAATGGAATCAACCACATATAAACCAGGAACTTTTAACTCAGGCTTGCACTGAAAAGAAACAAAAGAAATTACAGTCCGCAACTGTAAAATGCACTTTTATCTAAACTTGGCAACATAGTAAAGATTAAACGGCTGAATAATACATACCTTCTTAATGAACTTTTCAACAATCTGGACAACGTGTTTGTAAAGCTAATGAGACAAAAAAAATATTTCAGTCACAGGATGACTATCAAAATGGTAGCATAAGACAAATAAAAACATGCTGTTTTGTGCTAAAAAAAAATAAAATTCTCATTTACTGCATGATTTCTGTAATCAGTCGAAAGAGTCATCAAACACTTCAACTACTCTTCTCAGCTGAAGCTTCAAAAACAAAAACAAAAAAAACCCCAAAACAAGTGACACCTCATTTTGCCAAGAGCAAAACTTCTGATAGGGTAAAGTAGAAAACTCAATATGCTTAAAATATATGTGGAATAATAATATTCACCTCCCCAGACCTATGACAAAACCGTTTGCTCATAGTGATTGCCTGATGTTTTTATTAATATCATTATTACTATTATTATTCACACACACAGGCACAGATATAGACTAATAGAGATATACATGTGTGTATATAAAGTCTCTACACTTAAGATATTATGATTATCATTAATTACCACACACACAACTGAAGCATTTTGTTTAAAAAAAATATAAAAAAATAAAAATCAGAAAGTTAATACACATAAACCTACAGTGTTTGTTTGTTAAGTTTCTTTGTGTAAGAACCACAACCTTGGGTTTTTTTCTAAATATTTGCTCATTATGCATGATGGTATCCAACAATAAAATTCACTTTACCTTGATAGCCTTGATGGCTGATTTTGTTACAGACATCATTTTAGCACGGGATATTGGCGGCTTCATGTCAATCATGGAGAACAACTAAGAGGTAATGAAAGAGGAAAAATGTAAAATTAGTTCATTTTAAAAGAGAACCTGGCATTCAATTATACTAGATATGTGGTGTCCTTTATAAAACAAAAGGACAAAATAATAATCAAATGTAGCAACAAATAGACCATTCAGTAACAGGAAAACCTCAAAACTAAAAAAAAAAAACAAAAAAAAAAGTCTTTAATAAAAGTTTGAAAATTTATATTTTCCCCTCTGGTGCTGTGATAAGTGGCAGCTTGTTACAGCAGTTCTCTTATATTTGCTTTTTTAATTTATTTGGATATAAAGTGATACAGTTGATTTTCCTTTTATGGAAGTCTAGTCAAGTCAAGTTTTGCAAATCTACTTTTGGGGTTTCTTCTCAGTGTACTGTTAACAATGGAGAATCTTTACCAGCTGATCACACTAGTTATTCTACTGAGCAAAGTGAAGACTGTCGTCCTCATGGTGACAGCAAGGTTACAGGATTTGATCTAAGTGGAGAGCTCAGAGAATGAAATATCAGGTCTGCTTAAGCTATCATCATGGTAAATGTGAGGTCCAGGGACAATAAAATAAATACAAGCTTGATGAGGTGATTAAAACCCAGAGACAACAATGAGTGTAATATAACTTTTTCACAGAGACAATGCCAGACTCACACTTCCCTGACCATAGTGTGAGTGAATCTGGCAGTAGGACTTTCTGAGCAGATAGTGATGTTAGTGCTGACACAGCAGTCAATCAAATGATCATATTTAAATCCTCTGTAGACTAACCTCTGCACCACTTACTGGACAGACAGCACAAGACTTTCTCTAACATTGGCTTCAGGTCTGTAGCTTTTTAAAATTTTACCAAATTATTCCCATCTATGAAATTGTGCTGATCTTTTTTTTTCTTTTTTACAGTTTTTACATTAATGTAAAGAGTTCAGTATCTTTTTTGTACAGAAAGTTTACTCCAACATGACTGTGTATTGTTAAATTTTATTTATTAATACTCTTTAATCATATCTATGCTTTAGTATAGTACTTAATTTAGTATAATACTTAATTTTCACCAACAAACCAACGCTGACACAACAATATGCAAGACATCACATAAACGGCCACTTGAGTTTTCTAAAGCTGCAACAAATTTAAAGAATACACAACTCAAAAGTGTTACTTAAGTGAGCTGATAATAAACACACTTCAAGTATACAAAACATTAAATAATCCAGTAGCCTTTATGAAAAGCTTTGCTTGCTTAACTCGTTGGAAGCAAAAGTAAATATCCGAACACCTTTAGGCTAATGTGTTAACGACAGCTGTATTTCACTAATTCTACAAAAGTGGCGTATGTCCCTACAACAATCATTGATGGCCTGTGCATCTTTATAAATAAAGTAGAGTAGGGCTAAGTTAATAATTAAGCTACATGATTACTCAAAGGCCGTCTAGGATTAACGTACTAGCATCAAACTACAGTTAAGCTAATGCTTAGCAGATACAATGTTTACGTTGCAACTGGACACTAAGCTGGCATTGTCCCCATGGTAAATAAATAATAATCACTAATATTAAGTGTCAAATAAGAAAATAACTGGCATTCGTTAGCTCTGGCATTATATTTGCTTTTGGCTCGTGGGACTTAAGTAAAACATGAAAAAACTTTACCTCCATGTTGAAGGCGTTCACTGCATCCATAACGACTGGTTAATGTTGAAAGCCAACTGACTAGTCTTTATATTTGATTACTTTACCTTGACCATAACCACGCGCAGCTTCACCTAACTATAGCATAACAACCACGAGCATCGGGAAGCTTTATTTTCCTTTCGACGTGGACTAACCAAAGCTCAGCTAAGCTAAAAACTGCTGCTAGCTTAACGGTTCCACCCTGTAGACAGCGCCTGTGATGTCACGAGGTAATGCTGCCTTCACAGTTATCGGAAAATTTGGCGTCTCCGTATGTTTCTACAAAAATCGTTTGGATGACTTTTGGAAGCATTTTACTAAAATTAACTGATTTTCGGACCTATCATGCAAAGGCAAAATGAGTATTGTTCTGAGTTAAACTGTTCATAGGGAATTTATGACTGAATCCACAGTAGACGATGAGAAGTGACAACTGTAACAGGTGAAATTCCCACAACCTGTCTTGTGGGGTAATGCACTTTTGGCCCGGCTTTAGATAAGTCGCAGTTTATGGGAAAACCTTTGGAATGACGACCATGTGCCCAAAACTGTCAGTGTGAATACCTAGTGCCCTTTATAGACGAGAACAACTGTCCACAATCAAACAATTTCCAGTGTCATAAGTTCAGCACGACTTATTAGAGCTGGGTTCTTTAAGTCCCTGTGTACTCTACATATTTCAGCATGTCTGCTCCTATTTTTTAACATAACTAAAATAAAGATGGAATTATATGTACTTATTAGCAAACTGTTAAAAATAGCATCTAGTATACTGATTTTTTTTTTTTAATTTCCAATGATTTTATAAAGACCAGAGCCAATCAAGAAGTTGTTTGTAATTCAGCACGAAGCACAGCAGGCGGCGCTCATGACATGGAGTTAAGCGGCTGAAATGAGCGAGACACATTTTATTTTGGTTAATACCGTATCAATGTTGTGTGAAATAAAAGACACCGTGGAGCTATTTTTTTCTTTTAGGGAATTTTCTTTTGCTTATCGATTTATCTCATCAAGCGTCTTGCTAATTCTTACAGTCTTATGACGAGTTCTGGATTTACGACTATATGCCTTTCCTTGATGGCACCCATTCGATAACGAGACATTAGAATTGAATTAAACCAACGACAGAAAAGTGCACGATTTGATAAGAAGGGACTGGTTTGTTTAAAGAGGAGGCTGCTGTTACAAATTCAATGCAGCTAGCTTCATGCCTGAAACTAAAATGTCGGATATCGTAAAGTGACTCATGATGCTGTAACGTCCCTAAAAAAAACAAAAACTAATTCGAATCTAAAATTCTAAGTGTATAGTATCTGAAAACACAATGAAAATTCAATTGCTGGGTTAGAGCTCCATGAGATCCCATTAATTCCTGCTGGCGCCCCACGCCCCCCACCCGATGGGGGTGTCTGAAGAATAAAATCCACAAAATCTCTTATAGCAGGGGTGTCAAACTCCAGTCCTCGAGGGCCGGTGTCCTTCAGGTTTTAGATCTCACCCTGGGTCAGCACACCTGAATCAAATGATTAGTTCATTACCAGGCCTCTGGAGAACTTCAAGACATGTTGAGGAGGTAATTTAGACATTTAAATCAGCTGTGTTGCATCAAGGCCACATCTAAAACCTGCAGGACACCGGCCCTTGAGGCCTGGAGTTCGACACCTGTGTCTTATAGCAATTACATTTATAGGTAAAATATAAAGTGCATGGAACTTAAAAACATCGAGCGCAGAACCAGAATGCCGCATTTCTTGAATGGCTTTATGTTGCCCCCTTGTGACCAAACCTGCAAACTGCATCCAGCCTTTAAAATACAAAACGAGTAGTACTGACAGAAGAAACAGCTGGACTTGAATCGCTAAACACACACGCGGGTGAGGATTTCACGGATATTCCTCTAAGACGATTCATGGTAGAAATAGCAGTAAATGGCTATTATTTTCTTTAGCTGATTTTTGTGAATGAGACAGTAACACGTTCCCTCTCAGATGGCTGGAATGGAGAACTCTACCAGCGGGATTATATATGAATACTATTATGATTACCTGGATCCCGTGATTGTGGATGAGAGAAAGTTAAAGTACTATAAATGTAAGTTGTTTATTTTAACGCTTTACATAATTGTTCTGTCTTGCTTTTATTACACGAAGATAACACATTTTCTATTCTCCTCCCAGATTCCGTTGTTATAATATTTTGGGTAGTCGTCATTACCTTTGTGGCATGTCTTTTTCTCACTTTGAATCTACTGTCTCGCAGTGGAAACCTACCAAAGTAAGTATAAAGGTCAATTGCCTTTAATGCCTTTAAAGTGCGTTTTCTAACTGAAACATGTATATGCGTTTCAATATGCGTAATCCCTAAAGGGCTGCTCATACTTAAAATTGTCTTGTTGTCTTTGCAGGAATCACACGTCAACTAATTCACTAGAGACTCGATCTTTATGAGAACATAGTGAAAAACGGAGGGGATGGACTCAAATTCAAAATGTGATGATAAGGTGCAACAGCACTAATGAAATTTAAAATGAGAAGAAGTGACCATCATTCTTAACATCTCGCAAGATCACTGCAAAGTTCAAGGCTTCCTTAACCATTAAAAAAATGTTACGTAACAGCTGCTTTGAGCTTTAAACCACTGTGTGTGTGTGTGTGTGTGTGTGTGTGTGTGTGTGTGTGTGTGTGTGTACATAAGAACAAGGACAGCGAGAGTATATTAGGCAGCTTTGCTCCTTCCATTTTCATTTTAGTCCCAAAACTTTCTGCTCAAAATTTGTACATACAGTACTTTGGAAAAGTTCTGAGCCACCTCTCATTTCTTTGCATTTTACTAGGTAAATGGGAGCATGTAAACATACAGGGACATACAGTATACAAGGCAAAACAGACTTTGTATAGTTCTAACAAGTTTTAAAGTCACCTTTTGTATGACTGACTTTTTGTAGTTTCTTTAAGAATTCTTCAGGAATGGTTCTCCAAGCTTCTTGAAGAACATTTAAAGCTCTTCATTGAGGTCCAAATCAATCCACAACTTTCATTGTGTTTTTTCAGTGTTTTGGGATCATTGTCATGCTGAAAAATGAAGTTGTTGCCAATCAAACTCTAAAAGTACTTTACTGTGTTAATGACAAGATGTCAAATACCACAGGCTGAAAGGCAGCCCCAAACCATGACAGAGCCTCCACTTAAAAAAAAAAAAAAAAAAAGGCTATAGACACCCACTGTTGTACCTCCTCCGTACATTTCCACAATGGTTTGAATGAAAAATTTTACATTTGGATTTATCACACCATAAGACCCTTTGCCACCGATTTTCAGGAGTTCTTGTGTAACTTGTCACACCTCAGCCTTTTCACTTCATTTTCCTTCCTTAAGAATGGCTTCTTGCCAGCAACCCTTCCACTGAGACTATTTCTAAAGGTCTTGGTGAGCAGTAGATGAACAAAACTGAAGGTTTAAATGCATCTCACAGGTCCTGCGTCACGTCATTTGTTGTTTTTTTCCCCCCGTTTTGCATGAACATGACTAAAAATTACTAGATTTCTGATTCCTTGCAAGCAAAATATGAAGACGTGTAGGGGTGGCCCAAGACTTTGGGACAGTACTCTACATAAAAATATGAACAAAAATCTTAGATGTCTTATTTTGATACATATGTCCTTAGTTTTATACTAAAGGAAACAATGTCAAGAATTCCACCTGCAAACAAAGCATAGCTTAACATAAGTTATGCTTCCATCCACATGCTCTTCCTTCTTTGTGACTTCCCAATATAAGGACAATTAATACGCACAAAACCAGAAGTACCAATTATTTTTAAAGATACAATTTAAAATTAGTCTTTTGTCAAGTTGTTTGTTATGTTTAGACAACACTAGTTTATCATTAAGTGAATTTTCTTTATACTTGAATGATTCATAGGTCAGAATTAGGTGGCTTAACAAAAGATATTCCTATAAAAATATCAGGTACAAGGACTGGACTGAAAATGAATAATAAAGCAGCAAATTTCAAAATAAAAAACGGTGATTGAAGACACACACACACACACACACTTGCAGGCACACTTGAGGTTAATGAGTTTAAAATAACGTTCAAATTGACAACAGATTTGTAAATCAACATTTTATGACAAGACGGTTTTACAAAAGTTTACAAAATATTTTAAGTCTATTTACAGGAAATAAATGCAGCTGAACAGAAGTATGTGAAGTCTCATTTGGTCTATTTTAAAGAACACATTAAGTGTTCACATATAATTTATATATTCAACTCTTCATGGTGATGATGTCATTACAGATGGCTCTTATGTCTACTTTCTTTTGGGACGATTTCACTTTCTTGCACTTGGCTCCGGTCACCAAACTGACATGAGACAGGAAGAGATCAGCCGATGTGGCTCCACTCCACACCTCATGGATGTACAGTGACAGCAGAGACAACCCTGCTTCTGGAAACAAGAAAACAAGACATCAAACTCATTTACAAAACAACCTATTAAAACTTATTGTCACTTTGGGACTTTAAAGATACTGAAAAAGAAAATGTAAACATGTATTTACTATTTTCTTCTATATTTAAATGTATATTTTTACGTACGATGGATTCTACATCACGATTAAAATATGTTTGACAATATATATTATTACTGTAGGCTTTCTTTTTTTAGTTCATGCTTTGACAAATGTGGCAAATACAGAGTATCTAATCAATGTAGAGAATATACAGTTGAATTCATAACTTCATTTTGTTAAAAAACACCAAATATAGAATATTCAACCATTTCTTAGACCACCTGTCAAAAAAAAGAAAAGAATATTTAAGAAATCTCTAAAACGTGTTTAAAACTAAATATTATGCCATTTATTAGGCAAAATCCTTTGATCCTAACAGGAGTTGTCATTCTTGCTGGCATTGCAATCTCTTTTGTTACTAAATTAATAGTTTCCAGCTGTTCTCTTTGTTTGTGCAAACTATCTCTGAAGGATTCAAGTCTGGACTTTGACATGATCAGACCATCAGTCTAAATTCCTTTTTCTTAGTCAAATAGTTTCTGCACAGCTTTCAAGTATGCTTGGGGTCATTGTCCTGTTGGTATATGAGCCAAACAGTTTCTGTGCAAGAGTTTAAACTTAGATTCGTCTCTCCAAAGTACCTCTTTCCAGTTATCTACAGTCTACCATCTGTGTTCTTTGGCAAATCCGAGATGTTTCTGGATGTTTACAGGCCCCAATAATGTCTTTATACCAGCAGCTACTCTTCCTTTTAAGTCTTCTTTATTCAGTTGTCTGAATAAATTGTGGAGGTAATTGTGGAGACCTTCTCAGACTGATCTAGAAGCATTTATCTCTACTTGAAGATCAACACTGGTTTCCTTCTGTCTCTAGTACTTAAAATCTTAAGTTGATTCACATCCACTTCTGTAAGTTTTCATTTTCTGCTTCATTTTCTTCCTCTGGGCCTTTTCGTGAATACCAGTTCAGCAGTTGACTTCAGGGCATGCTCGACCTCACTGTGACAATAATTTCTGTATTTCCCTGTTTGTCTCAAAGACCATGCAGCACCACGAAGTGCAAACTTTTTCCTTTTCCTTTTCAGCGAGTTCTCAACATTTCACCGTTTCGAGGACAAGTGAGGAATTTCAAACATTTTTATTCCCACATTTGAGCTTCTCTGAGGAGTCAGAAATTAATCATTTAACCAATAAAACTATTTTTTTCTCTTCTGGAATGCAAGTAAGCAACTCTAATTTATCATCTTAATAAAAATATAAAAATGTGCTTTACTATTGTTCCTTCCCTTTTATAAACCAGTAATTTTGAAAAGCCATGGCTAATAACAATAATTGTATTTAAGTCCTAAAAATATCATTTCAGTTAAAGATATTTTGCATACTGGCAGATTAAAAATGACAAAATAAACGATTCTGGTAATTACCAAAAGTGTAAAAGCAGTATGCTTTTGCCAGGGCTTCCATCTTTTGTAAGTAATTATGTTTGTTAATGTAACTTTCCTGCAGCAGCAGCAGCAGCAGCATTGTGACATCTAGGGACCGGGACAATAATCTCAATTTTAAATCCTTTCATACTATATATGTTAACACTACATCCCACTTGTTTAACTGAGATAACTCATCAGTTACAATTTCAGAATGAGGGTTTGGAAAAAGTAGCAGGCTCTTACCAAGTCTAGTCTGATCATGTGTGGCCTCTGGGATGCAAGCAGAGACAACTGCCTGATGCAGCTCTGGAAGGTTGCCTTGGATCTCTAGCAAGGAGATCATAATCTTGGTGAAAAGCTGTAAGGTTTCTGCTCTTGCTGAAATGCTGGAGTGACAGTGAGCTTCAAAGGCCTGATGGTAGAGCCGAAGGAGGTCCGCTTTCAAGCCAAGATCAAGCAGTACAACATCCACAATTTTTGTGTGTTTGATCACAGCCTTTTCAAGCCAGAGCAAGAATTCTTTTGCCCTGTTTTCATCATACGCGTCCTCCACCAAGCACCTCAGGGACCACTTTGTAACCAGGTGCGCAGTAATCCTGGCCAGCCAGCTGGGATCCAGCTTGTCTGTTGGCAGAGCTGGCTGGGGTTCACAGAGTTGGAAAGCAGGCTCCCAGTGAACAAAGATATTGGTGAGGTAAAGTTTACACTCTGTCAGAAGACTCTTATCTTCATTTTCGGTCTCTGTGTCTTCTGCCAACTTTTCTTTTCGCACATAGACGTGGGAAAGGGAGCTCTTAACTCGGGCCTTATCCTTTCTCATCCCTAAAGAGGAATATGGACAAAACGATATACAATGTGACAATGCAAAATAACAAAACTCTAAATTTTCCACTTCTTTATAAACATGACACTTGTTAAGCCTGATTTTTATTGCTGTTCTTTCGTCAGCCGTTCCTTTGCATTTACTTTTAACTCTAAGGCCAAGTTTCTGAGTTTGGCTGCAAATCAGGCACATTCATAAAACCATATAAATATCAAATATGAAGTATCTACTATTTAGAGATAGCAAGTAGTTATCAAAGCTACACAAAGTAAAGATATTACAAAGTATCTTAATCACAACTGCAAACATGGGTACAAAGTGGGTCATACCACATTTTTATACCAGTTAGTTTCATTCAAACACCTCATATATGTTTATCATGTTCATGCTGTTAAGTTTCAACTGGTAGTTTTTTTAATTAGCTGTTTAAATAAGGCTTGTTTAGGGTTGAAAAATGATCAGTATCTCCTTTTCCATTATGGGCTTGGAGGGTGTCCATCAAAGACTACCGTGGCAACTGTACAAGATTCTCTGTATGTTAGAATTTGTTAAAAGCACTCACCCATCACCTCCTTCACTTTGTGCTTTTCTGACAAGGCTTGTATTTGGGTAAGAAGTTCTGTATTGTGGGACGAGGAGGCCCAGCAGTGAAGCAGAGCGAGGGCTTCGGTGCAGGACAGAGGCTGTGGCTGGAGCGTGAGCCGGTCTGCCTGTTTGCTTACATGGAGAGCAGTCGCACGATGCTTCAGCACAGAGCAAAGAGTCTGTAGAAACAAGCTGAGCTGAGCAGCCTTCAAACCCAACCTGTCAGAAGGAGATGAAACAATGACATCTTTCATCAAAAGACAGTTAACATTTACTGGACATCTTAGGTTTCATCACTGCACGTGTGAATAAAAGTTTTGGGTAAAGTGCCCGAGGTGTGGACTTTCTAACAGCCCTGAATGATGGATGAGACACGTTACCCGAGATGTCTCGTGATAGTTGACGCCACACATAAGAATTCACTGATGAGTGGCGGAGGAAGACATTTCACAAAGCTCTGAGGTTTCTCCTCAGCAGATAAGGAGGTCTTTGCTTCATCCACCTGCTTCTCCTTCTGCCCGAGGGCCGTAAACCACAGCACATGAAACAGATCGATGATGGCGCACAGCAGCTGCCAATCCAGATTCCTGTCAATTAAAAACAGACATATGTAACAAATATGTAACTGATGAAAATCATCATTAAAATATCAAAATAAAAATTTAAATATCAAAATAAAGAACCAAAATTTAACAGCAAACCTTAATTTAAGGCTCACCTTTTTTCAACTATTTGCATTATCCAGGTTAGGAGCCCAGAGGTCTTGGTGAGGTTATGCGCCGCTTTGGTCACACGAGCAGCCTGACACAACACCCTGATGATCTGTGCCTAAAAAGTGAGAAATACATGTACGTGATATTCTTATTTTTCCTGTTTGTGTACATTTCAGAGAATCACGCACCTTATCCTCAAAAATGTGTTCGTTTTCAGAACTTTACGGTGGTACTTTCTGATCTCTTTCTTCATTATGTGAAGGATTTGGCTCTATAACCTACTAGTGTAATGAATAACTATCTTATTATTGGTGTTTTTCATTATACGCAGTAATAGCTGAGTAATGTGTAGTCCATTCTGCACAGAGTTGTTATAGTTTTTCTATTTTCTAGTGAGTTTTTATCTTGTTTTAAATTTTTTTTAAATTCATTTTAGCTTCAATAGGTTTCCAGAGTGGGTTTGCTTGTTTCAGGTTAGTTTTCAGTCCTCAGACGTCAAATGCTGATGGGGTATTGTCGTCACCTCACCCGGGACGAATAAGTGTGAATGCGATAACTTGAGAATGAGGTGAAGTATGAGTTCAAATCTCAGTGACCTCGACCTCAAATTCAGAGGTCAAGTTTTCTGAAAATTCTGTGAATGCGTTAACTCAAGAAGAAAGTCACCTAGGATTTTCATATTCATACAATAGGTGCATCTACTAGGAGGCTGAGGGGCAGCACTGGTAACCGCTAGTATTTTTATTATTTGAAAATGTTTAGTTTTACTTTAATTTTTATCAATTGTATCAGTTTCAGCGTTAGTTTAAGTCCTTTTCTTTATTAATATCACAGCAGTTATATGCTAACGGTAGCATTTAGTATGGCTATTACAATAAAAACAACTTTTTCACATCCATAGTCACAAAAATTGATCGAGGGCTCATGAGACAACTTAATTATATTAAGTAAATAACAAATTGTGCCAAACTAACATTAATACTAAAACTAAGGATATTTCTTCTATATTTTTATTTTAGTTTCAAACATTTCAAGTTCAAAAAGATTATTTCAGTAGTTTTTGTTTTTTAAACAATCTGTTTTTATTTTTACTTTAGTAAACTATAATTTGTTTTCATTTCCAGTTTTACATTTTATGTTTAGCTGTAGTTAACTATAATAACTTTTGTTCTGCATGCAAACTAATTTTCTAATCTTTTCGAGCCCCAAAAACAACAGTTTCCTGAATCCACCGGGTACAGCATGATGTTTTCTTTCCTTCTCATCACACAAAATAAGTTCCTGGGTGTGCAGAGAGGCAAAAGCAACTGCATTAAGTTGGCCCCAGAGATCCACCTGAATAGTGAACTCCCCCAAAGCTGGCAGCAAAGGGGTCAGATTTTAAGTTTGCTAGAAATGACTGAAATCACAGCAGCTCATTTGCCCCCGATCTCACCATATTCTTAGCATCCTCCTCTATCACACCAACCCTGTACATGTCCTACTTTAGTACATCCATAAACCTTCTATTACAGAAGTAACTATGAAATAGATTCAAGGAGAAAGCACATGTCCTAAAGACACAGGATGTTTGACATCTAGAACATAGTGGGCAAACAGATGGATAAATTACTGTTTGAACGACGTGGTAATGTGGAAACATTTGAGTGTACCATGAGTCGTCTGAAATGGTTTTCAACCAAGAACCAATTAACCAGCAAATCCTAATCTTATTCTACGTAGAATCATATTATACACGTGTGAAACTGGTTGCTGTAGGGGTTGAATTTAAGAACACAGACATCAAGTCTTGCTTAGAAAGAAATTGATAGCATGGTAAATATTTTGACACAAATCTAAGCCCTTGGAGGAAACTATATCAGTGAGAGCATATTCACATAAATCAGCAAGAAAGACAAGCTCGCTGTCATGCCAAACCTTGAACAGTCACAGATACAAAAATGCTGTCAGGAGAGAGATTAGTGAGACAAAACAAACCATAAAGGCCCTGGTTGGTCTGAAAATGTCAATATATCACCCAATAGTAATACAAAAGTTTGAAAGGCTCAATCTTCCTTTAGATTTAACTTTTTTAGGACATATTGTCTTGATCTAAAATGAAGGTTTCTTCAAAACTCAACTAGAAAAAATGGTGACAACTACAGACAGACAAGCGTGTACCTGGAAGTGTTCATCACACAGAGGGCTGCTGCTGAAGCCTAAAAGGATCTGAAAGATGCCTTGCTGGTTGCACAGGTCATAGCAGTGTCCATCTTTCATCCCTTGCTCCAGCACGCTTAGAATCCACTCACGTTCCACCTTGTGCTGCAGAAAGAAAGAAAACACAAACAGTCACGACTCCCACGTCTTTCAACCCTTCACAAAAACGGATAACAGTCTAAAAAAAGGCCTGAGCTAAGCAAACAAACCGATAAAGGTTGCTCATCCAAGAGGAGTTTATTTGGATAGTCATTTAAGTTCAAGGAAGCGTCACCAATCATGTTTAACACCAGACGGCACCAGAATACAAAAACAGTGTTTTCACCAGTTTCTTTACCTCCAAGTCAAAACTGTAGAAAAGCTTAAAAAACTCAGGGACTCTTCTGAAGTCCAAACTCTGGTGGGATAGCAGAAATCTGTTCAGCACCACGTACATGTGGTCCTCTGGGAAAAGCGAACAAACATGTGAAGGTCAAGGATTCTTTTGTTATTACAGGAAACGGTAGATAGAAAAACAAGTGCAAACCATGACTGTGATTCTTATTCAGGATAGATTAGCCTAAAACCTACTTTCAACCTAAAAAGCATCTCTTAGTAAATAATAAGAGTTATGTCAGCAGAAAGATATTCAAGTTTTCAGGGTTACACACCAGGTTTGAGCATCTGCTGAGCCACTTTGGTGATGTAAGTGGTCATGACAAATGGGAGTCTTTGATTCTGTTGCTGAATTCCATTTTTTACCATGTCCATCAAGTAGAGCAGCTGTGAGACAAAAACAAGCCCGTCAGTGTTTCCAAACACACAACATTTACACACACACACATAAGATGTCTCTAATATTTACCTGTCTCTTTTCTCTGAACTGAGCACCCTCCAGATGTTGGTAGAAGCAGCTAAGCACGTGGTACGCTGCCGCCCTCACCTTTGGATCATAGCTACTCAGAGCCATTACAGTTACTCCAAGAGCGTGGCTGGATACAAACTTCAGGCAGTCAATAACACATTCTGTCAAAGAGGAGGAAATACGCAACAGATATAAGAAGTGATAATTAAAACTAATTATACTGAGTGACGACAACCAGTGAAATATGATACCTGGCCGCAATATGGCGCTGAACAGAGGCAACAGAAAACACGGATCATACAAATTCCCAAGGTCTTTCACTTTATTATTATTGTAGAGTGGCTCCGTGCTTTCCTGAGAGAGGGTAAGAACATGTACATTACACAAACATATAATGCAGTGTGTCATTTACCACTAATTGACACCGATCAGGCATAACCTTATTTTTTGCTGCCAGCGCAGCCCTGACCCGTCTGGGCATGGACTCCACCAGACCCCTGAAGAATCTGGTGGAGTCCATGTTAGCAACAGATCATTTAAGCCCTGTAAGTTGCAAGGCGGGGCCCCATGAATCAGACTAGTTTGCCCAGCACATCTTACAGATGCTTGACTGGATTGAGATCTGGAGAATTCAGAGGACAAGTCAAGTTTCAATCTTGTTGTTGTGCTCCTCAAACTACTCCTGAACCAAAGCATTTGTGGTGCATTATCTTGCTGAAAGAGGCCTTTTTCCATGAAAAACTGTACATGGTCTGGAACAATACTTAGGTAGGTGCTACGTGCCAAAATAACATCTAAATGGATGGCAGGACCCAGGGTTTCCCAGCTACAGATTTCCCAAAGCATCAGGCTGCCTCCGGTGGCTTGCTTTTTTCCCCATAAGGCATCCTGGTGCTAGGTGTTCCCCAGGTAAGTGATGCAGCTAGCCATCCGAGGTCCAGTTGTGATGCTCATGTGCCCATTGTTGGTGCCCCCGACAGCATGCAGGGTCAACGTGGGCACTTTGACTGGTCTGCAGCTGTGCAGCCCAATACACACCAATCTATGATAAACTGGGCATTCTGATACCTTTCTATCAGAACCAGCATGAACTTTTTCAGGAGTTTGACCTATAGACGTTTATCTGCTGGAACGGAGAACAGGGACCAGGGATCAGAATTTGGCCCTTGCTAAAATCCTCAACTGCCAATTTTTCCTCTTTCCACCAAATCAACTCTAAGGACAAAATGTTCACTTATTCCCTCATTGATCCCACCCACTAACATACGGCATGATAAAAACATAATAAGTTTTATTCACTTCATCAGTCAGTGGTCATAATATTATGCCTGATCGGTGTAAATCTGAAAAGTAAATATTCTGTTAAACATTAACCTGCGGGATGATTTTGCGCTGCTGTGGAAAGTGTGCAATAGTTTGCAACATCTTGTCAGGTTTGAGGAGAGCCAACAGGTCATCTGAGCTGGTCTGCTTCCACAGAGAAGCTCCCAGGCTTTTACTGGTCTTGTGGTGCTCCACTGCTGTTGGGCCCCACAACAATGACCTGCAGTTGAAAACTCACACTGAGTTTTTGTATTAAACAAGCACACTTCTAGCATTTAGAACATAAAAAGATGAATTCAACCTACTGGAACTTCAGCAGGCTGACTTGGTTTCTTTCATATTCCTGAAGAAGCAGCAACAATTTTTGATCTGCAAAACAGAAGAAGATATAAGAGGATAAGACAATAAAAACGCAAAAAAAGAAAAAAGAAAACAGGTTTTCTTGTTTTACCTGAAGTACTCAGCGTAGCTCCGTATGCTCCCAAAAGTACAACAAAATGATTGATGTTGCAGACACTCGGGCTTTTCTTCACCAGACAGAGTAGGAGGAATACCAACTCTTCTAAATTGACAACAAATGTGTGTTTTTGTGATTAAATTGTGATTTGGAATCTTTAAAAAAAAAAATCTTTATTGCATTGTACCTTTAATCTGGCAGCTGTTAGCCTCTTCAGAGTCCAGCATGGTGGGCAGGAACAGAGAATGGCTGGAGATCATTGTGTAAAGAGTGGGTAAAGGTATCAGGTCCTTTTGAACCTCAGTGCCACAATACATCACTTCCAACAGGCTGCTCAGAGTGTTCAGGAAGTGGTGATCTCTGTAGCGATATCTGAAAGATTTAAGAATATTTTACAGTCACTCAGCAAAAGTTATGAAACATTAAATAGCAAAATGGATTTAAATAGATAACCTACTTTAGTCCATTTTTGACAAAATTGTTCCACTCAGATGCAGTGATGTCTTCTTTGGATATCTGTATAAAGAAAGTAAGTTAGGAAATGCAAAAAGTTTAAAACTTACAAAATGTATGCGTGAAGTAAACCCACTAGCACTCGCTGTAGTCTTTTTAAGATGCTGTGCTCCTGCTCTAATGGGGAAGTAGCCTGATCTTTCGAGTGACTGTAAGAGGCAATGAGACACTTGATAGCTGCAGTGGCGACAGACTTCCTCCATTTTTCCTGTTCTTCTGGGCAATCAGCCAGCTTGTCACTGATAACATCTACTAGTTGCCATCTGAAAGAGCAAAGAATATTCATCAAGTAAGTTTTGACAGGATCATTTATTTATTTTTTGTAGTTTTGTAGTGCGACTATAAATTTCACCTTTCAAAACTGTCCACATTTTGAAGAGCACTGGGAAGACTGTTGATCAAATCCCCGATGTCCTTGCTGTTTGCAGAGAGCTTTATCAAACTGCCTAGAGTTTCCGTAAGCTGGGCTCCGGACTCTTCTGTCAGGTTTCCCAGAACACACTGGGAGAACTTGGCGAGTAACCCTTGCTTCAAGGCTTTCAAAATGTCTTTTTGCACTATGAAACAGCAGCAACCAAGCATACCTCAATTAGTATATATAGCAATACGAGATAAAAGAGTAACAATTATTTGTTTCAGTACGTACCATCTTTGGGTCTGGCTGGGTCCTCTCTGCTTGCCACACGTAAGTACATATTAATCAGTGGAAGGAAGGCTTCCGATTGGTCAGAAAGCTTCTCCATGTTTTCAGGTTCAAGACACCACATCTCAAACCGGAGCCGGTGAGTGGAGCAGTTCTGCAGCAGGAGAGAGCTGATAGCCAGAGAGTCTGAGAGTGGTCTTTGGAGACAGTGCAACAGCACATCTGTGTGGAGGAGTTTTGCACTGCTTGGCTCACTGGATAGAAACTGGAGCAAGAATGCCTCCAGTGCAGGCTTGGAACAGGACAGCAGCAGGGTGCCCAGACCAAAGAGGTGTGCCTGTGTCAGAAATGTGCCATGGTCCTGGGAGGCCGTATATTTACACTCTGTGAGGATCTGTAGAGCTGCCTGACCGTAAATGCTGAGCTCAAAATTTGCCCCCTTACTGCTACTGGGGGAGATGAGGCTGTTGTGTGGGAGGAGAAGCAACTTGGAGACAACTTCCCTCAAATTACCGGAATCCATGTAGTTGTGCAGAGACAGGAGGCCCTGGAAAGTTCTGGAGTGTTTCTTTGCCGGTTTAGAGCCCTTCTCCACCAATTCCTGAAGAGCAGCTCTTTCTAAAGCTCCCATGTAGCTCCTCAGAAGCTCTAGATGATTTAGTTCTTGAAGAACAGGGGCACAGAGCTTCAGGAGGACCAGAATATTATCTGTCATCAGTGAACACAAGTGCTTAAGTCTGACAGGGTTTAGAGAGTGAGGAGGCATGGCAGATAGCTCCAGAGCCAGAAACCACTGCTCCAGATATGGATGCTTGAAGACGGAGCCAAGAGCTGAAAGAAGGATCTAAAGAGAGAGAGTTTCATTAAAAAAAAATCCTTCCCTCCAAAAAAGGAGAATATTGCAAAGTCTGAAAAAACACAGTAAACGCATTATTTTTCTAACCTGCTGAATATTAACTTCAACCGTGGAGGACTGGTTAAGTTCCAGAAAGAGGTCTGGTCCTTCTTGGCATTTCTCTACAGCTAGTTCAGAGTTTTTTGCCTCCTGAAAGCCTTGGAGCTTGATCACCATCTTTTCGAGTATTTCCATGAAGGTCCTCAACACGGAAGCTCCTACGTCTTTAGAGAACTGTGAAGAGGGAAATGATGCACTGTTTGCATATTCAACAATGTGAGGAGGACGGGGCTTGTTTTGCGCACCTACCAGTCCAAAGTTTTCCACAGTTGATCTGATGTAGAGTAATATCTGCTTGATTGCAACTGGAAACTCTGCCAGAGAAAGGGAAGCTAAAGCTTCTTCTGCACTTTTCCTAAAAGTATCCTTAAGCAAAGTGTCTGGACCTTGGATGTAGGCAGCTTTCATCAGTGCAGTGTATGATGTTTGATCTGATAATCCTTTTGCATGGCATTCAGAAGACCGGAACTAACAAAATAAACAAGAGTATTAGTCCAAGTATTATGTCTAACCATGTCTGATTAGGCAATCTCGTTGTATCACTAAAAACCCACCAATTCTTCACGGCACTGCTGTGGTAGCCACTTGGAGTAATACTGATGAAAACATACAATGGCTGAATGAGGAGAGGTAAAGCATTCAGAGGAGACAAACTCTTTATCGTACTGCAGCAGAGCCAGACAGAGAGGGAGCGGCTCTCTCTGACAGTGCAGCACATCTGAGAGCACTGCAGCCAAGTATTCATATACCATCCCTAAGAGACACAAAGACAGATGGTTACAAACATCATAGATCACAGTACATTTACTTTTCAATCAAAGTGTCCATGAACAGAATGGGTAAATGTCTTTTTAAACATTAATTACAGGCCAGATTCACTAAACTGGGTTTTGGCATTAAAAACAACAACAACAAAAACCCACAATGTATTTACAAAGAGAGCGCAGTGATTGCCAATATTACTACAAGAGATGGGAACTCAGAGATTTTGTTGCAAATGTGTTTGTTGGAGATTCTTTCACAAAGTGCAAAATACAGGAATAGAATATTTAAATCAAGCAAATTAAGTTCCTAAAGTTTGCGACACACAGTTTAGTACTAATTACAGCGATATTTAATGCGGAGAAAACGTATTATTTTCCGAGCTTGATATTGAAATGAACTGACTGTGTCTGTGATTGCACTCACATGCAATTTTGTCCCGTTTAGTAAATCTGGCCCTATATTTAAAGTTGTACTTCTTATACTGCATAACAAATTTCATGCTTTAAAAGTTTTTTTGCAAATTTGTGATTTCACTCTTTGTCACAAGTGAGGCAGAAATCATTTACCACTATCTGCTGGCAGCTTGTTTCGGGCCTCCAGGGCAGCGGGTACCAGGGCACTGAAGGGGAAGGTTTGCATGATGAGATCTTCACTTACAGCTGGGCCGAACTCCTCCAACTCACCATCACTGGCCTCCATAATGATATCGAGCATGTCTATGACATCTGAGATGAAAAAGTAAAAAGCATAAACATTCACGGACATACTTGAGCCCTAAAGAATTCAGCGTTGATTCCACATTTAAATGCTGACCATCTATGTGAGAAACTGGGACACTGGCTGTGTCACCCTCCTGGCTACTCAGATTCGCTTGCAGATAACCTGCTTCCTGGACCAGGCTGGCCACTTTATCTGTGTATTCATAGGAGCTGCACACCAGTTTAACCAACACCTAGAGCAAGAGACAGATTTTAAGAGTTTATTATCAGGCATAAGGATTAAAACCTTTATTTTTTCCAACCTCCAATATGACGGTTATGTAGAAAAGTAGGAAGAAATAAAAACTGGAAGACTTACCCGCTCCAAGAACTGAATAACAGTTTCTTGCTGGTTTGGCTCTAGTCTGGCCAGCTGTTCAAGCCAGAGCTCAAGCTCAGTCCAGGTGTGCTCGAACACACCAGTGTCCTTTAGTACCTAAATACAACACAGGACACCAATTGCTTTAGCAGTGCTGCAGGAGGAAATTTGTCCACACGAATATAAACCTCTTAAAATAAAATCCTTAAAAGACTTTAGCTTAAGCTGCTCTGATTTCATTAACTTAAAAAAGTTCAATGGAGGATTGAACTGTACCCTACAAAAGATAAATATCTGCTAACATACATATAATCCCTCCAGGAATGATGCCCTCGTATATAAAAATATAACATGCTTACAGTTTGTTTGCCTAAGTGGACCAATCTTGAATAAATAAGCACTAATTCAAATATCTAAATATATACAGTATGTCTCATATAATGCAGACTGGAAGCACAGAGGAAAAGGCAAAATGCTCCTTACTTTTAGAACAAGCATCTGTGTGGAGGCTTTCAGGTGGCTGCTGCTGCTGCTCACAAACATCTTGAGAAGCAGGTAAAATACAGATTTCTCTCCAGATGATGAATCTTTATCTGCAGCACCCTGTAAACACAGAAAAACTATTTAGAATAGATGTGTTTTAAACCAAAAATAAAAATAAATCAGAGAATTTAACTTCCTTACCTGCATACGGAACCAGGAGAATTTGCTTGCGGGAAGATCCAAGGCCAACTGCAGTACGTGGTGCTGCAAAACTGGGGGGACTTCATCCTTTATTCCTTTCTCTGACACAATGCCTGGACAGATAAAAAAAAAACAGTGTCAAAAGCCATTTATTGGAAAAAATAAGCTTTAAAAAAGCAAAAGTTGGAGCTTAATAATGCCAAAAACATTACCCTTTAAAAGCTTGCTGAAGTCAAATTTGCACTGGCTAACCAGATGCGGCACCACTTTCTGGTAAAGGCATAGGACCTGAAGAATCAGAGCCTTCAGCAAAATGACCTCAGCTGTATCTTCAGCTGTTTCAAAATAAAGCACACAAGACAATCAACTCAGATCCTTTTGGGTTTTTTAAAAAAAATAGGATTACTTGGAATAAACAATAATCATGTACTGTGAATGCTACTACCAGGCACTTTGCATTTAGTCAGTTTAGCATCACCTTCGCTTTTATCCTTTTTTTCTTCAGAGCCAGCTTTTTCCTTCTTGCTAAGTGACTGCCACTTTTCAATTATGCTTGTCATGTCAGGCAAAATCTGGAACAGAGCATGAACAATGATTCGAGCCTTTAAAGGTGGATCATTTGCTTTTATTAAGGCACTTTCCTGAACCTACCTTGCCGAGCATCTCCCTGTACTGCTGCACTAAATCCTCCATCATCTCAGCAGTGTATAGGTCTGAGCTGCACCACACAGACTTATCCAAAAGATACTCTATGTTCTTACTAGCTCTTTTCAAGATAAAATTGACCACCGACAGGGTTGTAAGGTGTGCTCCTGTATTGGCAAGCTGTCAAATCAGAGAAGACACATTTAAGTAAAAAAAAAAGTTTTCAGTCTTTACTGCAGTAATAAGTTTATTTTATGAGGCTCAGTCACTTACAATAAGGCCCTGTGTGAAGAAGCTCTTGTTGCAGACTGGAGGAAGAGATATCACCATCACCATGGAGAGCAAGCGAGGCAGAGGGATGACCTCCTGAGTTTGAAAGACTGTGGATATCTCTGGCTGGGCCTCGTAGATCTGATATAGAAATGTAAAGGTGACTATTACCATCTAAAAACTGATAAGATATTATTTTAACACTTTTACCACCAACAGTTACCTTTTTAAGAAGCTTCACATTGTCTTGCCAAGTAGTTTTGAGGCGCGGAGCATATGCATACTGAGTCTCCTTGAAGTATCTGGACAAAATATCGGGGGTAGCTTTCAGCACATTCACCACCAGATCTGCCACCAGTTCATCCTCAGTCGCCTGTTTCAGCCCCACCAAAAACTGGAGCAAAACAATGTTACCAGGCCTGCAAAGAAGTAAAATCCAGTGATCCACATGAGAAGTTCTCAGAAAAGGACAATGTGAAATTGGAATGTTAATGACTTACCTGCCAGCTGTGCCAAAGCTGACATCATGAAAGCTGATACCATGCTTACGGGAGCAACACAGATCAAGAAGGAAACTGTGAGCGAGTTCCCGGATGACTGTCATCCCAGAAAGCTCAGTGTTTTCCGACATCTTAAAAATATCATGTAATTAAATAAAAACGTTACTTGGACATGTTAAAGTAAACTGACCTGACACAATCTTTGTTTCTTTTGACACAAAACAGCAAAACAACAAGCGACCTACTCTGTCATCATCCACGGTTGCATCTGCAATCCCATTCCATTTATACAGCGACGCGATGCTGGCCAACACAGCAGGTGTGAAGAAACGTACTTTCTGTGTTTTACTGATGGCTTTGTTTAGAACAACCTACAGAAAGACAGAAAGGAATACATCTTATTACTAAATCCATGATCTGATCTCAAATGTCCTGGACTAGTACTTACTTTAGTTTTCAATGTGGACAAAATCAGGTTGACTGTGGACATCCGGTCCTCCTTCAGACCTGTATTCAGGATCACTGGCAGGAGTTCTAACACACCAAATGAACATGTTACTCACAGACAGTCCACTGCATAAATTATAATTTATATCTAAATATTACCTTTGATTTCTAATATTTGTCCGACTGTTGCGTTATCACCAGACACCACGAAAGAGAGCACAAACTGGATAAAAGCCTGGTGGACATCAGGTCTACCCTGTAAAATTATAATATCCAGAAAAGATTTATCTACAGAATACGACTAATCTGATGCACATCATAAACCCTGTGGACAAATACTGCATCGCACCTGCTTATCCTTCATCTTTGCCAATCCAGACAGAAATTTGTTAATGTGAAGGTGACTTAAGACCTCTCTGGCAGCTTCTGGACCCTGGGTGACCAAGGCGCACAGAAGACCGAGACACTGGCGGATAAACCTGTGTTCAAAGGGAAACAACATTGGTTTTGAGGCCAGAATGGTTTTAAACTGAGTGTCATTGTGCTCTACTGAAATCCACAAATCAACCTGTGGTTTGCTGAACGGAAAGACCCCTGCAGGAGTTTCATGTAGCTGAAAACGGTCTTCTTCACAATGGCATTGCCAACCATGTTGAAATGGGAGAGGTCACTGGCTGTCCTTAGAAGGATCGCCTCCAGGCTCCCAAAAATCAGCATCATCTGTACAGAAACACGATCAGAGTTTAACTCAGAAACCTCAGAAAGAGTGAGCCGGGCCAGAGCCGTCCGCTGAGAAACTAAAGCTTACCTCACTCTCTACGTGTTTTTCTCCTTCGAGCAATTTGAAGATCTCTGCACACTCCATGGAGATTTTAATATAACCTTCAACCACATCGTACAGGTCGGACCGTGGCAACTTCTTAGCGGTCGATATAAACTTCTCCAGTCCTGCAGACGAAAAAAGGAGGGGGGCAAAGGCGGGATGCCGATAAAACAATGCATAGTTGACTGAATGCATAACACAATATTATTACTTCAAGCTGATGATTTGTACATACTATCACTCACCCTTCATGGCTGTGGTCGGGTCCTTCAGCATGGCTTTAAAAACTGTCCCATTGAACTCCGGAATCGTTTCTTTTTTCCGCGGAGTGTCTGACTCAGCAGACTCGTCGTTGCGCCGCTTTTTACCCATTTTGTTATATACAAACAACAATTACCACTGACGTGAGTTTTTTTATGCACTATCCTGCCATGTAAGTGTTGTCACCCACGTTGCTCTGTAAACAGAACGCGGTACAACGGAATTGTCATCCGACCAGAAACGTTCGCTATTGAAATTTAGTTCCGCATTATCATGTAAGTTAAATAAAATGTATTTTGTCTCCTCCGTCTTTTACATAAAGCACATGCACATTTCATAAAATTTGCGACATTTTACATGCCTTAAACATGTAAAAAAAACCAGTTAGCTTATTCTTTTATACTGTCTGCCTTTAGCTTGACGGCTAGGTGTGAAAACTCTCTTAGAAGTATTTTTTAATATTCAGGATTTTAATATTCAAGAAGAGGGCGCCGGTCTACAACACTTTTGATCCAAATCTTTCACTTTTGCCTTAAGTCTCTCTCTCTCTCACACACACACACACACACACACACACACACACACACAGAGAGAGAGAGAGAGAGAGAGAGATGGGGGGGGGGGGGGGGGGGGGGGGTGCTTAAATATTAAAGAATTTAAGAAAGCTAGAAAACTCTTCATACCACCAGGCACCTATTTAATCATGTAATTCACATTTTCTTACAGGCTACAAGTTTTAATCCGATCTGCAGAATTTTGCTCAAGCTTGAATTATTGAATGTTACAATAATGAAGCCTGTCACCAATCAATGATTAATCCCTCCCCAGATGTCATCTTGCACTGGGATCACACCAGCAATAGTTCTTAGACTACATCCATTTTTCAGACTTGGTCAAAAAACCACCTTCCAGGATGGTTCTGACTACAGTGGGTGTATTCAGGATGAGATTTCGTCATTGCACGAGAAACACAAACTCAAGATAGGCAGAAAGATAGAAACCCCTTTTTTTCTGCTCTGTTTAGTGCTCGCACATTCCACCATCCACATGTGTTTGTGGTTGTCAACACATAGCATTGCTAGCATGCAAAATCCAGTCATGAAAGTGGGCCGGTTGAATTCAAATAGTTGAAATGAAAGATTTGTGTAGTCTGGACTACAAAGAAGAAGTAGAGAGACCTATGAGGGAATGGCCCTCATGCTGTGTATGAGTTTTACATCCTTTTCATTTATGCATGTTTGCAAATCCCCATGCAGACAAGCTCTACCTGCTGCTTAAACTTGTGGGGTCCAAGAACTCTCCGGCTTTGCAAATGCTGCAAATCCCATGCAAGATACACAGTTTCCAACAGCCTTTATTCTAGTTTTTTATATTTAACTAAAGCATAATAAGTTAGGGAAAACACACATTTTGCTGAGCCATGCAGACATAGTTGTGGCTTAGATTTGTATCCTATTTAAAGTGTATCTGGTTTTTAACCACAGTGGTGCCTTTTCTCAGTTATTCTCTCAGCAAACTTTTGCAGACGCTGCCTAAACAGATCTAAAAGCTGACTTTGATGTGATAAGTAACCAGTGCTATAGGTTAAAATGAGCTATGTGGTCTGAATATCCTATTTTGTCACATGGTGTTTGGTTTGCAGCCTTCCCCTCTTGTTCAGCGTCTATTCTTCTTGATTTGCAAAGAGAACATCCAGCAGTTCAACTGGTGGTTGAGCTCAATTCTTTCTCAGAATATCTGACATCCTCATAACACAGGCAGCATTATACATCACACATGATATGTTTTACAACACTAGTCTGCATTTCCAAAACCACACATCTGTTTTTGATGATTGTTGAGAAAGACAGCTATTATTTTTTTGTGGAATGAATTTGAATGGGATAGTAATATTTCACAAACTGGAATTTCAGCATAACATCTTGTGTAACTTGTGTTCCCACGAATATGTTTAAGCTTAATTTTTTTATTCAATTGCATGGCCAACAGGGGTCACCTTTGCCTGGTTTAAGAATTTGAATTTATTTGCACCGAATAATGACTTGCAGAATGACTTGCAGCCTGTTATTTTCTGCAGTGTTACTCCATCTGATTTGATTCCAACTCACTGATGTACTCAAGTGAGACACCACAAAGATGGCACAGATGCTTTGTGATGAATGTGATATGACGTGTTACAGCACACTGTTTATTTTTTTAAACTGAATTATAGAGCTCTTACTTACTTGTGCCCTCAGTCAAGGAAACAGGCCCATTATTTTAAACTCAAATTGAACAGCATTTAATTTTCAGTATTTACGAAACACCAGAAGTTGCTGGATCATCTTCCATCTTGCGCAAAACCTCGACCAAACCTCTCTTTTATAATTTGTTTATTTATTTTTTATGTATAAAGTAATGCTTACAGGCTGATGCAACTTGTCAAAAAAGTGATTGTCAGCTTTTTTGGAGCTACAGACTGAACAGAATGTTTAGTCAACAAATGCCTTCAAGACATTGCAAAAGAAATCAAAACATAACCTTAATAATTGAGCAAACATATTAAATAGTGACAGGTAATACAAACAGAATTAAAATGAAAAATGAGCTAAGTATTCTGCTGACACTGTTTTACAAAAAAACAAATTAATAAAAAACAATCAAACAAATCAAAAAAGAACTCTGAAACTTTTCACGCTGAGCATAAATTATGCAGCAAGATAAAGGTAACCCACCGGCCTCGGCAGTCAAAAAGAGTCTTTGAAATGTTGGTTTTTTTTTCATGTGCAAATAAAGTTTGCATTAGTTTACAGCAGGGACTCGTAAGGAAGCACATAATGGTGAATGTCTCATTATAAAGTAAAGAGAATGTTGATGTTAGAAACAATATTTTAAAAATTAAATGTCAGAATAATGACATAAACTCTAAACATATTTAATTGCAGCCTCCATGGAAATGATCTTAATCACTTTGTGTTTTCTTAGATTTTTTTCCCTTCTCATTGCTCAGTCACATACTGGAACCTGTGGAAATGAGAAATCTTGTGGTTGCTGAGACTTTTTTAGGGTCAAAACAAACCTTTATTGGCAGTAATTCTATTTCCTGTAAGTTTGAAGTAGCTTAAAGAAATATTTTAATAAGTTTTCCAGGATTATGGCACACTGTTGATAGATAGCAACCTAAAATTTGATAATATTATTCACACAGTACCATGTAGTGCTTAGTTTTTGCTCCACTGCCACCAGGACTGCTGTCCATTGATGGAGAGGCTTTGGAAAAGGGCATCTACGTAAGACATTAATGAAGAGAGAACTTAAAACTGATCCCAAGTGTTGGATTTCTTTTTGCTCTTGTTGAATATCAGTGTTAATATTCACAAAAAGTTTAGAATATGATGACAGTAAGAAAATACAGATGCTTTTTACATCAAAAAGGGTACATATGTGGACCTCATGGGATGGTGTATGATGCACAATTTGTTGTTCCGTTCTGTTGAGATCTGTTGCTAAAGTGCTCTTATAGTGGAACCAGGCTATAGTGGAGGGAGGAAGCAGGAGTGGCACAGCTTCCCTCTCCACAAATGTTCTGTTTATTTTTGAATTTTTGGCCTGAGTGCACCGTTTCCTAAAATACTATCTCTGTGAATCCAAATGGTGGGTGTACAAAGCCTGACATGACTTTGACAGGGATAGTTGGGCCTTTATAGCCTTGGGATGTTAGAGCAGGATGTTTTAGCCATGTGTGATCATGTCAGGACAGACGCCTTCTTAAAAGAGGAAAAAGGGGTAATTTACGATATTGGTCTTTTGCCACCATGTGTTGCACCACTCAGTAGTGATAGAAAAAAAAACATGCAGAAACTGAGCAAAGCACAACTTTGCTGAAAATAATATCAGAGATGGTTTCGTAGGGTTTTAAGCTTTATTATGAAGTTTCAGAGATTTCCATTTCTTTCACATAAAAGCTCACTTAAAGACTACTTTACTCCTCCAAGGTTATAGACTATACTTGTGTTGATTTCCTCTATTACGATGCCAGTAGCACAATTGGATCTGGATAGAGATACTGGGTGGTTTCCAAAGAGCTCTTTTCCACAGCTGAAGCCACTTTACCATGCCTGTTTTCACCACAGCGAACCACAGGCCTTTCTGTGAGGTTGCAGCACTTCCGCTGTGTGCCTCGCAGAGCTTCTCGGGCCCTCCTCACAATAACACTGCAGCCAACGCAGTTAAAGGATCAAAGATCACCTCACGCTTAACAAACAGCTAGACACTCAGCCTATCAGAAACATCTGGGAGTGGTTGGCTGCAGCTGCTGGTGCATGCCCACACCTCTGAAACAATCAGGACGGGTGCCAGATGTGGAGAGCATCTCACGTAAGGTTCAGATGTTTCTGTTCCTCGGAGTCACTCACCACAGGGAGAAACAGGATGCTTTCTGATGTCCTATTAAATTTAGACTGTGCTGCACCCAGATTGGGTTTGGTGCCTTGGGATATGCCACCGGCTTGTGGGTTGTCACTGTTCAGCAAGCTGATTGAAAACAGTGCTGTGTGCATAAAGCTTATAGAAAACACTGGGGAAAATGTTGTTTTTTCCAAATGGGTGAGTGTGAACCACTAAATATCACATATTCTGTCCCTGCTGGTGATAGAGAGGCAAGAATGTTGGAATCTTCTTCATATATTTTACATAATAAGCACCTATAAATATGTTCTATAAATATGTTGCCTCAATGTGGTGCTTGTTCAAGCACTTTTACATTTACCATGACACACTTCATAACCTATAACCTCCCATCCCTGCACCTGTTGCACTGGGCTTTTTACTGTGATAATGCTGTGGGAAAGAAATATTTAGAAGACCAAACAAAAACATGAAGAGTCTTATATTTGTTAAGATGTAAAGTAGAAAACAAGCTGGAAAAAATGAATATTGAATGTCTACTTTACTGCAGAAAAGATGCCTTGTTATATAATAAATGTGCCAGCTAATGAAGCCCACAAATTGTGTTTATTTCTGCAGAGATTTTAGACTTTGGATGGTGTTCATCTTTCATATTTATGTTCATATTTTGTGGCAATGTTTGACTGAGCTAATCACTGAGATTATTGCTCAAACCAGTGATATTGCCAAACTTGATATTGCTTTTGAAAACTCATCTGAACAAACTTTTCACACAGACTGCAAAATCTAATGAGAAACAATATTAAGGCAAGAAGCTTTCTGTCAGGGCTTATGCATAATGCACCAGACTCCAGTGCGTGCACGTAAAGTTAATGCTAGATGGACATGAAGATATCCATAGAGTGACTGCAGTGGATATAGCGGATATGATGTTAATACCAGATCTGAGCTGGTGTGGAGAGAGTCTTCCTCTCCTGGAGGTTCCCTGTGGAGATTAGGAAAACACTTTGGTAGATATTATACACTGTTATTTTCCCCTCTTCTGTCTGTGCCTGATCTTTCACTGAAGCAAAGTTCAGTAAAGTACCCTCACGGTGACCCTTTTATCTTCCATTTTAATGAATGAAATTATTTTGTCCTGAACATTAAAGTAAAAAAGTTTTTTTTTTTTTTTTACTGCCTTCTGTTTTCTGTATAGCACTACTTTGTAAGACTCATCAGCATTTATCAGTACTCTTGATATGCAATTGTTTTAGCCCCCCTATTTTTAATTTCTGCATTGCTTTTGCTGTTATTCCGCTATTGGTCCGTTCTCCTGCTTAGTGGTCTTAAAGGTGGCTTAATGTTAAAGTCTTGCCTTTACCTAAACACATCAAATAACAGAAGATGTCAGTGTAAAGTTTCAGCCTTGTTAAATTCTGCCTTCATGTTCAAGGACATCCTTATTCCAGATCTAAGGGAGTAGAATAGTGCATTACAGTGCGAGCAGGTACCTGAGGAGAGTTAATAGGGGTTTCTTGCACATCAGTAAGTAGATGTGCCATAACAGTTCTGCCTGATAGAAATAAATCTCTCAGAGGTTTTTTTTCTGTGAGCACAAGATATTTTAATTATTAATCAATCTTTTGGCACAGCAGAGATCACAGGGAAAGTTATCATTTGAATGTAAGCCGTGCTTACAAAAACATTACTTCAGAGTTGTTCCTTCTTGCCGTGTTAATTAAAATTTCAGGCTTGAGGTTAAATGTCATTAATGATATGATCAAGTTTTTATAATAGCTTGTGGTAAGTTTTAAATGGCAAAGTTAGTATAATTCTGGAATTATACTAACTATATATATATATATAAAAAAAACCACCCAGCACGCCCCTGCGGGCGGTTTATCCTTCAAGCTCGGGTCCTCTACCAGAGGCCTGGGAGCTTGAGGGTCCTGCGCAGTATCTTAGCTGTTCCCAGGACTGCGCTCTTCTGGACAGAGATCTCCGATGTTGTTCCCGGGATCTGCTGGAGCCACTCGCCTAGCTTGGGAGTCACCGCAGCTAGTGCTCCGATTACCACGGGGACCACCGTTACCTTCACCCTCCACATCCTCTCGAGCTCTTCTCTGAGCCCTTGGTATTTCTCCAGCTTCTCGTGTTCCTTCTTCCTGATATTGCTGTCATTCGGAACCGCTACATCGATCACTACGGCCGTCTTCTTCTGTTTGTCTACCACCACTATGTCCGGTTGGTTAGCCATATATATATATATGTATATATATATCTCTTGCCCACCGATGCCTTCTTGTTCCAGTAGCCCACTTTTCGTCAGGGTGCCCTGGTTCCTCAACACCTGACGCGGACCTTGTTGATCCAAAGGCGTGTAGTCTAACCACTACACTATCCAGCTGCTATCCAGAACAAGATCCGGGCCATCAACACGTACGCCCTGCCCGTGATCAGGTACCCTGCTGGGGTAATAGGCTGGCCAAAGGAGGCGATAGAAGCCACTGACATAAAGACAAGAAAGCTCCTTACCATGCATGGAGGGTTTCACCCCAAATCCAGCACCCTGAGGCTGTACGCTAAGCGGAAGGAAGGGGGCCGGGGACTGGTGAGTGTCAGCACCACAGTCCAGGATGAGACAACGAACATCCAAGAATACATTGGGAAGATGGCCCCAACTGACCGAGTGCTCAGTGAATACCTCAGGCAGCAGAAACCCAAGAAAGAGGAGGGAGACGAGGAACCATCATGGAAGGACAGGCCCCTGCACGGTATGTACCACTGGCAGATAGAGGAGGTGGCTGATATCCAGAAATCCTACCAGTGGCTGGACAAAGCTGGACTGAAAGACAGCACAGAGGCACTAATCATGGCAGCACAAGAACAAGCTCTGAGTACAAGATCCATAGAGGCTGGGGTCTATCACACCAGGCAAGACCCCAGGTGCAGGCTGTGTAAAGATGCCCCAGAGACAATCCAGCACATAACAGCAGGGTGCAAGATGCTAGCAGGCAAGGCATACATGGAACGCCATAACCAAGTGGCCGGCATAGTGTACAGGAACATCTGTGCCGAGTATAACCTGGAAGTCCCGAGGTCAAAATGGGAGATGCCCCCAAGGGTGGTGGAGAATGACCGAGCTAAGATCCTGTGGGACTTCCAGATACAGACGGACAAAATGGTGGTGGCTAACCAACCGGACATAGTGGTGGTAGACAAACAGAAGAAGACAGCCGTAGTGATCGATGTAGCGGTTCCGAATGACAGCAATATCAGGAAGAAGGAACACGAGAAGCTGGAGAAATACCAAGGGCTCAGAGAAGAGCTCGAGAGGATGTGGAGGGTGAAGGTAACGGTGGTCCCCGTGGTAATCGGAGCACTAGGTGCGGTGACTCCCAAGCTAGGCGAGTGGCTCCAGCAGATCCCGGGAACAACATCGGAGATCTCTGTCCAGAAGAGCGCAGTCCTGGGAACAGCTAAGATACTGCGCAGGACCCTCAAGCTCCCAGGCCTCTGGTAGAGGACCCGAGCTTGAAGGATAAACCGCCCGCAGGGGCGTGCTGGGTGGTTTTTTTTTTTTTTTTTTTTTAATATATATACTTTCAGCTTAATTTAAAGAAAACAGCATTAAAAAGTAACTATTCGCTGGGACCTGGTCTATGACCTTAACTCCTCAACATGCAGAAGATATGGGCTGTCTCTCACTTCTTTCATACCACTGTGATCACACCCCTGGTTTATCTGTTGCGACAGTGCTACCATTCGTTATAAGGCTGTAGGCTTTGGCTGTAGTTTCCTGAACTGATGAGTTTGAGAATAACACGTTTCCCTGAGCTTCGTGAAAACGATTTGGGTTTAAAACCTCAGCGAATCATCAAAGCGCAAAAACAGGATGTGGTTATATTCGATATCTGAGGTTATAAAATCATTTCGTTCAGTATTAAAGTGATTATACTGGTATAAATTCTGATTTGCAACCTTGACTGTGTATTTTTAGTTGTGGGCTCTGCAGCTGCTTTATAAAGTGCTACTGATTATAGTGTTTGTACAGACCAAAGCACATATGGCTTTGACAGTAACATAGCAGCTCTCTTCTTAAACATCTGTGCATGACTAACGCTGAAACATGGCATACTGATGTATCCTCCCATGGGCTGTTTAAATATAAGATTTACTCCACGCCACCTTTGTACATTTGTCCATTCCTCTTCTTGAGCGTGCCATGGATTTCTATAGCTTTACTATTTAGCATTGTTCCTAAACTCATGTCAGGCATATATTATGTTTCCCAAGATGATCTTATTTTACACTGCAGGCTATGCTGCATGCTATTGCAGTTTGCAGGATGATTTAAAGTCATAGATTATAGCTGACCAGTTACCCGGACCTTCGAAAATGGATGTACTGTACATGGTCGCAGCTGTGTTATTGCTCTTTGATGTCACTTTATTTCTGACATTCTCAAAGTCTAAAATTAAGGTAAAATTCCTACATTTGGCAGCTGAACCTGCCCATGGCAAAATATAATGCTTGAGTTCAAGGATTTCCCCCCGTGACAAATACTCTAGAGAAACTGATATCCCCAGAGAGTAATTTGTTTTATGTTACATATCAAACATATGCATTGATTACAACAGATCATTAAAGATAAAATTCCAGCATAAGGTTTTGGCACATAATTTTCAATCACGCCATAAATATTTATATTTGGAGGATATTTGCTTTTCTAAATGTTAAGGAAAGTAACCAGAGAAGCATTTTTGCAAAGTTGCAGACAAATACTTCCCTGCAAACAAACATGAAAAAAAAAAAACTTTATTCAGCTGGAATCCAGAAGCCTATCAGAAGCCTAAAATACTACATCTGAAACAAGGCAAACATGAGGCAGAACCACCAAGACTACAAACAATCAGACAAGGAACACTGACCAACTAGGTCTTTAAATATACAAAAGGTAACAAGGGAAGAAAATACACACAACTGAAACTAATTAAGGCAACGACACACAAGCAAAACTAGAAGACACAAGAGAACGTAAAAATTAAATAAAAACGGAATATAACAGGAAGTTAATAACAGGCAGAGTAACAGCAAGATAAAAGAAGACACAGGCGTTGCAGCATAAATTGAATCTCAAGGGATTGAATATAAAACCACAACTCTAACCAGCTAGTTTTCAAAAAGTTGAAAACAAAAAAATTAGCTGCAAATATTATAATAAAGAAGTCAAACAGGGAATATCGGCTACATAAAAAAAAATCAAAATATTCATGTGTAAACTCAAAACTCAGGCGAAAAAACCCATAAGCACCCATAAGAGGATAAATATAGTTCACCGTGATGGATTTCAAACAGAATCAGATGCTTTCCATTATAGTTGCTAATAGCTAATGTGAAATGTCCATTTCTTAATTATCCAGAGAGCTGCGTAATTCCAGTGCACTTATGCAGACAAATGGCCAGTTACACTCGACTGTCTATTTCGTAGTCCTATTGGGGTTTCTCCTCATAGCCTAATGGTGATGATAATAGGTCTCCCATCTTTGGCTCTGCACCTGGCAGTGAGTCTACGGATGCCAAGATCTTCATAAGCATCTATTTTAATTATGCAGGAAAACAGCCACTGTCATTACAAAAATAAAGGAAATGACCACGGACATTACCGCACGGCAACCGTGCTTTCTTATTTGCAACCCCACAAAATTACAAGAACACCTAAAATATCCATATTACTGTTGGCAAGATTAATCTCTAGTTTTTCAAACATAAAGAGCCAGGAAAAAAATCTCAATCTTTAGTTTTATGTTTCGAATTGGTTGATGCATTACTTTCAGAAAGCTGTTTTGTATTTGCATCTCCATGAGTAACTGTTTACAATTTGCAACCATCCAGCTCTGTTTCTTGTTATGTAAATGTTTGCTCATGAGCATGACCATATGGATCATGTGACCCTTAGACAAATTGTTGGTGAAGCTGCCAGCCTCGAGGGCTGATGCCTTAACCCCGACTGCATAACCGGCAAAACAACAGTCTTTACACATATGTCCTTTTTGAAAGCGTAACCACTGATTATATCTTTAATGAGAAAAATCGTGCTCAAGCCATCAGGAACATAGCATTTTTCAGAGGTACTTTGGCAAGTTGTGAAATGAGATGACTTTTGCCCCAGCTGCCATAAAAATAGGAATATATTTAGTATTGATAGGAGGGTGTGGGTCATTCATGTTTCCTGTGGAACCAACCGAAAGCCTCGCATGTGCCAAAGTAAATGATTGCATCCACTGACTCATGGAAAAGGAAAATAGTTTCCACGGTTATATATTATTTGAGTTTATCCTGTCACTCCATCTATTTGATGGTTTTAATGAACACTCTTTTTTTAAGTAATGTTCTGACAATATTGTGAAAACATGCAGTTATAGCAGAGTTGAGTAAGGCTGCCATGGTGAAACGATGAAGGAATTTGCCCAGGTTGCTCTGTGCTGACCCTGACAGCGATTGTTCACTTCAGTGCCACTCATTGCAATGGCGTGCTTCAAAATGACAAACCAAGTAGAGTCAACAACATTACTTTCTCAACTGACAGCATTGTGAAGTGCAGAGTAATGGGATTAGAGGCTTTTTTCCCTCACTAGGACTTTTTTTTTTGCCTCAAAGAAATTTTTGCTTGAGCAATTTAATTGTTTCGAGAATTCCAGGGCATCTCTCTCAAAGCTGTGCATTCCTTTCCTCCACAACACAATGCATTCCTGGAGAATAAAAGTGATCTCCATCAGAATCAGTTAGACTCCCTACAATGTCTCAGGAATTTTGTCCTGCAGGAGAACGACATGTTGGACTCTGTGATGGATAGTGTATTAATTAGAAAGCATTCATTACCGAATTGGGTGGCACTGTTATATGCCAGACTGCTGTTAAGAAGACTGAAAATAAGTCCTCACACTATATATACAGCATGTAAAGTGTAATTTCCAAATGCCATTACAGCTGCATCCTCCTTTTTTGCAGACATGCTGAATTAATGCTTAATTAATTAATTAGAACTAATGCCTGGCAGAGCTTTTTAAAATTGTTAAGATTCACTGTTGCAGTTACAAGAAGATATCATTTCTGCATTGCCTGAGGGAAAATGCCAGTTTTATCGATTTACCCTCTAATTCAGTATATTTCTCCTCACCCTGAGGCTGTTTTCAAAGACTTCAAATAGAAATTAATTCTCATTAGCTTTATTTCTTTGTACAGTTCATTAAACCGGTTATTTGTCAAGAACCAGGACAACAAGTCTATTTATCATGTTTAACAGTGATTAAACTCACCAGATTAAACCAAAGGAGTAAAATACCATGACATGAATAAATGATATTTTGTAAGAGTCATTACACACCATAGTCACAAATATTCAAGACCATAGGAATACTTAAAACACATTAAAAAGGATCTGAAACACTGGAAATTATTTACTGTCAGACCTCATTTTTCTTTGAGAGTTAAGATAGCCTCTTGGCCTCAAAACCTTCACTTTATCTTAAATTAGATTTTTGTCTTAACAAGAAACAAAGATAATCTGAGTTCAATCAGTTAGGATTGGCGACAGGTATAAACAACAATACTAAACCAGAAGCATAGGTGGGTTTTTTTGTAGCAGTGGTAAGGTTTTTAAAAGTTTGTCTGCTAGGATAAAATAAGATAACAACAGGCTTTGTTGCAAAAGTTGTTGTGGTTAGTGACTTTTTTCTTAAGCTCTTAAATCCACACATACAATTCAGGCAGGCTCTTTGTCAGCAGAGCTCTGTTTTGTATTTATGTATTCTCACATTCACACCTTGTATTTTCTAAGGAAAATACAACTTTCCTAGAAACAGCACAGACTATTGAGGAACAGGATGACCCCGACAGAATTATACGCTGCCTCCTGGATGAGACTGTACTTTTTTGGAGTTAACACACCAATTATACTATCTTTGCCTTTTTTGTTGGTTACAATGTGGTCAATGAGACTGTAGTTAACAATTCAGAAGGAAAAACTAATTTAACCACTAAGATGGTCGTTTTTATAAACAGCTATGCTCAGACACAAAATAATAAAGTTTTGAAGCTGGCATCACAGGGAGATTCGACCCAGTAACAGCAAAGTGAAAGTAGGATCACCTCTGCAGGCTGCTCTTTCAAATATATACTGTACACAGGGCTATATCAATCCCTTTCATGTTTGCATCTGTTGGGGAAAAAAAGGAACCAGATATTAGTTCTGAGTAAAGCAAACGCAACATTAAGTTTTACAGATGCTTACTCACGTTGTTCAGTAATCACAGTGAAGAACTTGAGAGTAAATCTCTTTCTTTGTAAGCCCTTCATTTCTGTGTCAGAGCATCACAAGGATTTTTGGTTTCATGAACAATTTATTATGGCAATTTGTGGAGACATGAAATCTATAAAATATCTTCACTATTAACCAGAAGATGACAAAGAGGTAGGTATTCCCGGAACTTTATCAACCAAATGAAAACCACATGCTCATTCAATATGCAGTATCCTGTGGAAAGGATCACACAGTGTAAGTCTAGCGTAGAATATGCACTATATCACTAAGGGTAATAAATGCATGCACTATACAAAAAAAGAAAACACACCAAACAGCATGAAACGTTAGATACTCTATGACTTGATCTTGAACTGTGCAGGTTTCATATGAACTTTTCCCATCCGTAACTTAAAAGGTGACATTTAACACGCTAGAGCTCATATTTCCTGAAATGCACAGCAGTCTGGAGGAAATGGTTCACTACTGCTTCTGGTTAGTGTTTCGTCTCAACGTAAGTCATTAGGCCTCTGCTTAAATATGTGCCCAACCCCCCCACCCTCAACATTTTGTACTATTCACCTTGCAGACATAACTTCCATTGTGTTTTGATCCAGATGGGGTTCCGGTAGAGCAGCATTGTGAAGTCTGTGTCCTGGATTTTGTTCTGGATTACAGAATATTTACATTTAAACATCACAAATGAATCCATTACTTTTAAAGAATGAAATGAACGCGAGCATGCTCAGATAATCCACGCCTCAGTGGCTTAACAAGTTCAGTATTTGATGTGTATATATCTTTTCCTCAGCTTTTTGTTCTGTGGAATGCTACAAAAACTATTAAATTAATCATCTTGTTATTCCCCCTATTTCATTTTTTAACCAAAAACTTCATTAGGTCATCCCCATTTTTGTTATTTTGTTTTCCAAGACTTGACAAACAACAAGAAATTGTTGCTGCAAATTAAACGCATTCAAAGCCTTTTTTGTTACCCAGGGCACACTTGCAAATGCCACGATATAAACTTTATGAGAGCAAATAAATAAATTAAAAAAAATCACAAATCAGCCATCAATGATGTGTGGGGCCAATTGCTACACAAAAGAAACTGAGAATTAAATGAAAAGATCTCACAAAAATCATATTTCATCAAAACACTGAGAATTACAGGGTAGGGAGATACAAGGACATCTGAGTCTTATTATGGTTTTAATGTAGCAGCTGAAAAATTGCTTGTGGTGCAACACCATGATGTTTTATTTCACAAATACATGTATTTTGTTATTTTTTTTTACATTTTGTGTATCCGGTTAGAAGCAGTTACTGATATGATTTCCTGAGAAAGAGTGGCATGTCACACACTTACCTTTAATCTTGATTAAACTCAATCTATTTATTATTTCTTTCATGGTCTTTCTGCAAGGGTAAAGGAGCCAAGTTGTGGTACTCCCTCTAATCCACGGTCAAATGTCACTAAAATAAGCAGCACAGAAAAATTACTAAGACCACAACGTCTTGATGTGGACAGCATCTAACCTCAAAGTAGAATTGCAGATTTGTCCACCATTACGGCACCTTGTTTTTTTATTCATGGCCTTATATGACTCATGAGGGCAGTCAAGTCAGTTAAAGCCAAGTAGGAACTGACAATCTCATGCATGTGAACGGACGTGAAAAACTGAAGTGTGAGGTGAGCATAGGTAAAATTAATGCAGACTGAGCCTTTAAAACGACGTAAACTTAGGCTGCACTTTTGTATGGAACTCCAGCACCGACGCTGGATGGAAAACAGATGCTCCGCTCGTGTTTTGATTTATCCACAGTACAATACCTAATCTGCTTATTGTTGTTTGCAAAACCATAAACAAATCCATCAGTTTGACATCTGTGCTCCTAGTTTCTGTACATCTTTTCATCTTTAATAATTTATCAAATTTGGAATAGGCAAGCCAAGTGATGCCAAGTGAACATTTTGTCATTAGTATGCGAACAGGATATTTGACAATCCATTGCTTTGTCACTGGGCAGATTTTGTGGCTTTGCTTTTTAATATATTTATGTTAAAAAAAGAAAAGGATACTTGCAATAAAAATGAATCTTGATAAGGTAAAGGATTTTACTTTGTTTAATATAATGCTGCACGAGGAACTGCGAAGATAGTGAGATGGTGTCAGTAACAACTTGAATTGATATGAAACAGCCCTACATGTTATCTACGAAAGGAAATAAAACATAAACAAAACACTTTATTTTCTTTCCAGCTCTGCTAAACATTTATCTACACTGCTATCTAAGAACACCAATACGTATTACGTCTGCTGGATTCTTTTAATGCATACTGCAAATATTATTTTGTGCATACTATTTAACTCCCACTTGTATCTGTCTTTTGATCCTTTGCACTCAAAATTACATCCAGGGCATAAAGAACAGAGCCAAGCTCCATGTCATTTTAAGTTGTTCTGTCTGGCTGGCATTAAAATAGGGACAGGTAGTGTAGATAATATGGATGATTGTCCCTGTGGAAGTAAAACCATCTGAGCATGCCGATTAGTGTGAACATATGCATATCTGTGTGAGTTGCCTCCCTTGCTGTACTGTCACAGTCATAATGAGAAGCTGCCAGCACTGGAACTCATTCCACTGGGTGAAAAAGCAGTTCAGAGAGAGAAAGTGGGGAGACATAACGAGGTTGGCTGGAGGAAAGAAAGTTTTAGCCGCAATAAAAAAAATGATCACGGTTAGAGTGATCAAGCTTTTTTTGTTTATTCTTTTTGATAATCTCTCTTTTTCTTAATCAGTGCAAACAGAACAAAGCAACTAGTTCATTACTATTCATAAAGCCTCCTTTATACTGTCACTTCACAGGTATATCATGAATAAAATGTCTTTATTTTGTCTTGCCAGGGGTAATTCAGTTTTCAAATTCATTTCTTTAATGACAAAGAAGAAAAATGAATAAACATTGGGGCATTCATCCCATTTCCATCAGATGTTTCTCAGTAAAACTACAGACACAAAAGGACTCTCTGCCCCTCTCATGTTTATAAGCTCTAAATACAAAGTGACAAGGGTTTAATAACTTTCAGAGCTTTTAGTGATTGACAAGAAAGTGAAGCAAGGTTATGGCTCCAGCACCATGAGAGATAAAAGTGTAGCTTCCCCTTGGGGGTTGACTGAAGATGTAAGCTATGTTCCTTTAAAGAGTCACAACATATGAGGAAAAGTTACAGGCATTGTATCCTTTTTAGACTTAGATGGAAAATACCCCCAGGAGGTTTCTTGATTTCCAACATCTGAAGGAAAGTGTTGTCTGTATGATGGCTAGATCTCCTTATGATCCAGTGGCTGTGTCGAGGTTGTTTTGTTAGGTAGCTCAGGTGGATATAATTCATAATCACTAAAGCCAGGCCCGATTTACATTATACATTTCAAACCTCACTGTGCCTGGAAGCACAAGTAAATGAATATGATGAATGTAAGGGTTTATATCTTATACTGATTGAAAGTTTACTTCAGCAGTGGGATGATTAAAATGAGTTTGTATGTTGTATTATTTGGCTAAATTATTCAGCTGTTTTAACAAATATACGTGTAAAAAATCAGTGGATTTATAAAAGTACTGTGCTGACATATACATGTCACCACAGCAGAGATTTCTGTGCGATTTCTTTTACAGTTTAACTCTTCAGAAGAGCAGAGCACAGCGAGCTTTGTATCTGATTTACACTTCCCTTTCGCATAGGATGGTGGCACCAAAGTTCAGCAATAACCTGACCTGCCTCTGCAGTCGGTGTGGCTCCTTGTGGTAATCACAGCAGCAGCAGAAAGAGGAGAGGAGCAGGAGGCTGCACTCCGTCACGTGTTGAAAAAATTCGATTTTGGAGACGGACGTTCACCGCTCGGCCCCCACATCGTTTGGTTTCACTTAGCGTGCTGCAGCAGTGTGTGTGAGCCCAGACAGGCGGGCAGTGGATGCCGATAAGACGAAAGGAAAGTTTTTACAAAGAGACCAAGTTTGCTTCTTTCTTTTTAATCATTTCGTCTGATAAGAAATCGAAGAGACCTGAATAGGAATTTAGCAAAGAAACAAAGTGTGCCGCGGGGATAATGCCTTTTTTCCTGGGATGGATGTAACTCTGTACTTCGTCTTCATAAGGGAACAGTGAGAGGAATTTGTACATCTGGAAGCGCAAGTTATCATCTTTAAACACCGGAAAGGAACAAATGAATGTGAGTATCCATCAAAGCTGGACTGCGCAGACCTTCCAGCGCCACAAGTAACCAGCCTGATGTTGAAGTTATTCATCAGTGTTTATCTCTAAGCACACTTTACCCCCTTTCACTTATACATTGTTAACAACGCGTTACTAATCACGTTGCTTTAGAAAAGGATTTTAGTGGAGGGATGTATGCAAAGCAATTGCCTGTTACTTACTGTTTTAGCAGACCAATGCATCAGCGCGCTCCGTTGCATTTATGCAGACTCGCCTCTAGCATTAAAAAGTTTTAATTAATTAAAAACAAATGCTAGAAAGTAAATTTTAAAGCAGCTCGTGTACGTGTCATTTTAATCGAGTATTTCTACAATCAGTCAATATGCAATGTGGCTAATTTAGGCTACTTAATCTTCTTTCATGCAAAGGTTGATCATATGGATGGATCATTTGGCAGTTTTTCAACTCTATAGCAGTAAGTTCAAAAAACAAAATACTACGTAGACTTTGAGCGGGTAGACTTTGAAGAGCTGACAAAACATTTAACAGTTTGTTAAATCGCACCTTGTTAAAGTCCCCCTGAGATCAAGACATTCCTCTGAAATTGGGAAACCTATATGCAGTTATTGTATAGTCCTCCGAGTGCTGCTGTAGCCGCACGGCTGGTCCTATAGCTGCTCAGTGATTACTCACATCATTACCCACAAAAGGTTTTCATATCTTTTAATTATTAAGCCAATTAAGTCACTGGGATCCATCGCCATGCAGTTGTCTGTGTGATGGTTGCCATGGTGCAGCCCAGGTTTTGTTTCTTTTTTCTTTTTTCTATTTTTCCACTACCAGTCATCAGTTTGAAAAACCCTAACACTTGTATGATTTTATGAGGCTCATTCACCAGAGCCGAGTCTGTTTCATTCATTTTTGTGCATGGTTAGTTGTGAGGCTGTTTGTTTGCATGATAGGGTCATTTCTAACACTTTCTCTGTTCCAGCACATCTTTGCAGTGCGTGCCATGTTTCAGACTTGAGACAAAATCTAAACTTGCAGAAAAAACAAGCGAAAGATGCACCACTTGTGGATAAAACCACAGCTTGGACCTCTGTGGCGTTTATAGGAGTCCAAGAATTATGTCATATTCCCTTTGGTGCACTGAATGAAGCAATCCTTTCACTAGTCTTGTCTCTGTGGCGTGCGTATGATGTTGCTGATGCTATCTGCACTATAGTGTGCAGATTCCTGAAAAAAGAAAAGAAAAGCACATATGTTTCATGCAATCTAACCATAAAGTTTCTCACTGCCTTGCACATTCTGAAAATTGCCTGACTGTGGTTTTGCTCATCTTTTTGCAGTTCAATCATCGCTCAAACAAGCTGAGTGTAAATCAGCTATTGCGTCTGAGGGCACTTTGCCAGAAAGCTGTCGCCTCCAAAGTTCATTTCAACATTTATGACCAGTCCCTGTTATTTTAAAAAAAAGTTGCATCAATGCGAAAGCAAGAATGTCAATCTGGACACCCGCAGATTTAAAAACTCCCAATGAGACCTGCCCTTTTTATAATCAGAAAATGTGAGTCAGGAAAACTTTTACCTTAGTTTGTAGTACTGTTGCTGCTCCTTGCACCCTTGCTACTGTAACACGATACACATCTGTTTTTAATGATGCAATCACTAGCACTGCCAGTGCAATGTCAGGCAGTGTCATCTTCAAAGATATTAGGTGTGTGTGTTTTTTATCCTGAATATCTTACACAAACAGCTGAACCAACCCATGCTGCTCTTGTTGTGGGAAAGAGATGATCCCTTTTGTCATGGACCCTCAGAACCTTGAACTGAAGGGTTCACAGTGAAAAAAATGTAGCTTGTGGGTTTTCCCAATGTGATGTTTGTTATTGTCAGGAAGGGCCTGTCATGGTTTTTCAAGGGCTTTTTAAGACTACATGCCCAACGACTGAAGTATCAAAGAGTAATGCAAGGTACAGAAATGTGGCACTTAGTCTGGCAAACATTCAGAGCATTGTAGTTTGCTTTGAGCTAAGCTTGCCATCCTCATGTCCAGTCAATCTGCATTTCTGTCTGTGGTTTCCATTATGGCTCCATCGAGCCCCAAGCAGGCTGGCGTGTTCTTGAAACCACAGACGTTTTCTGTGAGTAACTAGACTCATGACTTGGAATTAGAAGCTCATTTTACGCAGTCTGTCACTATAGCTGTCCCTCTTGGTTTGTTAGTGTTACATAGGTTTTTTGGTTGCGTTAATGAAGTAGAAGCCTGCTTTATTTTGGGGGTAATTTGCTAAACTTTTGTTTGATGGAGGGCGATTTTTAACCAATAATGTATTTCCAGTTAGCACATCATTTACTCACAAGAAGCTATCTCCGATGTTGTCTGTGATTAAGACATTTGCTTGAGGCCAGTGTTTGACAGTTGTTCAGTTAGTGGCAATTGAGAGGCATTCTCTATTCAAAACATATGTATAAATTCTCAGATGAAATGATATGACTTGGCAGGATGATCTGTGGTAAATCCACCGTTTTAATTCTCCTTTTTTTAAAAGTGTCTTTTACTTTGCATTGCTAAGAATTATATTTTCATGAGAGTTGGCATTCTTCTATGTAATGTTGGTTATGGCTCATGGAGGGAGGCAGCAGTAGTGTTTGTTTAGATACTGTTTGTTGTAGTAGTTGCCAAACCAAAGGCCTACTTGTCTTCATAGCAGCAGAGAAAGACAAATAGACCTCATACTTCACCCAAAACTGTAAAGCCAGATATAAATAAGCCCAAGTATTTTCAGCTATTAGACGTTAATATCCAATACATTTTGCCAAACACGATTTATACTACAGTGGAGGGGGAAAAAGTCTTGCCCTGATGTTCCCAGCATTCAAGGCTGCCAAGGATTTTGAATGCAGATTTCAGTCATGCTACCAAAGTGTTCACAATGATATCTAGTTTATTCCAACAGAGATTTTCATTCTCTATGTAAATCCCACGAACCACCGATTCGGTCGTTCGACTTGGTTTAAAGGATTCAAAAGAAACTGGGTCAATGCTACAGTTTCAGCTAACACTGAGGTGTGCGTGATATATTACACACACACGCCAGTTTTAGAGAAAAAAAAATAGTGAAGCTCGTGCAAAGTAAACATTTTAGTGTCTTTGTTCAGAGAACATGGGATTAATCCACCAGCGGTTGCGTCATCTTTGCAAAAGCCATTAACAGTATTTAACTACCAGAAGAAGAGAGTCACGTTCTAAGACAATTATGCAAGAAAAATGCTTGAATCCAAACCACAATCGGATTGGCTTACTTAATGCAACAGCTTTTAACCATCAGCAGCCTCTTTGAAGAGTTTTCTTTCCCAAAAGCTTGACACATGTGACTTCTCACTGGCAATTTAGGAACAGGTATGAAACTCAGTGATACCTGCGTGGGTGGGCAACAGCAGTTATATATTAGGCTAACATCTTAGCTTTAGTCTGCATAGATTTCTCTTTAATCTCACACTGAATCTTTTGAAACCACGTGCCCTGCTTTACCTGGTATTGTTCAATTAGCTTACCCAACTGTGTGTATGTTATATCCATTAGGCTGCGCTGCTCTGCAGAGGTCCTCCACTGTAGCTCAACCAGAAACTGCATTATTTCAGTTGTGGTATTTGGTCAGGGAGTCTGGCCTTGAAAAGCTATCCTTTGTGCACTGGAGGGAGCTTTGTAAAAGTTCATCCCCAGTGTTTTAGTAAAGTAAATCAGTACTGAGGCTTTAAAGTTCAAGTGCTGTCAAGATTTTCAGCCTGTCATGGATGTGCTTATGTTTTTTGCCAAGAACAGCACTCAGAAAACAACCCAAACTGTACTATGTAATGGTGAATTTGTAGCGCTCGCCTTTTATGGTTTTGTCATTTGCAATTATTATGGTCTCTGTGAAAGCAATAAGAATTAGAGATTAATGGAGCAAATTGGCTCAGAATTCCTTTTTATGCCTAAACCATTGAATCATCTTGGACACAGCAGTAACACAGCAGATGCAAACAGGACACATTCTCATGCCATATTTCAAAACAAGATGTGATACAAGGTTTCTCGCTACTCACACTAAATTCAAAGCAATTTATGACGTTAAAAGTTAGCATCTTCAGTGTTGTGGGCTCTGAATCACGGCAGACTGAAATTAGCCCTGGAATCTTGTGTGCTCATGGCCAACTTCCAGCAGACCTCAATTACAATGCTGCAGAGCCAGAAAAAGGGAAAGAGGTAGACTGCATGGAGCCCTTCAATTCTGCAGTACTGCTCTGTCACTCAAATACACTGTTACCACTGTGGCTAAGACAGATCGCCACACAGCATTCAGGAAGGCATTTAGTCCACACACACACACACACGCACAGACACATGCTCACACACAGATGCGCAGATGTCTTTGAATGTTTCCTTGCAGGTATCAATTAATCCACTGGGGGGAGCCTTAAAGAGCTTTTTACAGAGAGCCAGCCATTCAAATATTGATGCACTTCTGTATATATTTTCTTTAAATTAAAGCAAAATGTACTTAACCAGGAAGTTAAAGTCATTATGAATTAGACCTATTACACAGAACCACAGACAATTGGAAGCCTGTCTTTTTATGTAATGAAAACGACACAATAATTTTCTTTGAGCCAGACACTTGGTGGTTTTGGATTATTCTGCAGATGGTGACAGTCTTATTGAAACATTTCCACATTGCTCCACAGTGTCTCTCAGTCTCAATTACATTTCCTCTGCAGTGGTGTGGATCCTTTGCCAGAGTGTGCCTATTGTTTATGCAAGAAATCCTAATACCCTTGCTGCTTTTAAATATCAGTGTTTCAATATTTTTTTCCCTTGATTTAACACTCACACTCTTACTTCTCATAAACTCAATATGTTTGCCTAAGGAGAGTTATTTGAAAGGGTTCTTGGGGGGGATTGTTTTAAAATTCCTCATTCCACGAAAGATAAATGTGGTGGTAAATATTAAATCCAGGACTTCACCTCCCAGACGTATACAAAGGCGAACAGCTATGGCAAACACACGGGGTAGCCTGGCCAAACTGATTCTCGCACCCTTTTAATTAAAGCTGCAGAGCAACAGCTAAAGACTCCCTGTCTGAAGTGGTATGCTGTGGCCTGTGGCTTTGATGTTTCTTTAGCAAAGGGGGGCTCTCTGGTATATGGGAGAAACAAGGTGTCGACTTATTAGGTGAAAAAGAAGTGAAGGAAAATGTTATGTGCTTGGCCAGTTGTATATAGTGTGGGTAGGAGCAAAGTCAATAAAACATATGGGAAAGTGTTTAAGGCATGTAGGCTACCTAGGTGTCTTAAACTACCTTACTATAAAAATATTACACCTTTACTTAGTTTCTGCTGTTCTGACTTTTTTTTAATAATATTTTGATATTGCTCAGCCTTTCCTCTCTGTGTGTCTCTAGGTTTAAAACGAAGGGGCCAAAATGAAGACTGCTGCCAAGGGTTTTGGGAAGTCTGTAATGGATTCTTTGCATCGTGAGGGTTGGTGGAGCCAAAGGATAGTGCTAATGGTATATGTGGTCTTGGAGCTTATAGCAGTCCACTCACCTGTGGTCTTGGGAACCCTTGAGCTACAGCTAGATGAGGAGCAACCAGCAGGTACAATTGTAGGTGACATCAGTGCAGGACTCCCCCCTGGCGTAACAGCATCCTTGTACTTCATTTCAGACCATGAGGGCACAGGAGTAGGGAGTGATTTGGATATAGATGAAAGCACAGGCATTATTAAAACTGCCAAAGTTCTGGATAGAGAATTAAGGGATAGGTACAACTTCATTGCAGTCACCATGACAGGTGTGACAGTAGAGGTGACCATCAAGGTGAATGATATAAATGACCACGCTCCAAAGTTCCCCAGAAAGCAAGCCACTTTTAAAATTCCTGAACAGACAGCTATCGGCACTAGGTTTCCTCTCGAGCCAGCTGTTGATAGTGATAAAGGGCAGCTTACGACACAGGGTTACCTTATCAAGGATGGAAATGTTGGCCAGGCGTTCACCTTGGAAACCAGGAGAGGAAGCAATGAAGTTCTCTATCTGGATTTGGTGGTCAATACCATTCTAGACAGAGAGAAAAGATCCACCTATACTTTATCTTTGGAGGCTTTTGATGGCGGGTCCCCCAAAAGAACTGATCAGATGACGTTAGATATTACTGTGCAAGATATTAATGACAACGCTCCTGTTTTTAACCAGAGCCGCTACCATGCTATAATATCTGAAAACCTTCAACCAGGAAGTAACATCCTGCAGGTGTTTGCCACAGATGTTGATGAGGGCGATAATGGGATGGTGCTATATGAAATTAACAGGAGACAAAGCGACCCAGATCGCTACTTTGTCATAGATTCTCGCACTGGCATCATCACCCTCAACAAACCACTGGACTTCGAGATGAGGAGGGTCCACGAGCTGGTGGTCCAGGCGCAAGACAACGCAACTCACCCAGAAGTGACCAATGCCTTTGTCACCATTCATGTCAGAGACTACAATGACAACCAGCCTACAATGACCATCATCTTTCTCAGTGAGGACGGATCTCCCAGAATCTCAGAAGGGGCACAGCCAGGCCAGTACGTAGCCCGCATCTCAGTTACTGACCCAGACTACGGAGAGTATGCTAATGTCAATGTGTCACTAGAGGGAGGTGATGGAAAGTTTGCCCTGACCACTAAGGATAGCATAATCTATTTGATTTGTGTGGATCAGATTCTGGACCGCGAGGAAAGAGACACCTATGAGCTGAGGGTGATGGCGACAGATTCCGGCATGCCTCCGCTCAGGGCTGAATCCTCCTTCACTATCCAAGTGATTGACATCAATGACAATCCTCCTCTCTTTGACCAACCAGTGTACAGGCAGGTCATTCCTGAAGTGGTGTTTCCAGGTAGCTTTGTGTTACAGGTAACAGCTAGAGATAAAGACCAGGGGCCAAATGGGGACATAAGCTACAGCATCCTACAAGATGGAAGTGCTTATTACAGCTGGTTCAGTATAGACTCCATTACTGGCATTATTACCACTCTCTCCCAGCTGGATTATGAAAAGAACCCTAGTCCCAGTATAACTGTGGTGGCCACTGATGGAGGAAAGCCATCTCTTTCATCCACTGCAGTTGTAAACATCTTTCTTCAGGATATAAATGACAACGAGCCTGTTTTTGAGAGAAACTTCTACAATGTGTCTGTCGAGGAGAACACAGCACCAGGGACCTGCATTCTCGAGGTAGGATTTTTTAATGTTTTAATTCAGTAAAAGGTTATGAATTGATTGATTTGATCAACACTCCCACGCTTTAACACTTTGCTTATGTAAGGGTCTGCATTGGACTTTGGTGCAACTGTGGAGAGCGACAAATGGAAAGTTATTAGATAAATAAAATAGAAGTTTGTCAGAGTAACTCCTTTTTTCCTCATCGAGGGTTATTATTTAATGCTAAAGCTGTTTAAATTGGACAGCCTTAGTGAGGATTTACCTGCAAATTTAGGCCAACATGATCTGCTCCTTGGCTGTCCTCTCCTTCACCTCTCAAAAGGTTTCCAGGGTAACAGAGGCAGTGCAAAGTCCTCCGTCAGCCGAGGCACAAAGGAGTTTTTCACATATTCACAGACAGAGACAAATTCAGGGCTTTATCCAAAGAAATAGATGTCACTTCAGTCTCAAAAGGCACCTTAATTAGGGTTGTTGAGCGTGAGAAAAAAATGGCCATAAGCGACAAGATGAATTAAAGTTCAGACAAATTAGATCACCCCATGTAAATGCAGTGTTTTTTTCTGGTAAAAAATAATTTCCACTAGTCATTTATTAATAAAAAGACTGCAATTACAAAGAGAAAATGAGGCATATCAGGTGTCATTCAAGCCATTTCTCACATCAGCAAGCTGGAGTTTCTTTTTATGAGGATAGAGATTCTGTTTTGCAAGTGTGTACAGCAGTACTGCATGGATCAAGGAGTTGGAAATAGAGTGCAGCCCAGATGGACGGCCTAGCAGATGAGATCTTGGCCCAGGATTTTGCTGTGGATGAGGGAGGGGTGAAAGGAGACACAATGTCATACTGTGGCACTTAAATGTAGTTAAGGCACTACAAGGACTTTTTGTGGGTAGTTTATAAATCAAAAAGACCGCAAGTGTAATGAGAAAGGGGAATGTTCTGAAATTGATTTTGAAAATTGGAAAGTCGACCAAAGAGTAATTAAAAAATGTATGTTTTGGACTGTGAAACTCTAAGATCACTGTTTCCAGTGTGAGCTGGAGTTCATGTTTGATTAAAAAAGTTTAAGGAAAAAACGATTTCATGTTTTCTTTCGAACCAGCGATTTTCAGAGTTCTGTCTTTACTCTCCATTGGCTGCTTACTACCTGCCCTCAGACAGTTCCTAAGAGTATGACATGCTTGATCTGTGGGTCCTGCTGAGTCCAAGTATGAAGTAGTTCTTCAAAGCCTCTGCTCTCTGGCCTCTCTTGGGCTTCACTGGTTGTTGCAGACGTGTGTTTGGCGGCCCATGTGAGAACAGACTGCTCTTACTTAGGGTGCCAGTTCTACATCCAAACATCTCAGCAAGACATCTGATGACTGCCTTTTCTCTTTGTAGATAAAATTCTCAGTGTACCCATCTTTCACAGACAAAGCCACCCCCCAAAAAAAACCTATAGTATGGACATTATGATTATCACGTTACCTTTTCGCTCTCCTCTTCCCATCTGTGGGTGTTTCAGGGCTATTCTCATGTGGCGTGATTATTTTTTGTCACTTTCACTATACATCAGATGCTTTTACAGATGACTTTATAATTAGATGTGTGTGTGTGTGTGTGTGTGGGGGGGGGATAAATAAATAAGGGCTTAATCCTATTAACAGGCATCACTCTTGTAATTCAATATATGAGATCTGCTGCAAAGAAAATAGGTCACCCTGGAGAGGGGAAATCAAATTCGACATGAAAAACAGTACTTGAAAACTATGAGCTGCATTATGGAATGTGTTTCATGAGGCGTTACTAATTCCATTCTCCTTTATTAGTTTTCCAACTGTGTCCAATTTACAAGTTTTCTGGATGGTGTCGAGGTTCAATATAACTCTACAACACATATCCGAATCCATATCCGGAACCACAATACCAACGCAACTTTCTACAGTCCACACTTCATTTTATAAATTATGCTCTCTTGCCTCATATTATATCTCCGTTCCAGATTGCAAGCATGCATTCACTCAAGAGGAACTGTTACATTTCATTGTACAAATGTATTTTTTTAATGCAAATGTGTGAAGACCTTGTTGAATAATAAGAAAGTAATAAGACGAAAAAAGTTATTACTTCTGCGTCATTTTATCACATCTGTTAATCAGAGGCTTTTGATTGAGGAAGAAGAATATAATATAAGTAATATAAGTCGTTGTTAAACATAATGAGGCACATGGTTGTCTTGGCTTTTACATATGTAATAAGTAATGAAAGTTTTCAGTTGATTGTGTCACAATCCTGCACTGGGGAATAATTTACGCCTCATATCATTGCGGCTCTTGGCTCATTTGGAGGGTCTCTGCTAAGAATTGCCCCTCTGTCTGTTTTCGGGTTGTTCTGGCTCCAGCAGAAAGGCGAGAGGGGGTCTCCGAGCAGCTGAGGGGGAAATGAACCCTGACAAGCGCTTGCATGAGTAGCGGAGGTGACATAAGCAGGGGGGCTTCCTTGTCTGTCTGCTTGTCCGGCAGACGCTAAATTCTTATCTGATCTCACTTCATTTCTCATTACCTAGGTGTGAAGATAGGCCAGAACTAATTTTTAAAGCCACCTCCCCCACGTTCATGACTGAATGGACCGCTTTTATTGCTGCAAACCCCTTAGCAACATGAGACGAAGACTGCTTTCTGTGAGACTTTCTTGAAGCTGTATTCAAACTTTTGCATTTATCTGCTGTTTTGGTGCCTAATTTGCTTCCGTTTCTGAAAATCTCTTTCCTTCAAAAAACATTAATCTATGAGTATTATTCTTTGCCTATGATTTCTCGTGGGCAGACCTACTATGAGCCTTTTTTTTAAGTTTAGATACCACATAAAGCAGCATTCAAACATATCTATTATTTCACATTGAATGCTTTAAAGAAAACCTAGTTGAAAGGGGTACCTCAGTGAAGTGGCACTATGAATCAGTACTCCATTCCTGGCAGCATAAAAGAAACCACTCTGTGAGGGAAAAATACCCATAATTCCCCTCGAGAAAACGTATGAATGATTGAGCTTCTTTCTAGTGTTTTTTTCACACTCACAGTTTCCGTAGTTTTCTTTCTACTACAATGACCACCTACCTTCTAATGACTAAGCAGGTTCTAATAACAGTGATACAAATCCGGTGTCCTCAGCTCTTTATTAGCTGTTAAATAAGTGCTTTGTTGTGTAGTGAAGACTCAGGTATTCAGTGATAAACTGTGGATGGTGCTTTTGGTTTAGGTTCCTCCCTGGAACGCCTACATTGATGAATTAGACCTTGCTTTTTATAGTCTTTTCAGTATAGCATACTTTTGACTTCATATTAAAAACTGAATGAAAATTTAATATCTGACAGTAAATCTATGAAGTTGGCTAATGCAAGTGGCACGTGAACCTCAGTATTTCGTATTTTGAAATTGCAGCTCTCTCCTTCTCCATAAAAAGTTTCTCCTCTCACTGTTTCAGCAGCTACCGCTGAACGGCGACCACATTTTCAGCCCATAAAAATTCAAAACATAAAAATGGCTCATTTTGAATTTCACCCAAAGTGAACTTTACAAAACGAAAATGCAAAATGTAATGATTTGGTGACTGAACGTTACACCTGCTCAATCACACATTTTTCATAACAACTACCTTGTCAACTAAAGCTCTTCCAAAACATTCAAATGACACTGCAGCATTTTAAAAATAAGTGAGGTAAACTATGAAAATGAGGGGAACTGCCAGTTTCATATGGATATTTTGGTATACAAACCATGTAATCAGTTTTCACCAGACATTTTCCTGGAGATGGTTTTTGTCAAGCGAAATACTCACTTGTCTGTTTTAATACCAGCCTGGCTTTTTCTTCCTCTGAGACTGGTTTAGCTTGAGGCAAGCTGACTCTGTTTTTGGTCTCCCTTTTCTGTTTCTTTTTCCTCCTGCTAACTACCGAGCTTCATTGTGGCTCTGTGGTATAACAGTATTTTCAGGGAATGGTAAAATTGCAGGAAACTGGATGTGCTACTTAATGTGTTCGTGAATGTAATACTTCCTCGAACACTTACTCCTGGGCCTAGCAGGGGCAATGAAGCGAACATAAACACTGATGTACATCTGGATAGAGTGTGGGTGTTCAGGTCAAAGTTGCTCTGCTCGAGACAGCTGAACGCATTTTATTGTGCTTAGCCGTCCATCATCAAATCTGCCGCCTCTTTCTGTCCAACAGCACAGGAAGAGGAGAAGGTTGTGGTGAAAATTTAATGTTATATGGTTGAATACAGAAGCTGGGAGGAAATACTGTTCATTAGTGTAAAACCAAAGCTGTGGGTGTGCGCATGTCGAACTGTGAAACAACATGAAAGGAACCCTGCATTTAAGGATTAAAGTGCAACTACTGCATTTAACTATACTGTAGAGCTGCAAAGATTTAATTTATTATTTATTCATAACTATTAATAATTATTAGGAGAAATTTTCATTGTAAATGCAGGAAAATATGCCCATCATAATATATCATGGTTTCCCAAATGTCTAATGTCCAAACAAACGGGCAGCAGCCAGTGATATTTTGCAAAACACAGTCCAAATTTGTTGCTGGTTGCTGTCCATTATGTGAGTGCTGAGTGGTAAGTGTATGCAATGTTTACAAGACCTCAGTGCTGTGATGCAACCACATGGAGTGCTGGCTGTAAAGCAGAAGTTGTGAGGTATGAAAGTTCACTGGAGGGGTTTCCTGCCCGCATCTGGCAAGGAAGGAAGATGGGCTTATATATCCCCCTTGTGGGACACAAAATTTCATTAGTACAGTCTGTCACCCAGACTGTCTGCTGCAGGTGAGACAGACCTCTCAGCACTGCTTCCAAGTTTCTGTGAAAGACTGTGTGAGCACAGTGAAAGTAGAGAGCGCGAGAGACGCAAAGAAAACAGCCGAGAGTCTCCAGAGGGACACTCGGCCTCTGGCAGCTGTAACAAAGCTCATTCTCAGCAGCTGGATTCAGCTGTTGATCCCTTTTCTAACATCTATCCTCTGACTCTGAGGAGTGGGATATCACTCTTCCTGTCTGAGTCTCTGTGTTTGTCTCTGTCCTTGTTCTTTCTGCCATGATCAGACTTCTTATCTCTTCCTTTCTCCCTTTCCCACACTTATGTGTCCTCTTTGTGATCCAATTACACCTCTTCCCTTCCCCTTGTTTCCCTGTGGAGTGGTGACATGTGGATCAGAGCAGGTGAGAGCAGCACATCTGCTTGCCTGGGGATGCTTGAGCACCCCTGGAGTGACACAAACAGGCAGCTTCGTAGGTCTCAGTCTGAGCAGACCCAGGCTTATCTGGTTGGATCGTTCAAGAAAGAATGGTTGGAAATTATCAACAGAGTGAAGTCAGACTGCAGGTGTGTGGCCTTTAAGGGTGTCTACATGGCCACGTTGTTACAGTGTTGTATTCAGGCACAAGAGGAAGACTTTTGTTTAACCTTTGTAAATAGAGACGATTATTCACTTTGCCATTCGTCTCTTTTGAGACGAATGAGTGGGAAGGGGGGTAGACCTCGAGGCTGACTGTGCTAACGGCTGCCAGGCCTTCTGTTCTCACAGTCCGTGGTCCCCCTGCACATGTGCAAGGCAGTTGGCATCGCTAAACAAGCTGGGCATCAGGAAGCATCATCTGCTTGCGATATTCACACTGTTCCAAAGCAAATCTGTGCTAAATCATCCATCCAGTCCCCTGCTGTCCATCAAAAGCCACCAGACCGGAAAGTAGACACTGAGTGACAGTTTGCCAGGTAACAAAAATCAGTAATCAGAAGACTACATTCTATACAAACAGCCACAAATCAATTTTGGCAGGATGATGAGGGTCATGTGTTGTAATGAAAGAAAGCAGCTGCCAACATGTTGAATTTTTCATTCACGACATGCATGCATATACTATATATACACAGCCCTAAAATATCTTAACCGCTGAGCAATGTCTCTAAATCCAGAAGTTAACTGTTACAAAGAATGCATCGCTTTTGTCTGCCAGCAACCTCAGCCCCCTTTTTGCTCCAGCCTTTCTGCTGCACTGACTGCCAGTTGAAATAACGATTGAGAAGAATGTTACTGAGCCCAAAAAGTCATGGAAGGAGTGGCGCATTCAGTGCCTGCTCTTAGTCCGATCAGTTTGCTTTACAACCGTGTCTGATTGGGGCTAGAAAAATGTATGAACACAGAGATTAGGCAATACGTAAGTTGCCCAAGTGAGAAATAGTGGATGTTGGATAGTGTTTCAGGAAATTCAGGTGGCAAAAAATAGGTAATCTTTGTGGAACCTGTGTTGACACTGTTAGCACTGTAAAAACAGAATGTTTTTCAGATAATGATCATTCAGGACATTATGAAAACTGACTGAATACATAGTGATTTCTACCTGAAATGTGACATTTTGCACAGTTTATTTTACTTTTGCCAGCTAAGAAATAATTTTTTACTTTAAATGCTTGTAATTTTATCTCATTGTCAAAGTAATATATTGTTAATAATATCACTAGACATCTTACATATTCATACAATACCCAGTAATAATAGATGAGTAGAGCAGAAACAGAAAACTTTTCAGGATCAAAGAATTTGTTATTTCTTGTACTCAGCCCAGTTCCACTGAGCTGTTGTTGTTTTTAAGCCTTGTAAGACAGAGCAAGAGAAAGAGAATGACAAACCACACGGAAAAGGAGGTTTGTGTGGAGAGACGCTCCACTTTTACATTGTGGTTTACCCACATTGTCTGTCTTGGCTTCAGACAGAAAGGCACCCTGGCCTGCTAAAACCAGACTCCCAATCTGTGTGTACTGATGCTGCATGGTGGTCCAACCTCACAGTGCTGTTTGCATATCTTGATGCTTTGACCACATCTATCAGAAATGCCACTTGTGTTGTAAGGGAGGACATCTGTTGTGCCATTTTTATTGTATAGAAATGCGTCCACCCTGTAGATTAGTTGTAATGAGACAACTGCTGAGCCTAACATAGATTTCCTGAGTACTAGGTGATTTAAAGATTTAGTGGGGGAGCTAATTACCGCGGGGTTGCGTACCTCCTTAGGAAGGCTAATTTGATTCTGGTGCTGCAGAATTTATGTTGTGAGTTGGGTGCTGCTTCTTTTAGCTGCTGTGTTGAAAGGCCAGATCTTTGTTTTGATTGTTGTGTATAGCCTGGTGCTGCGGGGAGCCTGCATGGAGCAAAGGGAGCAGTGGGACCGTCTGCTGTAATTAGGCAGAGCTGGTTGCAGGATTCAAGATGTGTGATGTGGTATCATAGCAGACGAACAAAAAGCCAGGAAAGGGGTGTGTGTGTGTCTATGTGCATGTATCGGTGTAGACAAGGTTCGACAGTGGAAGAAATTCTCTAATCAGTGGTCTGGGTTCCTCCCAGGCTGCATCACAAATGAATCTTATGGGATCCAAAACATCGACGTGGGCGAAAGAAACTGATGGAGCTGATATGAATTTGGCAATCCATGGTGAAACTAGAACAATGCACATCAACACTGAACACCACCCTTCTCTTCCAGTGCTGGCTGAATGCTGGACATGCAGCCAGTCAGATCCAACTGGGGCAAAAACCATGCTGAGTTTCAGCACTGTGGAATCTGAAGTGAAAAGTACCTTACGTTTTTGTGTTTAAATGAGAATGGCTTAAGCACACTATACAGAGTCAGTCTTTCAGCCTTGCTGGAAAAGCTGATCACCCACAGAGGATGTCCTAAAAAAATACTCCATGGTTAAGTACCCAGAAAAAGTGTGTATTGTCTGCAGCCTCGCTGCGTCTGAGAAGTCAGCTCGGGAGTGAAATAAATGCAGATGGTGGAATGGCCAGCATAATGGAGAAACAATTTGTTGATAATTTCAGCAAGTCAATGCATCACTGCCAAGGCTGAAGGCATCCAGACATCTGGTTTAAGAAGCTGCGTCCAGTCAAACCTGGCGATGTCTTTATAGAAGATCGATGGAAATCATACACGATACGCTTCATCAGATTTTAGTTGCAACAAAAACCTCTAATCTCACTCTGACATTTCTTTCATGAGCCCACAGTTTTCTGTAACATCTCTAAGCATTTGTTGCTCCTTTGTCAAATCCCCTAGCGCAACTGTGATAAGAACAAAACACCTTTTTACGTGATGGTTGTAGAGTGGCTAGAGTACATCCTCACTTTCATGTGGCAGGCAGTGATACTTGCATGCAATCTCACTGAAAAGGACTCTGGGGTGTGCAGATGTGAACGATCTTGGTTTGCAAACCGGTGCAGATCTTTGGTTTGATGCCCGGAGTGAACTACAGTATTACCTGCTGCCAATTTTTACCATCAACAACTTATTGCTTACAGGCCCTGATTAGCCCAGACAGCGGATATCGTGATTAATGTAGCAATTTGCCATTTGTATGTGAAGTCATGCCATGCTGGGATAACACTATTCATCTAAAGATCTGCTCTGGACTGGGTAGTTTATTTCTTCATATGTCCCATTAATCGTTTTCCAGTACAACCAAAACATTCTCCTGCTGGTCATTGCTCGCGGGTGTTTAGTTAATTGAGGAAGGAGGAGTGAATTGCTCGAGTCACATTTTTGCTGACATTTTCTCAGTTCATCAGGAACACAGCTGTCACACTTTCAGTTACTACCCTGCAGCGCTAAAGTTGTGATCATCCGATTCTCTTGACAGATCAGCCAACACTCAGAATGCAGGACACATGCAGTTTCATCATTACTGTTATAACAAAGGCTTTGATTAAAAATAAATACTGTTTTCAACCTGGGGGAAGCAGCTGAGTGATGTTTAAAGATGACAACTCAAAAGTCTCCTGGGGTGTATCCAGATAGATTTGTGGTCTCCGAAGTAAACAGAATGTTTGATAAGCCTGTGACGATATAGGATTCCTTACTTATTGCACAGAAGCATATGGAGTACCCTCATGCAGCAATGCTCCTGTGTTTTGCTGTAATGTAAAAACTCTTGGTTAATGTACTTGATGCATACATAATGAGAGTGCAAACAAGTGTGAGGATACTGTAATGCTCACAGAAGTTCAGGGTACTGTATTGGAAATGTCCTTCATCAGTTTGCCTGAGAGAAGTTAAAATATTACAGGAAGACTGAGTTTAAACATTGTAACTGAACCCATGTGCAAGCTGCCGTCATTTCATTTATGCTACTATGTGTGATTTAAGCGTTTGAGGCTGAGATGCAGACATTTAATGCACTGTCATAATGCTTTGGCAGAGACATTTTTGTGAGCAATTATGTACTGAGTGTATTCATGACTGTGCATGGGAAAAAGAGAAAATAATCAGGCATCCTTTCTGCCTTTAAATCTTAGCCAGCTTCAGTCAGTGCTCTTCCCCTGTCACCATTCCCGTCGTCACTGCTACTGCTCCATTTTTTATTTATGGGCTTCCCTTTTGCTTTTTTACCTCGAGCATACTAATTCTACAATGTAATAAGCTTAGTGGTTTCTTTGCAGTTTTCATTCTTATTACCATGGAGTCATCTTTCAAAGATTGTCTCCTGCAATATAAAAAGAACTGCATGGAAATCTGCTCGTGTACAGGAAAGCTTTCATTGTTCCACCTTTGCTAAATTTTCCAATAGTGTAACCAGTTCAGCTTTTCTGCTTATTTTTCTCTGTTTTTCTGTAGTCTTTTCACGTTTCACCATTACTAGATTTGCAGATAAAGCTTTTTGCTGTGTTGTTTTTTTCCTGATTGTGTATTTCTAAAAGGCAATTCAATTTCAATTTTGGGGGGAAAACTCCTTTGAGACTCTCCCCCCTCCTGCCGTTCTGTAAATGACTTGTAAACAGGCTGTTTAAGTGTGAAGTCACCCTCTGCCCCGCTTCCGTTCTTTATTCATCACACTGACACACATACAGAGAACTATGGTGAATGTTTTTCCTAAAATGCTTGGGGGAAGGGCACCACTTCTGCTGTGGGACTGGGCCAAATTCTGACACAGGCTACAAAAAGTAGCTTTGAAGGAGACATACCAGAGACAAAATTATATATATATATATATATATATATATATATATATATATATATATATATATATATATATATATATATATATATATTCTTTTTAGTCAAATGACTTTAAAATTGTTAACTATACATGATTTCAAGCTTTAAAATAATATAATATTTTAATAATGAAATCTCAAGCTATATATATATATATATATATATATATATATATATATATATTCTTTTTAGTCAAATGACTTTAAAATTGTTAACTATACATGATTTTAAGCTTTAAAATAATATAATATTTTAATAATGAAATCTCAAGCTGCCCATTTAGGCTTTCTTTTTTGAAATATATTTAATGATCTGTGGCTATTAATTATGTATAAAGTTTGGGCTTTTTGATGCTGCATAAAAAAAAACTGAAAATGAAACAAATGGGAAACTTGGAAGGAGCAAAGAGTGAGAAAGAAAGCAGACGCTGAGAGGGAAAAAGTGCAGATTTACCTCATGCAGTGTGCGTGCAAAAGTGTATATGAAGCTCAAGTGGTGGTTTGTTACCATGGCAATATTGGGAAACAAGAGTGGGTGGAGAGTAGCGTAAACAAGAAACCCCATCGATTTCATGGGCAAATCATCATCCCAAAGTTCCTGTTTTTCCGCTGTAACTGCAGTGGAGTATTTACGTGCGAGGACAGTCCTGAAATTATTTGTGGAGAGGTGAACTCATGAAACCTTGAAAGCTCAGCTACTCTGCAGCTTGTGAAAACATTATTTTTTTAAGGTAGTGGCCTCTGTTTAGAGTTAAGCTGTCCTTTTTTTTTCCAGAGTTCATCACTGTTTCTCTTTGGGCTGTCTCACTGTCTCAGCTATCTCACAACATTATCAACATATCCTAGAGGTCTGGGGAACATGTAGCAGAGTCTAAGGATGTTTGTTTGGAGATAGAGAACATCACGATCCCTTGGCTAGAGAAGGTACATTTATCCTGATGTATAAACACATAGTATAAACTGAGCTATCAGATGAATCTATATTGTATATCAACTGAGGTTTTCATTTGGAGGGGAAATCATGGGGGTAGCACGGGACTGAATGTGTTTATTCAACATGTTTCGCCCTCCACAACCTCCCCATCCTCCCCATCCTCACATGTTGTCAGTGGTTGGGCCTCTGCATCTGTCATGAAGGACACACATGGGGAAGAGTTCACAGGGCCCCCACTCTTCCAAACCTCATTTCTGCTCAGACGACTTTGTCCCTGGTTTTTGTCTCACGACAGGGACTTTCCTTTACTGTCTCCCTCCCGGCGCTCCTGCATTCTGATAACAAGGGGGAACTCAATGAAGTGCCAGTGCGATTAGATTCAATTTGTCCTTCTTTTTTCTTCTTCTATCAGCCTAAAAAACACTTCCCTCCAGAAACAGGTTCATCCCACATCTACAACCTCCTTGCTGCCACAAGCGGAAAGTCTGTTGGTAATATTCAGCCATTATCTTGCACTGTTTAGAACTGTGATGAAGCAGTCACAAATCTCTTATCTCAGATGGGACAAAGCCTTCATGGGCACTGAGGACAACAGTGTAAACACTGAAGGAGGGAGAGTGTTTCATTGGAATGATGGGCGTCTGTCTGAGCAAACAGGAGGTATTTGTTTCAGGTCTCTATTTTGGGAAAATATTTTAAAAGCTTGTTCTTGCCTTGTTATTTGAATTCAAGACATGGATGCATACGTGCGTCTCACTGACTAATGACAACTTTATCCTATTTGTCTAAATAGAAATCTGGTGTTCGAGGACTCTGCTTGACAGAGAAATTCATTAGCATTTTATTCTACTGGGTGAAGCACCCAATTAATATCTCAGATGTGTTTGCAAAGATCCTGAGACTTTGTGATAGGCAGGAAAAAACAAGTGCCAGTGTGTTCTTTTCACATTCTGACAAAATGCATCTGCAAAAGCATGAACAAAATCTTTAGGTAAGGGAGAAGATTATCATGTTGATAATTTAGATTATTATTTGCTCTTTTTAGTTTATCTGCATTTGTTAGAAGTGACTCAATGACATAATAAGAAGTGTAAGAAGATCCTAAAAAAAAGAAAAAAATGAGAGAGAATTTGCCTGCAGAGGCTAAGTCGCGACTAGCTGCTAGGTTCCCAGATTAAAAAAGGTGTGTCAGGATGAAGCCAAAGCACACAGGCTCAAATTATATTTGGCTTGGATGTACTGCACAAAATGCCTAAATCACAGAAGAACTATACAGAAGGGCCAGCGGGATGTGAAACTCAGTTGACCTAATTCTTTATTGGCTTGTTAATGTTATTATACGACAGGACAAATCCTTAATGATGGAAGCGTATTCAAAAACAAAAAGTGATGATCCTAACATACACTTTGGCGCCATTATAGAGTGAAGACAGCTATATAGAGTTCTCTGTAACTTATGTTGAGGTGCTTTCACAAGAACATCAAAAGTAAAGAAATGATAAAAGGAGAACATTAAAAACTGAAAACCTCTTAAATAAAAGAATGTAAAGCTCAGCAAGGTTGGTTTAGAAAATCTACATATATTTGTTTTATTTGGCATTTTAACATTCACACACACGCACACAAACAAATACACTGTTAGAAAAAACATCTTAAAAAAACAGTAATATTCCAGCAGCTGGGGCGCCAAAATAATACCAGAAAATAACAGAAAATCACTTTCTCATAAAAATACGGTTATTTTCAGTAATGACAATACAGTTTGTTGCCCTAATTTTACATGGGATTTTGCCTTTTCCAAGTGCTTTTAAACATTAAATTAGGAACATTTTAATCTGATTAAACAATGAAATTACCTATAAACAAGGTCAATGAATGTGGCAATATGAATAATAATACTTAAATGTACAGAAATATACAGTTAGTTTAAATAATATTGGCTTGCATGCCCTGGGACAGACTGACAGAGGCAAGGCTGCCATATTGCACCATCGACCCCTCTGGTCATCACCAGTAGGTTAAGTGTCTTGACCAAGGACATAACGACCGAGAGAGTCCGAGCCGGGGCTCGAACCGGCGATCTTCTGATTACAAGGCGAACTGCCAACTCCTGAGCCACGATCGCCCTAAACAGAAATAATAATAATTATCATTTGATGTAAAAAAAAGTTTATAAGAATCATTTTATATATTTTTCCATAGCATTACATTTGAATTTAGCAGTTCAATCTTTCAAATAACGGACAAATATTTGTGAAATCATGATACATTTGTGAATGTATTTTAACAATCTAAATATGCATATGTGCAGACAAATACATTTAAAAAACAAGAAAATTATGTTTTATTACATTACAGTGATTTTATGTTAATTTACATTTGAAATGTGAAATCACAGTCTATTTATGTAAATTTCATGATATTCTAGAAGAACAGAACAAAACTGTAAAATACACAGTAAAATACTTTCATATTAGGATTTTTTCTTGCAGTGTACAATAAGAAGCTTAAAAAAAACAATTAAACATATATATTTATTTCACATATTCTACAGCATCCTGTTTCTGTCTTCTCATATTCTCAGTCACAGTTTTTCAGTGTCTGTATGATGTGGCTTGGATTTTGCCTGAGGACACGTGAAGAATGATCTCCTTTTGGAGTATTATCACTGGAGTACATAAAGAAAAATACTTTCAAATACTGTGTCGGTGGATATTTTGTCTAGCTGTGGCACTGTCTGTGGAGTTCGTGTTGACACTTCTAGGCCTTTGTAAACCGTTTTAGCCAGTTAAGTCATTTGTTATTCTCTTGAGAGCCTTCTCTCGTCTTTAAGAGCAGCTCCTGCACAAGTCCTTTGTTGAAATTCCCACTTTCTAAAAAACTTTGCTGATTTATTATAAACAACAGTGAAGTGGTTCAGTCTTTGCCTTGAAGTGAGTAAACATCTCAGTCACAGGTCTTTGCATTTTGCAGGCTCATATCAAACTGTTTTACTCTTTAACCATAAATCTACATTGTTTAAATTTGTGCTGACACTTTACAGTTTCATACTATACAGTTCCAAGTATTTGAATAGATTTTTCTGGTTGTTCTATGCAGTCTTTGTTTCCCATTCATCTATGCATGAAATGAAAATCAGCTTCCTTGAGTTGTGTAACCTCGTATCACCGGTTGATTTAACTAGTTTGCACTGTTATTACATAAAAATTCACCCAGACTGTATTCATGAATGAAAACCCAAGCAAGTTTCAAAAGTCTGCTCAATTATTCTGATTCCATGCGAAAGTTAATGGAAAACAATGGAGGCCCAGAACAAAAGAAGAACTGTATTAAAACTTGTATCTGACACAGCAGCTTCTCAAACATTGTTCTGATGTCAAGTAAATGTGACTTTGTGTTGGGTTGTGGGCTGGGGGAGCTTTAATCAGCTTTCCTAATCGGCAAACAACTCCAGTTTTGATATGACCTCTCCTTTAATGGCATCTCTAAGTGCTTTTCCTTTCTGTGAAGTTCATTACTGGTGCGCTGGTGTGTTCTACTGTAAGCCTCATTAAAGAAATCCCAGGGGTACAAACTCTTCTTCTCAGGGAGAGTGAGTTCAGGATTTTATGTGGTCTCCCCGAGGCTTGGGTGGTATGGTGAAAGGGATTAATGGCGTGACGTCAGAGTGCTCTGACTGGAAAGACTGGCATGATACGCTCGCAGAACTGTGCTCACACTGGACAGAATGTTAGTTTCCAATTCCTGCTTAAGCCTGGGAAACTTTAGATGTGGGTACCGAAGGAAGCCAGTGGAAATGAACACCGTGACAGTGGTGTGTTCTGTGGATGACAGAGAGGAAACTGCGTGCTCATACAGCACCAAACTTATTCACGGTCTTGAATGCTTTCCAGGCTCTCCAAAGAGGACTTTATTATATAACGCTCTACCTTTGTTTGCTGTTGCTTTTTTTCCCCTTTAAAGCTCATTAGATGTACAAAAACAAAGAACATAGAAGAAACAATGTCGTTCTAAAGCTCAGTGACAGATTAGATTGATGGATCAACCATTTCCTCATATTCAGGCCATTCTGCAAAGTAAATTATTCAAATGAATTGAACACTAACTTTGTGTGAAAGTCCTTTTTTTTTAAAGATATTAAAGATATTGAGCTCATTTAGCTACGGCTGTTTGCAGCCATACTACTGTTGCCTTTACTGAAAATACTGCCTCAAGTGCAAAAGAATTATTAATAGTTCCAGACGTTTTGATGTGCTTGGGTTTTTGATAATTCTGGTCATGACTCCATTTCCACTTGCATACTCCATACACAACTTGCTGTAGTTAGACTGTTGGAGTTTGGAGTTGGTAACCAGTCCTAATTAAGGTTTTATTTACAAGTGCATCAATATCCTTGTGTCAGTGTTACTACTAACCCGGACTGCCAATGTGAAGTGAGGCTCTCTTTAGAAGACTAGTCTAGACGCTTTTCACCCAGTGAGCTTGCCGTTGCCAGGCTTTTCAAAAATGCCGGAGGAGTTGCCACAATGCGCTCATATAGAATGGCTTATGGCACAAACACGGCACTGTCTGTGTCTGTAGGGACTGTTGATGTGGGACAGCTGCTTTATGATGGTAAACTGCTTTCCTGAAAGCTGGGGACCCCCTGCTAACTCACCAGCATAACCACATTGCATGTGAATTGCCTCAACATGTTGGATTAGCTGGTTAAACGCAGTGATCCTTTATGGCCAAAGTACAATAATGACATTTAGGGCTTTATAACGCCAACAAACCCATTCATTTTTGACCCAGTCTATGGGCTATAGATTCAGCCAGTGTCTCTTCTTGGACAAAAGTGAGGAAGACTGCAGCGTGCATACTAATTATGTATTTGAGTGCAGTGCTAATCTGGGTTAGAGGTTCTATGTTTAGATAAAATGAGATTTTAATGGTGAAAAATGTGACAGTGGGTATTTTTGTAGTTTACAGTGCTGATGTTGAAGCTAGACAGTGATATATCTAGATAAATTTCTTTTGTGCATTAGGGTTGAAGCACTTTGCCAAACCAGTGACAGGGAACTCTAGCCGGCTTGGCAAGTGTCTGAGCAAATTAAATACAGCAAGAAAGAAAAGGGGAAAAGCAAGTGAATATTGGGATCAAACCCAGAAATCAAGCAATGTAGGCTTTTTTTTGTTTTCCTCTGTCATGCATGCACACTGAAACAAAAGTCAGCATCATAGGAGTAGAAGGCTGTGGTAACGAGATGGATGGAAAAAGACAAAACTGGAAGGCTGAAAACAGAGCTAGAGTGGTTTGAGTAGAAGAGAAGAAAAAAAGAGAAAGCGAGAAAATGGAATAAAAATAGGCTCATGATGGAGATGGTGTCTCGATGAGGCAGCCCGCTAACCTCAGAGGCGCCACACTCCCTGGTTTATCCCAGCCCAGTGAAAAGGAGGGGCCACACCACAGATCTTACTGACTGCTGAGGCTCCAGCGTTCTCTCTCTTTCAGGCTGGTCGTGGAGGGGGGGTATCTCAGACTTTGAAAGACAACAAAGAACTGCTCCCCTTTTGGACAGAAGGGCAGCCCCTCATGCATGAGAGCAGGATCAGTGACATGCTCCCAGTGAGGTTTTGCTTTCCTGCACGTTTTTCTGTGTGTGTGACTGCTGTCATGGTTCTGATGGTTTACTAAACTTACTCACTCAGTGTGGAAGATGGTTGCTACTGAGTCAGAAGCCTGACATGCGAATGGCCAAGGCAGTATGATTGCATGCAGCAGTGTAGGTCGACTCAATCACAGCAAATTGTGGGTTGATGGAGCACACGTGAACCTGGCAGAAGGTCGGTGACTCGGGGCAAAATTCCACAGGTTTACAATCACTTCCTCTCCTCCTGTGCTCTCCACTGGGATGACTTAATTAATATTAGTTTAAGGTTGAAAATCAAATTAAAATCCAGACTCTGAATCTGTGTAATTAGAGATTTCAGCCTGAGGTGATCATACATCTGAGGCAGCAAGAGAGTGCCTGTTTTTGAGTGTCATTTTAAAGTAAGTAAAGTGGACTTTGTGCTCCATATGAAAACAACTCCGTCTGATCTATCAGGAAGTCTGGCCTGTCATCTGGGGAATATTGACAGACAAAGAAGGGAAGAGAAGTAGACAGCTCAACATGGTCTCTCATCTGGAGGATATTCGGAGGAAAAATATTTTCATATCTGTTTGAAATTTGACATATTAGGTGGATTAAGGGGACTGTACACACATTTCCCTCCCGATTCAAAAAACAGACATCTGGATTGCATTAGTCCTTACAGGGAATCTTAATATTATGCTACTTTAAATTTTTCACTTTACATTCACACAAGGAATAACATTAGCAAGTCACATTACTGTGAACTAAAAGATGTGATCTTCCTTTGGCCTTATAAATCTGCAACGATGGAAACGTATTTTTAAAAGCCACAAAGGTTTTAAGATTAGATTTGCCAATGGGTACAGTCTCTGCTAATGGATACGTTGTACCCATTAGCAACAATTTGAAAACAGAGTCTTTTTTTCATTTTTTTAAACCAAAGAGCTGCAATTTAGACTGATTTCAGTAAGTTCTGTCTTTCAAAAAACAGGCTGAGAGTTTTTAAAGTTCTTCTATATGATAACATTTTTGTCTGTACACAGTGGATTTAAATTTCTTTCTCCTGTGGCTTAAAAAATATAGAAGAACCCACTTGAAAGCAGTAAAATTATTTTGTAATTTTGTCTTTGAAAAAAAAAAAAACTTGTTTCCCAATAGAGAGTTTTTTAAATTCAGGGAATTTAAAATAGAAAGTAGCTCGTCCACAGAAGGACTGGTAGCTCCCCTTACGATAAGGGTTCAGATCGCGCGAACAGGTGTGAAATGTGTGTGTTTAGTTAGTTTGTTTGTTTGCTTGTTTTAATCAATTTTAAATCATGCTTTTTATTTGTTTTTGTTTCTAATGTCTCTGTAAAGCACTTTGAATCACCTTGTTGTTGAATTGTGCTATACAAATAAATTTGCCTTGCCTTGCCATCCAGACAAATCTGAGAAAAGGAATTTCATGAGAATTTATGCAGAAATTTCAAGTAGATCATACACAAACTTCTCTCCACGTCTGCTCTGTTGCTAGGACTGAAAGATCCCTGAGATCATTGCATTTGCCGGTTTAAGTTTTATTCTAAGTACAAGCTCACAAGAATAAATAATCTTGCTAAGAACCAAAGCCTCACAAGTTTTATCCAGCTGCAAAATTTCCAGTTCCTTAGCTAAAAAACCCAAGACCCCCCAAAGAAAGGGGAAAAAAACTTTTTGCAAAGCTTAAAATTAATATTCCATTGTCTTTGAAAATGGTTAACCTCAAATACCTCGAATACCACAAAATATGTTCCTTTAGGCAAATAGGAGACTTCTGGAAATTCTCGTTATCAGACGATGTGGAGCCAACTTTAATTTCAGTCGCCGATGTCACACTGGTGTTCTTTATTTAGTGTGGTCCTTGATAACACTCCTGGGAGCGTACAGAGTTATAGTTTTATTCAAAACCGCCCAATTTGCACTCTGAGACCTCTTCATCTGGTAGCAATCTCCCCGTGAGCAGTTTGAGCCACCAAAAGCCCAATCCATCAGCCACTGTCATCTGCTGCAATGAAATGTGAAAGGGAGTGTAAACGCACAGAGGCTTAATGTTCTTTTAAAATGGAAAATACCAGTTTAAACTTCATTTGTGCATAATTGCTTTTGCGAGTAGAGGAAAATACGAAAATCAATTCAAAATTTCCCTTATTTATTTTACGATGGACACCAAGCATTAAATGAAACACATTTTCTCTTTTTAAACTTGTTGCCTGCTCATTACTGTTAGAATAACAGTGGGATTACTGCTAAATGTGCTTATTTCACTCATATACAACAGACAGGCTTTAATTGGTTCCTCTTTCATGTTTCATGAGACTGTCACCACACGGTGTTTGGGTTTGATGTGGAAAATGAGCACCAGATTGCATAAACTCCAATGCAAACAGGGAAAATGGGTGCTGAGCGCATGCAATGTAAGAGATTGTTGCCAGATTAGATGCACCATATGTATTCTTTCAAGAGAGCAGACTGTATATCCTTTTTTATGAATTCCTGCTCAAGTCATCATATAGTGGAGCCACATTTACCTACAACTAACTGGTTCCATGCTTTTTAATTCAAATTGTCTCGTGCCTTTGGAAAGATGATAACAGCCCATCAGGTCATAGCAGGACAGCGCAGCCCTCAGCTATCTCCCACACATAAAACAACTCATATTTGCTAAACTTTAAAGAGTAAGACCTGGGATAAAAGGTAGTATTAACTGTCTGTCTAAAGAGATGAAAAACAGTCTAAGAGCATGTGGTCTTTTCACTCCTGCCCCGAGGAGCAGGCATACGATCAATGCTCCAGCACGTCCCCTCACGAAGGTCAGTGGAAGGCTGCGTCATGAGATTATTGGATGCAGGATGTCTGCCTTACTACATTGAGAGAAAGGAAATGAGAGGTGTCTTGATAAAGCCATGTAAAATGAGTCAGACAAAAGTAAATGAGCATCTTGCGCCATTCACTTGTGGCTTATGTTGAGATGAACTTAGTTAAAGGAAAAGGATATTATGTGGATTCAGAGAAAGGAGGGGAGGCAAAAAGGAAAGTAGAACAAGCAACTGTCAAAGAGAGAGCAAGTGAGAGAGACCTTCTCGCAAATCACAGCTGTTGGAAACACAAGCCGACTCACAGTTTTTTCAACATTATTAAATATCTCCAGTAGAGGAACGAGGGCTGTGGAGCTGAAGTGGTCCTTTGATATACACAAGACTGAATCATAACAGAGTCGGTTGTAGTGCAATCTGTTTACCCAGCAATATTATATTTCATTTAATTTTATTAGAGTGATGCATCCAAAAGATATTAAGAGCCAAAGATCAAGGTCAAAGAGTGGCTGTTGTCCTCCAGCTGCAGGTAACTCTACTTAGTCCTAATTAGATTTTTGAAAATGTATCGGTGGATGGATTTTATCTCTGACATCACCAAGATGTCCTAGAGTTTTGAAACTGTATCAGGGGTTTCTATATCACTGTGATCGTGGGGGACTATGGGCTATTTTAAGCACCGCTTGTGCAAAATGTGTAATTGTTTAAAAAATAACTGGCAAGACTTTTTTGCTTTCTGAACCAGAGGGATGGTACTCCCTGGGAGGCTACATTGAGATGCTGCATTCAAGTTTTTTGCTTGAATATTCATGCTATGGCATTAACGTAAAGATTTATCAGAGACTAATGTGTGCACTTATGTAGCAGCACAATAAAATCGTGCAGTACATCGTGCAGGTCGTTCACAGTTCCGCTGTTGAGAACCTTCTCACTTTGACACAGAAAACTCTGAAAAGGCTCAGGAACAGCCCTGTGCTTTATGTAGTTGAAACTGGCCAGCCCTTTTGGTCCTCTGTGTTTTCTCATTTACGTGAATGGTGGGTTGAGACCCAGCAAGTAGCCAGGAGTAAGCAGCTGCTTCTCATCTTTGCCTACATGCGCGTTTGTTATGGCTCCACTCTGATTGGGTATCGCATAACTCCCTTGTATCTCCTGAGCCCTTTGAGACTGTGTTATAGACTTTGGCTTTTTCATTAGGGCACCAGAGAGATCTCTGAATTGAATTCTATAGCTCATAGTGGAGCACATTAGAACGGAATAGCCACCATTTATTGTTTTGATAAGCTAAATAAACACTGACTCGAGATAGAAAAAGCACCATAAATAAAGTCTTATGTGTTAAAAACACTGTTATTGAAATTCAACTTTCATGCAAGAGTTCAGCTCAAGCTCCAAAATTTCCAGACTATGTTGTATAAATTCATCATTATTGAACAGCCACTGTTCAGCCGTCAATCAGCATGAAATCTCCATTTCAGTCTATCGCTGCTTGCTAAGGGCCTTTCACCCTTTCCCTCTTGTCAGGGTCCAGTACCTCAGATACAAACCTGGTCTCAGGCCAGACTCAGATTTATATCTGTTTCTCTGTTTTGTAAGCTGGCCACTCCACTTCCCGCATCCTGCACAGCAGTCCTTAGGTTGTTTGTGAAATGGAAGTAGCACAGGACTCCTCTGGGACATAACAGAGAAGCCAAAGTCTGTAGCCCCCTCACCTCTGTGTTCCTGCAGAGTCTCCAGTGGCTTGGTGAACAGTGAGCTTGCTCTACAGGTCTTTAGACTTGTTCTGTGTGCGGTTGTCCGAGATGGAGGGCGGCCTTTATGTTTGGATTGGTTTTTGACTTATTTTTTTCTCCACATTAGTCAAAGATGTCACACTGAGTTAGGCCAGCAGCCTAATGAGATCTGACTAGACAGGAGAACAATATTTTTCTTTAGATTGCCCTAAAGTTCCAGTAGCTTAAACGAAGTGATGCTGCCATCTGCTTCTTTCCTTTCCTTTTGCACTTCTGCATCATAGTTTCATGCTCCATCTTTGCATCTCTGCCTTGTACAATGTGACTAAAAGATTGTGCATTAATTTGGAATATGTAGTTACTTTTAATTTATCTCGAGCAGATAATTTCTGGGATATGATTCATATTCGATTAAGCTGTGATTTATGCAGGTTCTCATCACACATCACATAGTTGCCAAGAAATTTAACCTGTTATATGATTTCAATAAGCTGTGTATGGATGAGGCTAAATTGGCTTTAAAATTAAGGTTGACCTGCTCTCCGACTATCCACACTCAAATTCTAGTGTTTCCGACAGTTTTTCTCCTGTAAAGTAAAAATGTTGGTTGCAATCATGCACACCTCCTGACTGGCTGGTTTGGGTGGCTACGTGTTTTTTTCAGCATCTGTCTCAGTCCAGAGTTGCACAGTAACTAGGCATAGATGAGAGCAGCACACTTGGGTTCCATCAACACTCTTATGCTGTCTGTCAGCTGCACTAATCTGAAGCTGGCAGTTGTAAAAATAGGGTTGTTTGATGGCATATCACCCTTCATCCTTCACAGTCCAGGGAAACCCTTTGTTTTAATCCTGCAGTTGTTCCCTTGATCAAAAACAAATGTATCCCTCATCACTGCTGTCATAAAAATCAAAATTCCTCATAATGGATCAATCTTCAGATATCATTTTTCACTAATCTTAAATGAACTAGTTTAAATGTAAATTCAATCGTTGCTGCTTTTTCACAGGATTAACAAGTTATGAAACATACATTATGAAATGCAGACACTGCAGCCAGCCCAGCAGCAGCTGTTTTTAATTGATGTTTTAAACACTGGGTTCTTTAGATTTCAAGGAGTAGAGGAAAGGTGCCAGTAAGGCACACTGAATTAACTTCTGGCAGTGGACAAATATATGTTTAGGCATAATTTATCATTTAAAATTAAAGACATGAAACAGGCATTTGAGTGGCAACAGCATACATTAGACACATTTTTTCTGTTCTTGACTGGCCACAGATCATGAAGGTATGTAGTCCAAAGATTAGGGGTCAGAGAATGGCCAACAGTAGTCTAAGCAATTCTCCAGGGCATTAGGCAACTATTGTATTAGACATACTCTCTACTCGAAGCTTTGGTCCAGGTTTCTCAATCAAAACAGATTTTTCCAAATGGAACAAGAAGAAATGCAATATGGAGAGGGTCTCTCCTGAAGTCTTCTACCTCTGCTGTTCTCTCCACTTCAACTTTTATCTTTTTTGCCTGACTCTGCTGTGATCTGTTATATCCATTAGCCTGAGGAGGCCTGTGGCTCTTTGTCTGAAGGAATATGTCAAACTGTTAGCAGTGAATGGTCTATTGGCACATAACATCATGCAGAGAATTGAAGCATGGGTTTCAAAAAAGTGACCGCTTAAAGGCTGACAGACAAAGTTAAAGCAGTCTGTCAGCCAAAAACCATGGAGACTGTTTTTCTCAGCTTTCACGTTCCAAAAAACAGACTAAACTCATTAGTTTGTAATTTGCAGATTAAAGCCAGACACAATTTTATTTAAAAAATGTGTTATCATAAGTATTCAGAAGAAATACTGAAGATACTTAATTAAGATGCAAAAGTAACACCTCACATCACTCACTTTTCAAGTCTCAGATATCAGTGTTGATATAATTTTGTGCTTTAATACATTCCAAAAGGTGTTGAAGCAAATTTGTGTCACTTAAAGTAGGTTGTATATTTTCAACTGGATGACCATTTTGGGATCTTCTGACAGATGGGGATAGCTTTATGGCTATACAAAGAGCATATGCTGTAAGCAGAGGAAGTTACTGTGCTGAAAGAGAAGATGCAATGAACTGCCTGAGCCAAAGGGATACCTTGATGTCCAAATGACTATACCAGAAACCGAAGGGGAGAGAAAGGTTGAAAGGTGCAAAAAACTAACTTCACCTTTAACGTAACACAATATTTGTAAATCCACCTACTTGCCGGTGTCAATGTACACCAGCTACTTCAAATAAAATATAAATCCATTAAAGGAGATCTTAATCTAAAGTCAGTGCCATGAAGCTTTCAATAAATTCTTGACATACTGCAGTGAATTTAGGTGACTGTTAAGCCTCGTCTTTGTTGGTTTGTATTGGTGGTTTGTTGTTTCCGTTGCTTCCTCCGCTCTTTCCAGATCCCCGTTCTCTGTCCCGGCTCCGTTTGGCAGCACACATTGTTGTGTTGCTTGTGGTGTCAAGCAGCAGGTCCACCAAAGCCATCCAGAAGGCAGGCCCCAAAGCGTGAGAAAAGACTGCTGTGTGATTGGATTAACTTTTGAGCGCCACATTGCTTAATTAATGAAAATGACCCGGGAGTAGAGAGTGAAACCATTGTCTGTGCAGTGACAAAGTCCCTGCCCATCAACAGTATCCTTAACAGGATTTCACAAAGTATGCCAGGCGTTCTTAATTTGTTGGCTTAGACCACTGCAGAAGGGTCCTGGCAGCTGAAACGTCGTCTTCCCTTTGCAAAGCCAAAATTTCAAACACTATCCATTAGGATCAGCAATGTGAACTTTAACTGGCTTTTGTTCATGGAAGTAGCAAATTTTGTAGTAGAAGAGGTTTTCCACTCGACTTTCCCACTCCTCTTTGAACTGCAAGAACACTGTCCAGTGAGTGCTTGTTTCCATTGAGCAGGCCAACAACCTACACCTGTAGATTGTGTCACAGTTAAATGCATTTGTTGCACATGTGACCAGTAGCTATTTTTCACTTGATGATGTGCGAGTTCCTTCTTCTTTCCATCCTTCTTTCTTTCCTCTTTAACTTCCTTTAACTTTCTTACAGTTTATTATTTAAATATAGGCTGGCATTGTGTAAGGGTGACGACCCTGCACCGTCTTCTGAGAGTTTCCTCAGAACCAGTGTGACCAGATTACTTTACATTACTTTACATTCCTCAGTGCTGAATGGCTCTCTGGAAACGATTACCTGGTATTACCTCAAATCAAAGACTTCTTCCTATTATCTCAGCAGGATCAGTCAAAGACAGCCGTCCTGTGACTGCCAGCTAAGATGTTAAAATAACACCGCATACCTGTTCCCTTGACAACCAAAACATGCTGTTTTTGTCAACCAACCCCCCCCCCCCCCCCAAAAAAAAACGAAAACAAAATTTACAAATGTTTCAAGCAAATGCAGCTAAATGTGTTGAACTATTTTGTAAAACCAGCGTGCTATGTTATATGCTAATTACTCTTTTTTAGCTTAGCTTAAGACAGCTCTGTGGATGCAGTCACTATATATGTTATTAAAGACAAAACACATTAATCCAGCCTGAGGACCAGAGATAATGCTAAACAAAGCAGCTACTAAATAATCAAAGAGAAAGTCACGTTGAATTCATTATGCCTGTGAATGTCCTCACAAAGATAGGCATGCAAACTTGCCTGTGTGCGGGTATCCCCTCCCCCCTCACAAAAAGCACAGTGCACATACACAGCAGCCAAATTAGAGGAAAAGTTGGAAACAGAAAATAGCTTTTAGCCAAAATATGAGAACGAACAATGGATCCCTGGATTACTCCCTGGCAACGCATCAGCCATGTCTGAAGTGGACTGGAGAAGGAGTTGTTGGGAGATTGAAGAACGCATACACAGACTCACCCTTACATACAGAGATTCCTTCGTTTATTAGCGAGATATGAAACTGTGCAATTGTTGTTTAACTAACTTCAGCAAAATAATCTGAAAAGCAATCTCAACTCTGTCATTTCTTTCAATTATACCCCAAGCCTACACTAATACCATACTCACACGTGCACAAACTCACTCTTTCACTGCAGCCTTATGTTTCAGTCACCGCTAACAGCTACGGACAGTACGGAAATATCCCTCAATGCGTCCTCATGTTGATGAAGATGTGTCAAACACAGTGGTGTGCTTTGTTTCTGCAGGATGTAGAAGGCAGACATAGTCTTGTACACCTAACAGGACAACTGGTAAATGAAAGGAAAGCTTATACCTCTCTAGTAAATGAACTGCTGCCTGTATGCATGTGTGCGTTTTTCACTTCTTTACATCTAGTCACACATGGTTAGTGCATTGCTGTGGGACTAACCTGCAACTCATTGCCTGCATGAGAAGAGTTGCCTCAACCCTTCTCAATTGTAAATTGCACACGTTTGAAGAATGAAGCCACAATGTTTTCAGAAATGGGGACAAGTATATCAGTTACTATGTTAGTTTATGGTTTATGAGTATATGCATATCACTAGATTATGTATGTTTGAAGTTGTTCTTGCATGCTTTTTAATATAATCTGAAAACTGCCTTTTTCTTCTCAATGCCTTTCTAGATTTTTGTTATTCTTGCCCCCCCCCCCTCCACACACACACACACACACACACACACACACACACACACACACACACACACACACACACACACACACACACACACACAAGTACTCATGGTTTCAAGTTTCGCCTTGCTTACAAAGAACTCTAAATCTCTGAGCTTTTGAATCCATCTGGAACAATGAACTTCTCATGCTCCGAGATAAAGGTTTTGTTTCTTGTTAATTCAGCGGATATGCGTTCACAGCTTGATTCCTGATGATTTTCAAGGATAAGAGATTGATTTGTTCATTAGAAGTTGTTGTTCTTTTAGAAGAAAATGAGAAAGTAAAGTATTAGAGGGACAACGCTGCATGAACCGAGGGGTTCAATTTTAAAAAGAGGGGATTTTATACATAAAGTACCTTCGCCTTTTAAATGAACTTAAGCCATTTCTTGGGTTTCTGCATTTTGAACTGGTGTTGAGTCCCTTGCTGCTTATAGTAGGGCCTCTCTCTTTAGGGAGGTGAAAAACAGCTCAAAGACAAATGAGTTACTTTATCCATAGTACTATGAACAGAGTTTCTGGGCAGCTTGCCCATACAAGTACATGCCTAGGTCTCTAGTTCTCTGAGTGCAAGAGTGATTCATAAGATATTTGTGTGTGTGTGTGTGTGTGTGTGTGTGTGTGTGTGTGTGTGTGTGTGTGTGTGTGTGTGTGTGTGTGCACGCAACCATGGTGGTATGCTCTCTTGCTCTTGCTCTCTCTCCGTTTATAGCATGTCTCAGCATATGCAATGAGTTTTAGGAAACAGGGAAAAACGCTGAGATATTCTAAATTACTGGATTGAAAATTAGTGGCAAAATGTCTGAAGGAGTGATGAATCCAAATGTAAATTATGTTGGTTCAGATTTCAATATGTATGGAGGAGATCATGACAGAGTTACACTAGTCACTGTGTACAGCCACACGGTGGAGGCTCTGTCATGGCTCAGAGCTGCATTTTAGCCAGTGGTGTTGTGGATCATGTATTCCATACATGATGGGATTATAGGTACAGAAAAGTACCATCAAGATCCACCATGCAATGCCATCTGGAAAGTATCTGATTGGCATCAGCTGCTTTTTTCAGCATGACAATGATCCCAAACACACTCTGCCAATGCAGTAAAAGCATACCTGGACAGAAAAATACACAACAGAACACTATCAGTCTTGGACTGGCCTGCACAAAGCCTCCACTTTGACATTCTTGAAGCAGTGCGGGATCATCTTGACAGAGAGCAGAAAGGCAGCTACTATCTAAAGAATAGCTTTGAATGACAGTATTCCTGAAGACTACCCAAAGTAATGACAAGAAAGCTTGCTAAAGAGAGTTCAGACTTTATTAAAGAATAAAGTGGATTGTACCAGATATTGATTTTCAACCTTGTTACAATTGTATAAACTCTGCTTTATCTTATGTACTCTATTTCCATTGTTTTACTCTGTAGTAAGAAAAACTGTAATTAGATGTTAAAATTTGTGCTTGATAGCTTTTAATAGAATTGTTTCTTTGTTTCATTCTTATATGTCATGATTTTGATAAATCCTTATATGAGATTTTCACATATTCAAAATGCGTATTAAACTTGTAGGCATGTTGATTCATGATTTTCAAGGCGGGTTTGTCGCACATATGGTCCTGTGTAAAATAATGTATGTTGCTGAACTCATTCTAGGTGGTTTTGTGAGACAGGAGGTATCCTCCTCTGTCCAATGTGTTGTCCAGACAAGGTGTGAAAAGAAATTTTACAATCGGAAGTCTACAATCTGTGTCCAACGTTGTCAAGATGAGAGTAGTGAATAGGTTCTATTCCCCCGGTGGTCATTTTTAGCTCACAGCGCACTTGTGGTGGGATAAGCACGTACTGCTCAGCTATGACCTACTGTTTAAAATCTACTTCGTAAAAATGTCAGTTAGAGGAAAAGCATTTATCATTTCCCTGAGTCCAACCAGAAAACACATTAGAAACAAATGGTAAGTGGAGAGAGCCTCACACTTAGGTTATGTATTCAACACTGCAGGGAAGGTATAAGCACAGCTCAACTGCTAATATATCTAGCGTCCCTGCTTAATCTAAACAGCTGTACTAGTTAGACGATGACACAGAGATGTGTTGAAATAGGAATGTTTAAAACAGAACTAAACAACTATAACCCAGGTGTGAAATTGATGAGTGTGACTCTGTGAAAATGTTTCAATGAGCTGAGAACATTTCAACCTATGCATGGACTCCTGAAAAACACAGAACCTGGTGGGAGAACATTTCTGGTGGACGGTTAAGGGCAACAAAGTCTCGCAGGTGTTGTGTTTTTAGTGGCAGATGTGTTCACACCTTAAGGTCTACCCAAAGTCCTTACATGTCACAGTAACATGTTTTATAGCTAAATCTAAGACACGTGTGACATATGTTTAAAAAAAGTGGGAAATAGCTCACTTTTTGCAAGTCATTTAAAAAGTCTCTTTATAACAACAAACTGCTTATGAAAAGTCAGATAAATAGATTATATTTTGTCATGTGTGAGACATGTAAAACATATGAACATAGCAATTGCAGACTTAAAAACACATCCTTATCTGCACATATCAGTTTCAGATTTTGACTATATTAACTTGTACAGTGTAGCAGGTAAAATAAAAAACAATAAGCCAACACACTGTCACACACAGTATGCCCCTGCTTTGCTTAAAAATAATCCGAACAGGGCTTAAAGCTACACGCCATTAATTTACTAGATCAAAGTGGCTACGAAGCCGTTTCTTCTCGTGTATGTGTCAAAGTCACTTAAAGATAAACAATTGTCACAGCTAATGTGCCTTGTTCACCAATTTCCAAATAAAACAAAACTAAATACTGCTGTTTAATGTAAACTCTATCTGTCTGTGGTCACAGACATAATCCTTTTGAGGCTTGCTGATTTACAGCACTCTAAAATAAATAACTGTACCTACTGTGTTTGATATATATCTAATATAGAACATACTGTACTGCTTGTGAGATTCAAAAGATATGGAATGCTTCATGCAGGAGTTGTTTTGGGGGGGATTTAGGATCATCTTTCACGCCTGTGGTTTGAGCATAAAGCAAGAAAATATATATTTTTTAAAACAATAAAACTTACCAGCTTCTCCACATTATAATACATCTATTATATGTACAACCTTATCCTTCTGAGGGGTTGCACGAGGCATTGGAGGCATCCCAATCAGACAGGTCACCAGTCAGTCACTGGGAAAGAAACAGAGAAGGACAACATTCATGCTCACATTTACAACCATGGACAATTAGGGGTCACTCGTCTTTGGAATGTGGGCTAACTTCTGATTTCACTGTCACAACCACAAGCTCAGTATTAACCTTATAGATATAACATATGTGATAACAAAAAAGTAGTATGTGCTTTGCTTGCTTTGTTGATTTTAAAGGTAAAAATTAAAATGAAAGCTTTGCATCATGTAGTTACGGTACCGTAACTAAGTTTACTAGATCAGTTTGTGTGTTTGAAACTGGCTCATAAAACTCGGAGACTGCCTGCTGCAGAAGTGGAGAGTGATCACAGGCCACACACTCAGTTTCATGCTGCCTGTTCCTTCAGCACATTTCCTCACTTTTCTATGTTCATTGCTAATATTGTCATTAGGACCAATGGAACGGCCGGCTAACATGTTTTCACAGCCGGCATGTGACATCATCACATTTCAAAAGCACCTCATAAACCCAAAGGCTGAGGTTGGTTCTGGGAAAGCTTATAGCCACCCCTCCTCCCACCTAGTCATTGTCTCTGCACTGACAGTGATCTAAGAGAGCATGAATGATGAAAGCAGGTGAAAGCAAAGTATAAAGTAAAGGAGATTTAGAAATACTTTTTTAAAACTACATTTCAATAGTTCTGCCGTATCTGTCTTTGTAAAGGTTAACGTTTTCTTCTTCTTCCTTTTTTCATACAATCCTAAATGTTCTCACTGGGCACACTCTGTGCCAGGCTCTGCAGTGGGGAAAAATTATTAATTTTTTCTGCCATTAAAGAGTTTCTGGAATGTCTACAAATAATCCTTCCATTATTTAAAAAGAGAGAGCGTAAGAGAGAGAGAAAATCCACCTCAAACAAAAGGGGGGAACAAAATCAAACAATAAAAGCTCATAAAAGACAAATCTGTGGTCAGCCAAAAGGTTTTATGTCAGTCCAGAATCACAATACCCAAAACTTCTTATGTGCAAAGTGTTTTTTCCAGCAGTATTGTCCTTTAAACCTTTAAGCAAAGGCCACACAGTGTGCAGAACAAAAGGGGAAATATCTGTAAAAGTGGCACTTTGATCTCCAAAGCAAGCAAACTGTTTCCCCACAAAACTGCTTAATGCGGCTAAAAAAAGCAAAGGCAATAATGGTCATCCACGTGCGCTTAAATAGCTTACTGGCTTGCTGAATGATGTGCACATGGTCCAAACAGATGCCGATTTAATTTCTCCTGAATTAACGATCACAAAATTTTTTTGACTCATCATTTTCAGTTTCTCACTTTAGAATTAAATCAATACAAATTGCTGGTATGGGGATTTTGATCTGAAGCTTAATTTACATCTTTTGGAATATTTCATTACTGCGCTCTTTATCTTAGAGGAAAAGAGGAAAAATTGGCCTGTTGGGCAGAAAATTCAAGCTTTTCTGATTTAATTTAAAATGTTAGGGGAGTAATAGTCCTTTTGCGTATTTAATAATGATCATCCAGTCCAACTTTAACCAATGCATCTGTTATTCTTAGTTTTACTGGTTCCTTACTCTGAAACTTTTCCTTCTGAAAGTGGAAATCCCTCTGAGAGGTGGTTGATCAGCTTATTGTACACTACACACAGAGCTCGTTTCCCCTCCAAAGAATCTATCATGTGACATCTGAATCCTAAACCCATCAAATGAGCTTAAGATATACTGGCGAACAAAACTTGGAGAGATCCCATGACTTGCCAGTAATCCAGAGTCCCCATTTCCCTTTGGCTTTTTGGATTACAATATGTTTTCTTTGTGCCATTTTTCCTTTCTGCTATTAACACTTAAATGTTCCACAAGGCCTTCGGTTTCTTTATGAAAGCCACAACTAATCCCTCATTACCCCACATTCAGGCGTTTATTGAAATGTTTGCAAGCGTTGTATGTGGTCTCACTGGATTAGTGGATTCAGCAGTTCACAGCTGAGAATTTTACACATGCATGTGTGATGCATGCAGGGAGATAATGCTTCTTCTTATAGCGGCTCTTTGCAATGACCTGTGCCATCTCGGGTTCTGTTTTATATTCTCCCAGGAGTCCCTGCCATCATACTGGTCTATGAAAGTCATGGCCCCAGTTTTGTGAGATGCTGCAACTGTTTGCACTTGAAGGGGATAGACCTTAGTGTGCTGATGTAATCTATCAAAGGGAAGAAAAACATTGTATAGTTGTTAGTGAATGACCCCAGTGTCAGAGGAAACTGGGAACAGGGGGATAGAGATTTTTTTTCCAAACTTTGGCTTTTACTTTTCCCCACTCTTTTCCTCATAGTTTTTTCCCCCAGTTTCCATTCTTTGTAAAAGGGTACTAAAATTGCCTCCGGGCTCATCATACAATGCAGCCTTTCACACTTTGAGACAAGTATGACTGGCAGATATAAGTTGCTGTTCAATGTTAAACAAAACTAGTTGACAAAGGAAGATTTGAGACAAAAGAAAAACCCTAAGACTAAAATCCATGAGCACGTGGCCACATAATGGCTCTGCATTATCTTGAGCATTGTTGGTGTTTTTTAATGTGGCTTCATTTCTCAACCCAGTGAGTCCAATAAAGACAAAACGTCAGCAGTTTTTTTAAACCATAATGGAGTTCAGACCATACTTTTACTGCCCTGCCAGTGACTAATGAGTCTTGAGGTCAATAGATTAAAAGAATTTAAGATTTCCATGCCACATCCCTAATTTGATGATTTCCCACTGAAAACTAAAACCAGAAGCTAGGCTACAAAAATATGGGACCAACACTAAAGCTTTAATGTCTCTAAGCTCTTCTGCATTTGTTCTCAGGCATTTGTTGAGTTTTCATTAAGACAGTTATGACATAAGGAAGGATGCCATGTGCTCTGTGTCTCCAGCACGTTTTTCTCCATCTGCTGTACTCAAGTGATTCAAACTCTGCTTTTTACATCCCTTGACCCTGCTGAGTTGAAATAGATAATGCATTTTTATATATTTATTTTCAGAATTAAAAAAAGCAAACTTAAATGACCCTTCACTTTTATGTCTCAAATGGGGGAAAAATAAATCTCTCTTACTTTCTTTTCATCTCACCCAAAATGATTTTTATTTTTATTGGGTTACTTATTTGTTTAACCTTTCAGCCTTTCTTTTCTTGTCTGGCTTGCTTAGAGCTGCTTGGTCACTGGCATCGGTTCACCCACTATCCACTAAATCACTAACCCCATGGCAGCCTCGCTGATTTCGTCTGGCGCTTCTCCCACTTCAGAGAGACACCAGAAACATTAGACAGGGGTGTGTCTTTGAGTCTTTCAGGCAGTTTATCCTCCTTACTACAGGACTTAGATTGCTTAGTAGCCCTTGTCATTAAATATTGTGCCCATCACTTTGATCTGGTCAAGGTCTGCCTTCTTCCTCTCTATGTTCTCATCCACTTTGATGACCTCTCCTGTATTCCTATACTGAAATATCACTATGACTTCTGTTATCTCCAAATGAGGATACGCCTAAACTTCTAGACTAACACTGAGCTTGAAATATACTGACAGTTTTATATCAGCTATGGGCTTTGTAGAAGTACAAAGGAGCTTCTTACATGCTTTGACCATTTTTCATTGAACAGGTGCTGAGAGAAATGGTTCAGATTTTTTCCTCTAATATAAAAACCATATGAGTATTAATCTGTAGTTTAGAAATGGACACATACCTGCATGGAAACATACATTTGATCAGAGTTACAGTGTTTTGCAAAAGAACAGAAACAACTAAATGACTGGTCTGGAAAATGTTTTCATTCAGCAACTTATTTCAGATATTTTGTGAGTAAAGTCAATGCCTGGTTTGCTTCCTGTGAAGAGGCACATTTAAAATTAAGCAATGCTCCAAACTATCTCATTAAGTGGCAGCAAACTTTTACTCCATGCAAAGCTGGACTCTTTTGGCTCTTGGCTTTTCTTCACATTAAATAATCAGAGTGCAGCTAGCTTGGTAAACAAGATTAAAGAAGATAGCTTTATATGATTTCTGGCTATTAAAGTAAACATTTACTTCTTTCAGCTCGCAGTCAAATTTGGCTTCCGTTCAAAACAGATTTCCACAGCACGCGGCCGATCTTTAATCTTTTTCCGTGTTCATTTCAGAAGTACTAAGTGTACCATCGCATCTTTACCACCCTCCCCTTCATGCACTTGTATAGAAAAGGAAGAGTAACGGTGACCTTTGACTGTTGTTGTGTCTGTTAGGTCAGGCAGTCCTCACACCCTGTGACACATTCCACTCCTGCCAATAAATCTTCCCTCATGAATCAAACTTTGATTTATTTCCACCTTTGTCATAGGGTCTAGAGTCAAAGTGCTCAACAGAGAGTCAAAGAGGTTAGTACTCGGGGTCTCCCAGCAGGATATGATACATTATCACATCCATTTCCTGTAATGTCTGTTAAAACTGCTGTAATGGGTTAATTTGTTTAACTATAATGTGTGTGTTTGAAAGCCTAATAATCATGGTTATAAACGACATGTTTAACTCAACAATAGCACGTGCAGCACACAGGAACTCATGTAGAATAATGAGCTTCTTAAACAGGGCTACATGTAATTGCAATCAGAATCAGCAGTGTGACCTGCTGATTGTGATTTTCTTTCTAAGAGCTGGAATTAACAGCACGTACAAACAAAACAAACAAACAAACAAACTTTTCTTCAATTCAAAATTTTACTTTCACAGTTAAAGAAATTGTTTAATTTTACAATTTCCCCCAAACTGTTACAGGATCCTCTCACATGGAAGCAACTAGAAACAAATGTAAGTTAGTTGGATCATTTGCCAGCATGTGTATAACTTGACCACAAAGCTGGAGATCAACCTTTTGTTTTTCACTTGTATGTACAATATTCCTCATAATTTTTCTTTCTCCTTTGCTAATACCAAGGCTGCTGGCTTATGACTGGCTTTGTTAGCTTCTTTAAAATGTCCATGTTCAACCAGATAAAGGTGACTTAAGTGTCTGATTAGATTTGTTGTTTGGAAGGTTTTCATAGTGTTCCCCTGGTTCGATTGGGCAATTTTTGTATCACCACTCAGAGTGAAGAGCGCCATACTAACAACATGTTAGTGTGTGGCTGTGCGTGTGTACACGACTATTTGTTCAGCTCATAATCTGACATATGTGATCCTGACTGGCTGGTCAACAATCCTGGACTCGAAATCAGGCAGTTCTATCTAGTCATCATGTACATCTCATAAAATACAATTTTTAATGTTTGCTATGTTTATTGGTCAAATATGCATGATTTTCCATCCAAATAAAGACATAAGCAAAAAAATATAACCTGCTTATATTCAGTACTAACAATTTTTACCTTTGTTAAATGGAAAAACTTGATATTGTTTTATAGCTGATGAATTTTGTCAAGAAAAATTAAGCAAGTATAGTTTAAAATAATGTTTGTGACATATGATTGTTGGGTTTTTCTCTATATCTATTATTGTATGATCTACTGTACAATATAAAGCGCCTTGAGGCGACTTTTGTTGTGATTTGGCGCTATATAAATAAATCTGAATTGCATTGAATTTAATTGAATAGCAGGGCGGTAGTAAAACTTAGATCAGCTATAAACTATGTGCGCCTGTTGGACAAAAAATGCTATTTAAATTTGACTGTGCTGCATTATTTTAACATTCTGTTTTAAGCATATCATTTGAGCATAACATGGCACGCATTTGATTTAAAAAAAAAGATGTAAGTTTCACTTGTTTAAAAACGAATCTCTGTCTCAAAAAATTGAGTGGATCAGCAATACTGAAGTTACAACAGCACAGAAATTGCTTGGCTTCCAGCTGGAAAGATGTCTGCTGCTAAAGGATTCTCCAGAGAATGGCATCCATAAGAAGCTGGCAATGATGAAGCTGTGCTGGCAGCTGATTATCTGTTTTCACACAAGAAAGGATTTGAGACTAACCATAACCCCAAGACATGTGTTTAGCTCAAACATTGTCCTACCATAGCCAAACTAAAAGCAAAAGTTCACATTGAACTTGCTGAATGTGTCTGCAGATAAGGAGATGATAGATGACGACCCGTTTACCTCTTCTGTACGTGTGATGCATGCATTTAGTTCTAATGATTTTCCTCTACCATGCCCCTGAGGTCACTTAAACTCAGTGCAGTTTGTTCAGTTTGTTATATAATTTTCATCACTCATAGAACAACTAACCACAAATTGAGATTAAATTAAACGCCAATGATGGCTGGAAATGGGATTTCAGCGTATTCAATGAAGCATTGACTCCAACAACTAAATGACAGAGAGTGAATGCTGCAGAACCGTAGCAAAACATATTAAAGCATGAAATAAGATGTGGGGTTTTTTCTTCACTAATAACCGGGTTACTGTTTGTGGTTTATTTGAAGATCATTTGCTGGTCTGAGACTCTCTGTAATATCATACCTCAGAACATCAGAGGAGTCTTTAATTACAAAGTTCGAACAAAATTTACTTGGATCATGGGAGAACGCAAAAGACTCCTGGGAGCAGTTAGGTGCCACTTTATCTGTGATTTATATTAGCCTTCCTTTTTTCCCTATGCCGTAATTCACCTATCTGCGTCAATGTCACTGTTATTGATGGAGGCTCTCACTGACACACCAGTGGCGGGTGGCTGGATAGCAGATGAAAGAGGGAATAGATGGTTGCCAGGCTGAAGGTCACGAAAGGGCAGCTGGACATTTGGCTGACCTGCGACCCAGAACCTCACATGTTATTCAGAACTTTCTGTCTGTTGGGATCAGATTAGGTATGCTTTGTACCCCTTTGTGTGTAAATCACACACACATGACTCTCACAAACACCATCTTGTGTTGTCTGTATAGGTGGGCTGGGACACTTGAGACCTCTCAATACTGAAATCTTGCGAAACTTATCCAGTCTTGTCATCAACATGTGCTGTTTTACGTAACACAAACAACACCAGAAACACAAAAAACAGAGAACTCTTTTAGAAGCTTTGTGAAGCGTTACCGCCTCAAAAAACACAGATAAATTGTGGTTTCAGTTCTTATTAATTCACAGAGAATGTAGCCTGTTTGTTGACAGGAAGGTTTTGACTTCAAGAAGCAGAAAAAACAACTTCATTGATTTATTTGTTTATTCAGTCAGTCGTGTTTTTCATGTGTTTTCCTTTTAGGTCAACAAAGGTTTTTCAATATCATTGGCCTATCTTTAGTTGCACAGTTTTTCTTGAATTGAAAACAGCTCATTCGTTTAGTAGACACAGAGTTTAGCAAAGCATAATCAAAAATGTATGTTAGGTGAAGTCCCTGCATACGGTCAAAAAAAGAATTTTCTGATGTAATCATACTCTATTTGCAGTACTTTGCAGTTCATAGTTATCTATGTACATACGGTGCAACTGCCTGATGACTAAAGCATGCACCGCATTACTGCAACGGTCGTGTTTCGGTTCATGAAAGCTTAACGGGCCAGTCCACCTCTCCAGTATTTCATATCTGTACCTCCACTGCCACCATCAATAACAGAAAAATAACATTTTGCTGAAATAATGTCATCACATTACGTTATGTGCCAAATTGTTCCACACTTTTTAAATGTAAACACAAACAGGCAAATACCAAGTTCAAAACAGTTCTCTTGTAAACAATCCCTGCACGTGCGTTTCTCACACTGTACACGGAGAGTACGTTGTTTATTTTATTGTGTCTTGCTGAAAAATGGCAGATGGTGGTATTATACTAAACACAAAGTGAGCCGAGGCTGATGGGAATGTTTTTAGTTTCTAAGGCATTTGGTCGTGAATCAAAGCTTTGAAAAAAGGAATTACGAAACGATGACGCTAGAGGAAAACAAAACAAAAAAAATCAAAGGATCACCAAAGTTGCTGTGATTTATCCTTTGGGGAACGTGAATGTCTGAAGTAAATTTCATTGCAATATTTCCAGTCCTTGTTGAAATATTTCTCCCAAAACCACAAATGTGAGCATGAAATATGATGAAGTCATTAGAATTCATCACTGGGGAAACAAAAATGTCTGCACCAAACTTTGTGGCCATCCATTAGTGGTTGAAATATTTTATAATATGTGAAAAGTTTGACCTGTTTGTGGCACTGGAAGTATCAGGTGACAGAAAAAGTCAAAGAATCACAAAATTCAGTGCGAGTCATCCTCTGGGACTCCCACTGGAACATCTGAGTCAATTTAATTTCAGCCTATCTAGTAGATTTAGAGATGTGTGATTTAGGTCACGGTGATGGACTGAGACATAAGTATTGCTACTCACATGGCTAAAAATAGTAAATGCTGCATGTTACAAAAAGGGGAAAAGAAATATATTGTGCCTCTGAACAACCTGCCTTATAGGTGTGCCCAGGAGAAGAAGCATGTTTCGCCCATCAGGGCCTAAGTTTGTGATATCGCTCTCTTGAAGTGCTGTAAGATGTGAGGGATTTTTACCCGGACAAGGCGATAATACCCAGTGACCACAATAACACACACATTTTTATGTTTTGACTTTGGATCTGTGAGAGTAAACTTTTGAGGCCAAATATGGGATCAGTTTTGGAGAGAAAGAGAAGGAAGGCCCAATTTCACAGAGCCTGAAAGTGGAAATGGGTCACATTGATCGCATTTATAAAATATGGAAAATCTATTTTTTCTTTAGCAAGGTTAACTGTTAATGATTCTTCTGACTTTTACTATGAATGTGACTATTTGTGATGCTCACAGGGTAAAACAAAGACTCAGCAGCTGCATATCTTTAGGTCTGTAGCAGTGCTTTTTTCTGCCATGTAGAAATAAGGTTTTAATTAAAAAAAATATTTGAACATGAGATGAAATGTGTGTTTCAGCAATTTTGGTGTGTGGATCCTTTTATATTGTTATGCTCGAGCAATTCTAAAATCAAACAACAGATACAAATGTAAATTTGAACCTACGTGCTGATGTTATTGATAGAGTAAAATGTCATTCCTGAACCACTTTCCACCAACTTCACACAGAGGACATTCTCTCAAACAGCTGTGTAAGTAATTAATATTGAAGCACATATACAGACACTTGATGATAACAACCCCATCCTATGCAGGTCTCATTACCAAGCGAAAAGCATGAAATGTAATCACTGAACTGATCTAGGCTTGCCTGGAAGTGCTCTTGAGTAGTGTGTGAAGTGAATTTGAGGTGTGTTTAAGTATACTTTGGGGATCATCAGGGGAAGTCAAGGCCAAAACTTGGCTTTTGGGTAACCCAAACAGGTTTTTATCTTTCAAATAGATGAAACATGTCGGATCCTGACTTGTGTGTGTTCCTTTTAAGAGCTTGCGTGAGTGTAATCTTGTGGAGGGCATGTTTACTGTGGAAGTCTCTTTTGCTCTGAGAAACAACTGAAGTGCTCACTGACTACCTTATGTATACTCGGAGGGGATTGTTTGAAATGAATCACATGAAGAAGGGGAGTAGACATGTATACAAGATAAAATATAATTATCCTATCACCTAAATATTTTGCTGAGAACTAAATAAATATGCAAGCGAGGAAATGAAACCCACCTATGGCTTTGGAGGCTCAAAAGAGTTTATGTGAAAAGAACTCCTCATGAATCAGAGTGAATGCATCAGATGGTAAATTTGCAAATATTGCATTCAACATATATTGAACATGCCAACAGTAAAGGTGCTCTAACGTAACACAATGTATTCTGGTTTAGGAGATAACATAGTTTTACGTGCATGTGGAAAATTTCATTATCACATTTTCCAGCAAGTTTAACGTCAGGATAAAAGGTGTAACGATGACATGCCGCCAGTATCTCTATCCATCTGTATTTGACAGAGCCAGAGTTTTATGCGAGGAACAGCTGTTGTTTGTACTTGGCAGGAAACTGTTTGGAAAGATACGGTACATAATGCGTATGTGTTTGTGTGCACTCATCTGGTTATCGGTACATGATTCTCTGTCCACTCCGGATGAATCTGTGTTGACTCGCAATTATGCGACTCAGTGAAACAAAAGAAAGAGATCTAAACGTTGGCGTAGCTCTTTTGACCATCTGCATTGCTGGAGTGTTGTCATTTTTGTGTGTTTCCGAACCAAAGATGACTTGCTTCAGTGCAGGGCTTACAGTTACACAGAATTTACTGGAGAAACAGCTCGCACGCCAGAGCCCAGCCTGAGCAGTCTTTGTTTGTTTGCAGTGTTTATCAGTCAGTGACAGCGTGTGTTTATATGCATGGTTCCAGTAGGCCTTCATGACCCCAATGCCCTGGCTCACCCCGTCGCCACATCCCCACCTCCTTTTTCTTGCATTCGAGAGCACAACATTAGAGAGCAATCCAGTTCTCCTTCCTCAGGACTGATTATGTCACTACATCATGAGAGTAGCACTGCGAAACAGCGGCTGCAGGGGTCGTGCTTGTCGGAGCTGGGTTTTAATCTCTACTTTTAATCAACAGGCTTACGCTAACATACTCGAATATTTACGAACATGATTGAAGTCATCACGTTATCTGAAAACTCATTAGGACAAGCAAGAGTGTCTCTGGAAAACTGGCAGAAAAAATGTGTGGGGTAAGTTACGCGTTATACGCCTAAAGTGCAAACGAACGGCCGATTACTTGGTTGTTGTATGTGGGAGGCAGCCACATTAATTAAAACTAAGTCACATGATATGCTCGACAACTGGGATCCATGCAGCTTAAAAGGATGCTGAAAATGTCACGTATGCTGTGTAAGAATGGTCTGTTGAAAACATGCACCGTATTGATTAATTAAGCCCACGCTGACTTATTTGTAAGTCAAACATTTTTATGATTTGTTTTAAACAATATCAATCAGACATTCAGCACAGTTACACTGAAGCTTTGAGTCTCTTAGGACATTGGGTGACTGACAGAGAAGTTAAGTAAACATTAAGTGAAATGCTGGTGCATGAGAGCATAATTGAGTTAAATTAGCTGCAGGAGAGTCCGTCAGCTTCATCATTATGTGTAACTGCCGCTGCCTGGGCGGCTGAGTAATGACATCAACTGTCATGAAGTGGAACCAGTGCTTAACACGTTTAGAAAAAATGAAAGCTCCATGCTTTTCATCTGTTAATATTGTACTCTCTATTAAGCCAACAGCCCCTTTGTGTAGTTCTGCCACCAAAATAACATAGGATATAAAGTTTGTTGATGCTTAAAAAACATTTCTGCAAAATAAGTGACAATTTTGAAAACTGTATATAAAAAAGATTTTGCGCTTATTTTACTACAAATATAGTATTTTCCTGTAAAAGTAGGTACGGGCTTTTCTAGCCATCAGCACGTTCACAGAAGAGAGGCAGCGCTAGCACCTCGCAACTTTGAGTTTATTTGTAAAACTGGACAGGTCTAGACTCTTTGCATAATCAGATACGCACAGTAACATAGTACTCAAGCTCTGCCTTCTAAACTGTCTGTTTGAATTACTGTTTTCAGGTAGAAATTACAATGGCAGTAGACTGTCAATAAACATCTTTCGAATTTCATGACTTTGGAAACCTTTACTCAAAATTCAACCACCTAAAAATGCCAGTGTTTTTTTGGAAGCTTACTCCTCTGCTGCTGTGCGTCTCCCATTTCCTGCCTTCTGTAAGATGAAAGCGGTTGAGAAATGAAGTTTTGGTATTTTATTAGAGCCCTACTGGTGCTGCAGAGCACTAAAAGAGTTGAGTCCATGCCACACCACAGGTATGGCTCCCTCTGCTGCGCTAAGAAACTCCACCAATCAATCCCAGTCTTACTCTGATTGCAGACTTAAGCACTGCCTCAGGGACAATACTGTAAAAACATACAAAGTGTATGTGCATATTTTTGGCTACATGTCTTTATCAGCGTCCATATGTGCCACATAGCCAGCATCTGCATGTCATTCTTTGTTCTTCCAGCAAATCCCACTTTAAAGATTATTAAAGTAGAAGAGAAGGATCTGTTGTATGATCAGCCAGTGCACAGGAACAGTTTGAATCGGATCTGTCCAGTGTGTTATCCATTATTTGTGATTCATTCATGTTCTGATTTATGTTAAACACTGATGGTTAAAATTAGTTTGTGGTTTCATGGTTCTTCCTCTGAGTGTCTCTACTGGCAAATTCAAAACCACGTCAAAGATAAAGAGTTCATCGCCTATAAGATTCCGGTCTTTGCAGGTTCTGGTCTTTGTTGGCATTTGTATTTACAAATTTTCTGACAGCTTGATCAGAGGAATGTAGCAGCCTGTGCTGTAGACCTGGCTCACACATAGAGTAGAGCACAAACTCTAGCACTGAATAATCTTTATCTACCTCATCAAACAAGCTCGTGGATCTCTGGTAACCAGGTCCAATTTGGCTCCGCCACCGCATCTGTGCTCTGTTTGTGCATGCCATGCTCTGTGGGCATTCTCCCACCCACTGCAGGCAGCTGTAGTACTCGCCTAACCCACATCAGTACTCCTGCACCCCCGTGCTGTGCATGGTTCATATTAGTTCCCCTCCCACCTACTCAGGCCCTGCAATCCGCCGCCCGGTCTGCCTCAGCAGACCAGAGCTCAGCACTGCTATTGGAGGACTATGGAAGGGATGACTGGCTGAAACAGAGCCAAGCGAGAGCCTGACAGGGTTCACTGTGGGTGTTTGATGTAAGGTCACCTCCCCTTGTCTTGTGAGAGTGAATCTTGCTCAGCATGCTTCCAGAATCAGTTCCAAACTGGACCTTGAGAAGGTCTTGGTCGCTAGGTGAATTTTTTGTGGGGTTACACAGTTCAGTGAAAATGCATCCACCACACTATACAGTCTGCTTTGGAGCTAGAGCAGGCTGTCTACAGAAGGTTGGAGGGTTGAGGCCTGGTTCATCTAGCCTGCCTGTCACAGTATCATTGTGTAAGAACTCCGAGGGGCCACTGGTGCATTCACTGGAGTGTGAGTGTGTGTGGGAATATTAGAAAAGTTGCTTAGGCATTTAATAAAGCACTTTATCGAAGGTTTTGCAGTTAAAAGTGCTAAAGAATTACCAGTCCATTTACATATATGTTACTGCTGAATAAGTCAAATTTTTATTAATTTAAGAATTTTATTTTTGCATTTAGTCGATCAAAAGATAATAAGAGCTTCTTTTGGCTACTCCCTTATCCATAAGGGATTGCCACAATGGTTGGATCCACATATTTGGCAGAGATTTTGGATAGTCCTCGTTATACAATGTGATAACCACTAAACTACAGAGCCAATTCATATAAAAAAAATCCACAATATCTCCAAAGCAGCGTGTGGCAAATAATTTCACAGCCACTGAAATGAAACTAAGTAGAAGACAAGCTCCTCCAGTTAACTCGTCAACATAGTGATTTAACAGGCGACTAACCAGCATTCACAAAAAGAAAAAAACAAAAAAAAAAAGTCAGGTTTGTTTCTCACATCTGACCTTTGGAAAAATAAACAAGCTAATGTCTTGAGCAGGAGCCCCTCAGATGGAGCCTCTGTCATTCCAGGTGGCCAGGGGTTAATGCCACGCCAGCAGCATGCTTACCCACCCAGTGGAGTTTTTGTCACATTTATTTTTCTTGCCAGTGCAAAGCCTTCTCCAAGAACTGTCCTTGCTATCATGTGGAAGAAGTTTGCAAGCTGTGGCAAACGCTGCACAAAATTCAAAATTCCTCCCAATTTCTAAGCCTAAATCAATTCCAGCAGCATGTTTGGCATGTAGGCCCTTCCCACTAATTTGAGCAAACCTTTTCACACATTGCTTTTCAAATTTTAATGAAAACAATCCCTTTTCACTGAGAGTGGACTTTATTCAGAATATATTTTGAAAAAGAAATGCAAATCAAATTTCTCAGTTGAACCTTTGGGGTCAAGGCTCTCACTGGATAGGTTAGTACACACAGGAGTTTAAAAAACTTTAAAAACACTTGGAATCACATTTGTTCTTGACAACCTTGGATATGCTGGTAGACAAAGTAGGACTGTGCAGAAAGTTTTTACAGGGCAGCTGTCGGTGTGTACCTGTCATACTTCCTCAGACTTTTTTGTCATCATTATTGTGTTGAGTTTCTAGTGTATTAACTCGCACACATGATTTAAAAGCTGAAAAATAGTATTGCATGTCTGTTCTTAAATAGCCCTCCGTTTCCATTCATTTCTATTAGCTGTACCTTTTTTCTTCAGCAGCATAATACCTCTCCTCTCTGTTCGTTTGGCCTTTTTTGGGACCTGTCTCTCCTTAAATGGTTAGACGCTTAATGACTTCCAGATGCGAGGTCCAGATGAAAGACAGACGCTTCAGTTTTAAATGAAAGTCTAATGAAAAAAAATGTAGGCCACCTAACAACTGAACTTTTTTCACAACTGCTAAATTGCAAAGTACAAAGAGGGCCTGAGTATAAAATATGGGTATTGCAAGTTTTTTGTTTGTTATTTATTTAGACTCTACATTGCTTATGTTGTTTGATTCCTTCTTTATAAATAAAAAAAGGAAAAATGAGCCATTGTAAGGGTACTTGTTTGTTTGAGCTTCATTTTGGCAAATTTATGATAATGTATCCTAAGCTTTGACCTGATTACTAGGAGTTATGTTTTGAAACTCTGTGGAGTCTTGTGGGTTAAGTTTTTAGAATTATAATACCACAGAAAAGATTTATTTTTTAAACATTACTGGTCAGCAGTCGTGCTTTCTTCCAGAGGAATCGCATTACCTGTTCTCTTTTTTTCTTATACTAAGTAATCTAAAAGTCTATAGTTTGTAGGTACAAAGTGCTATGCTGTGATATTTACTTGCCTTTATGCTGCCATACAGATTCATCACTCCATGAGACCTAATCATACTGATTTTCAGTTCAGGTGTTGTGTAATTTGGCATTGCTCAACCTTTTCTCCATTTTCCCTCCTTAAGCATGTGCTCTTGACAGCCACCCTTCCATTCACACCATTTCTGATGAGCCTTCAGCCAACATTAGATGCTCCTTTGTTAGGCAAATGTGTTAACCACTACACTATAGAACCATTTTATTTTTAAAAAAAATCCACAGTATCTTCAAGGCAGCTAGTGGCAGGCAGTTTTTCAGATACTGAAGTGATTAAACTGAGCAGTAGACAAGGTCCTCCGTCCTTCAACCGAAGTGTCAGATGCATCTCTCAGTTTCTGCCTTTGCTGGATTTTTTTCCTGTTTCAGATACTATTTATCTGCTGTAGATATTTTTTTAGGCCTGCCACTTCTTCTTTTGTTCTCCACTTATCCAGGAGACACTCGGGTAATAGCTCTTTGTGAATCACCATAAAAAAATACATTTTTATGCCTGTCAAACTGTGTTATCTTTGGCATTTTTCATAAATTCAGCTAAAGAATCTGGAGCAAACTATGTGTTTTTGTAAACGATTCCTAGCCATAAAGTGCCTAAAGATGCAATTTAAAATTGGTTCTTTGCTATGTTGTCATTATGTATAGACACAGCAGTGATTCACCCCTTAAGTTAGGTGCCTTTTCTGTACTTCTATGATTTGTAGGTTTCTTAACAAACCAACATTCCTCTGCAAACACTCAGGTACATTGAATGGACTATAAAATGAGTGAAAAAGCAGCCAATGCCCACAGAGATCTTTGAAAGACCCTCAAAAAGCCTGGAGGACTATCACTTAAGGAGGTAAAATATAAAGAAATGAGGCTTGCTCGAGAAAGAGAACTATGATTAGAAGATACATTGCCAGTAACAAAATTTGTTTGGGGAATGTGGATGCTCCCAAATCATTTCTGGAAAATTACAATTACATGGAATTTTTGGAGACGTGACTTCTACCTGCTTTACAGACAGAACTTCTGTTATGATGTTTCAACTTACCTGCTTTAAGTACTGTAGTATTATAGTGAGTGATGTAGGAAAGACTCAGAAACTTTACTTTTCCCTTGTCTGCAGTCTAGCTCTAAGTGTCCTTATATCCCTCCCCTTTGTTCCTTTGCCAGCTATGTGCTCCATGCAATATAGTAACCTGCTGCCCTGAACCTAGCTCCTTCACATTTATCCCTCTCTGCGCTTTACTCAGACAGGGATAAAAAGCAGCACTTCATGGAACCACTGTTGATTGGGAAATCAGTACTTCTGATTTTTCTTTCTTTTTTCTGAGAGAGTCTAAAAGTAGGCCCAGTTAGAGCCATAATCTGGCAAAATACTGCTTCACTGCTGCAAACCAATTAAACACAAATTTATCTGTTTTTTTGCAGTAACCTCAAAGCGTACCTGTCATGTTTACATTTAAGCATGCGTAAAGGAAATATGTTAATCATCATCTGCAACTCTCGTCTGCTCGTATATTCCCCCTTCAAAGGCAGTTGGAACCTATTACCTTTGTGAAAGGATAGCTCTTGATTATATGACTTGGCAACTGGCAAATAGCATGATATTTTTTGGGGGGGGAGAAATTGGTGTGATTAAGATGGTTACTGACTTTGACAGTTATATCGTGTATTACTGGGATACCCAGTATAGCAGATGTTCTTTATGTGGACAGAGACAGCATATCTGGATATAGTTCATGTTTAAGTCATGCAGTAATGCTGAATGTTATGTGAATTTCAAATGCATATAAAGTATATAAAGCTGTTGTGCGTAATTATAAAACTATTTGATATTGTTGGTGCCAGTACATTGATGCTGAGGTATAACAATAATTAGGAGTTGATGTAAAACATTATTCCCAAGGAGTTGTATCTAAAGTCATTCCTACTACAATGCAATTTGTGCGGCTGTCAAAGGAATCTACTTCCAGCCCATTTTTTCTTTGCTTTTTACAGCAAAAGCAGTGAGGTTTGAACATGTGGTTCTGGGTATTAATCCTTCAGCTCCACTTACAGACTTTTGTCTTACACTTTCTTCAAGCCACTATTTAGCTTTTTTCCTACATCAGCACTGGTGTCTTGGAGGCTGTTGGTGTTTCTTGGCTCATTACTCCTGCAAGGGCAGTTGGAACCAATTACTACAGTGAAAGGACAGTTTTATTTCTTTGAATTCAATGTGGATATTAATGCTGGCCAGAGGGTGACTCTTGATATATTTGATTACCACTTATCTTTACTGTTGAATCAGCACTAAGACAAATATTTGTACTGATGAAATATCAGTTTATAAGCTGTTATTAACTTTACACAAGTTCCCAAAATGCTTAAAATACACAGGACAACAACTCCTCTGTTAAAACAAATCGTTTAACCAGTCCTGGCGTTGCTGCAGCTTTACAGTATGGTACCCTGATTGCAGTGTATTAGGGATACCATGTTTCTGCCCTGCTTTGTCATATTCAGACCTTCTCTGTGTACATATGTGGAACACAATGGGGCAATATGGATGATACTCTGAGATACTTGATATATTTCATTGCCTTTATCACACTTACACAAAAACAGCTAGACGTCACAGGCCACAGTTTGGCAGTATTTAATGTCACAATTTTATAGACCTTACACATGTCTTAAACTATGCTGTGAAGGTTTCAGCTTTTTGTCTCATGAGTAATCACTGAAATCTTTCACATATGGTTGGTCCTAATCCAGACGGTACAGGCTGTGCTACAAATGTTTAGAGTTTTGATATATTTGTCAACAGTGAGCGGGCTTCTTCCTTCCACTGCCCGGGTGTGGTCTTTGTCTGGCTCTTTGGTGTGGTGGGGGACATGTCACAAAGTCCCTGACCTGCCCATCTGCTACTTAAGCGGCTATTGAGAGAGGCCTTTAGGAGGTCTCCACCTCGTTTTCCTCCTCTCTGCTCTCTTCAGAAGTGATGCCAGGACAATAGAGGCAGAGCAGTGTGCAGGGCTTCGCACCAGCTGTGAAAGCTCAAAGCATTTCTCAGTCCAGATTTCTACAGCTCACCCACTCGTTTTACTTCTTTGAGCCTACTCTTTCCTCTTTGCCTCTGCTGTCTTTAATGATCTTGTCACTTTATCAATCTATCACATTACCCTGCTGATTGCTCCTGTGTGAGTCCTGCTATTAAGAGCTTAACTTGTCATGCCTGTACAGCTGTCATTGAATATTATTTTTGAATGAAATTCACCATGTTGTGGTGAAAAATGCATGTGATTGGGTCTAATATTGTTCTAAATCTCACTGGGTTGTCAGAAACTGCGGCGTCACTGCTCTGAAAGTTCCACATCATAAATATGCCTGCTGAAATCTATGTAGTGGGTGGAGTACTAATTTCCCTTACCTTTTATAAATCTTCATCATTCACTAAACAAGGTCCCCTTTATTCTAAACCTAAGGATGAAAACTTTTTCCTTTTTAACATCCACACAATATTTCTTTAAGCCCACGCCAACTGTCTGGCCAACATATGTAAGTAAAAGCACTACTCCAGAAAGATAAAAGAAAGCTCAGTCATAAATATGAGCTTAAGAGATTTAGAAATGTCATCCAGTATTTTCTAAAACTGTTGCTGTATTTTGTTTAATTTGGGCCCCTGCTGGTTTTGCTGCATACTAATCTGTGTTTTGTATGTTTGCAATGAGAATACAAAAAAATATTTGGAGTTTGATGTCATCGGAGTTCAGAATTAACTTGATCTTGCTGTCTTGCTCTGCAAGCATCACGAGACTGTGATGAGCAGTCGCTTTATTCCCAATGTTTGTACGTTTGTGTCTTTGCTTACGCATCTAAGGTACACTCACAGGACTTGTGCATGCAGAGTTTGATTGATGTGTGTGATGATTTCCCAGTTGGCAAACATTTACATGCGCACTCCGTCATTTGTGGCCTGTTTGGATTGGCAGACTTGCGGTCCTGATTGGCTGGTTTTGCTGAGGAATACGTGAGATGGATTTGTTTGACTGGGCACTCTAAAATACGGGGTGCGTGAATAAAAACTACATTGCCTTCAGTTCACCCCTTGTTGGCTTCAGCGGGCCCAGCTTTGCATCATTCACTTACTCACTGGTTTTTGCACTAGTTCTTTCCACGGTGTGGTTTTTATGCACGGCTGCACAATGAAGGTCTAGCGGGGAGCACTAGCTATGGACAAATAAGGTCACACATACATATGTTTGCATTAACCTCATACATTTATGATCAAGAACTGAAAAGCCACATTCAATGATTAGAAAAGGCATTTTGGGAAATTTCACATCCAAAAATAGAAATCACCCAAATCCTGGCCTTCTGAAAAGAAAATAAAGGCCAGGCTCTTTCCCAGACCACAGTATTAGGATATTAGACGGCCCAGAAAACAATAGAGCAGGAAAAAGCCTCAAGATCATTATTTCATTTGGACATGTTATATATAAATATACAAAATCCTGTTCTCTCCTGTGAGTTCTGTTCTCTTGACTGGACAGTCAGTCAGTCAGTCAGTCAGTCAGAAAGTCTCCTCTGGAAGTCTCCTGGAATCTGATGGGAGAACCACAAAGTTCCCCAGTTATCTTTGGATTTGTCCAGCTTGTTTTACTAAGGACTCAGCCAAACGTTGCCTTTCCCCTGCTGATAAGACAGCTCCCATCATTCCTCACTCACATACATGAAGTGTAGGGAGAATACTGCTGGCTGCTGGTGATGATCTAAGCTTACTCTTGCTTTTGAACTTTAATCCAATAAAAATAAAGTTTGTGTAATACCTATACACTCCAGAGGAGAGAGTACAAAGTCACTGGGAAACTGAAACAGAGGCACCTGATATTAGTGATGGATACAGCATAGTGGAGACTGGTATTTTTCTATGCTGCATTGGGTGGAGAATTCCTATTTATATCGAGCAGATGTTAAATGACTTGTCTGGTTACCAGTTTTAAAATTTACAATATGTATATGTGGTTGAGGTTAAGCCTTAATGTGCTTTCTGGAAGTTATATATAGTATAAAAGGTTAGAATAGAATGGTAATTAAACCAAGAATGCATGAAAGGGACATAAACAAGTATGAATAATGCATGACTCCTCGCTGTGACACCAGTGCAGAACTGTAGCATTATGCAACGTCCCAAAAGAAAAGGCTTTTATTTATTACTTTTTTGAATCTAATTTTGTCTGATGTTTTCTGGCTTATTCATCTTAATCTACTTTTATTTTTAGTTTGTAATCAGGGACTTTGAGCAGCACACTGGCTCATTTTCATTACTGACACTGGGATTGCCCAATCAAATGTCTTAATGTGACCGTCCCCTCCCCCACCACTGCTGTGCGCTCATGCAACAAACAACTGTAAAAACGGTAAAATACTGTAAGTAGGGGTTTCAATTACCCAGTTTATTGTGCCACGCTTATTTTTTTACAATTTGCTGGTATTTTTTTTTAAACTCAAAAAACAGCCTCATTTCATTGTGAACTGCTGTTTAGCCTGAATAGACTAAAAAAGCTCCTGTTGCCACCTTACTGAAAGCATTTTTTTCTTGTCTTTTCTTTCTTTTTCATACACTGTATGTAGGTGTACTTTTAAAAAGTTTTTATAGAAGGTTTTGCCCAAAATGGGAAAAAAAATCATAGCTTCTACAATCAGTAAAGGTTTTTGAAGGTTCAGTCACAAGAGAGGAAATGTGTTCTTGCAGATCTGCTGGGAAATGCTTGTTGCATATCTGCTATCTTTTTCTTTAACAACATTCAGGTATTCACACCAAGGTGCTCCTTCAGTTTCCCCCCAGCTGACACTCATCACACAAATATGAGTAAACCAAACACATAAATCTTTGGGGTTGTTATAAATAACTTGTCCCCCCCTGCTAAATGATAAAAAGTAAGCAACAGCTTTTGCACATTAAAAGAGTAGCTTTTCTCGTATTGCTCTTGGTTTCCCCTTTCCTCGTGTGGTTTATTATTCTTCTTCTCTTTGGCTTGCATCTCTGCCAGCCTTACGACTCTCTCACTCCAACACCCCACTCACCCTCTGTTAGGAGTTACAGTCAAGAGGGCTCTCTGCTGAGTCCCCCGTCTGCCATCTGCTCAGGAAAGAGATGAAGGCTAAATTATTGCAGACAAACCTTCATCACCTCAAGTGAATGATTTCCATCCATTCACAGCCATACAAGTAACATCTTTTTTAAAAGTCAGGATTTGATAATAACCATGGCTTGCCTTATTTTTCTTGGCGATATTTCTGATGAGTGCTCCCTCTTTCACAGATGAGGTTCCCTGCTGCTACACGTTGGAGCACCAGACCATGATACGAGCTCAATTTTATTCCAATTAGTGTTTTTGCTAAAAGGATTCATTTATAAAACATGGAAGGAAGAAGAATTCTAATCAACTTGTGAGGTTTAACCCTACTCTAATCTGCGATCTAGCACCAACACTTGCAAACAATTATGCTGCTCGTACCCAGGGGTTGATCTGATTGGTGTGTTTGCCTTGTGCTGTCTTGGGAGATCCAACAGTAATTTAGCTGGCTTCTTGGCTGATGGCTTGGGAGCTGCTTTTATAGCTCCAGTGGTTCTATCCTTCTCTAAATGTGCAGCATTATTAAGACCAGACTGCAGCCAGGACATCACATCAGGTTGTAATGCGTTGCACTAAAATATAATGTGTGGTATCCCACCATTGCCCAGTCGCTCTTGTCACTGTCCTTTGCAGACACACACTACTCTAGAAGCAGGCAGTTTCTCCCACTGGCAGGCCTCCCAGAGCCTGTAGAAGTCATCCTCCTTCCTGCCCCCCCCCCCCCCCCCCCCCCACCCCTTCATTCCCTCAGAGCTCTTTCTGCCAGAGGGCCTGTTTGGCTCATGTTCTGGCTCGGATAAACAATAAAGAACGGATCCAAAGATGCTTTCAAAGGCACCTGGTATGGTGCTCCTGTTTCAGTTTGTGGACTGTCCTGACTCTTACAACTAATAGAAATTAGTTTTGATCTAATGAGGATTTAGAGTAACGTAATTGAATATGGAAAGTGCTGAGTTTATCCAGTATGATATTCCCCTTCCAACTTAATAAATTTTAATTGTAATGTGCAATGTTGGACTGTTTAACCCATAGCATGTTTTCCTCTCTGTAGGTGACTGCGGCAGATGCAGACAGTGGCTCCTATGGCTTGATTACCTATTCTCTTGGCTCTGGCATTAACAGCGCTGTTCCCTCTAAATTCACCATTGGCAAGGAGACTGGCCAGATCTGCACTACTGCTGCACTAGACAGAGATCAAGGACCAGCCAGCTTCGACTTTACTGTTACTGCAGTAGATGGGGTAAGCCACCGCCCTTTGAAATCATGAATCCACAGAGCTGCAGTATAATCCCATAAACACAGCAGCCATGCTTTTCTTATAGACAGGAGAGCAGAGATGTGGCCAACTGTGCAGGAAAAAAAATGAGTTTTTGAGTTGTCCCCCTCCCAAGTTTGAATAGTTCTCCTTGGTAGGTAGACTTAAGTTAGTACAGCATCCTGTGCACTGACTGCCAAAAAATACTTAAAGAAGAAAAAGTTAAAAATGAAAGAAAATTACTGCGGGCATGTTAAAGCAATCAGAAGGAAAATACCTCAACTGTCAGGCAGTAATATTTTAACAAGTTGGACTGCCGCCTTCCTCGTTTTTGCCACCTGGTCCAAATGAAAAGCCTGCACTGTATTTCTGCAAATGAAAAGGCTATGAAACAGACTTGGGTTGCAGCAAGCCCTCTCACCCTCCACGGGTCATGACATATTGCTCTTTCCCAAGGGAAACTATCAATCTGTGTCCCTACGCGAACCTCCTGGGACTATATTTTAGAGGCTACGCCATACATCGAAATCTTAACTGGGTTTACTGCTGGTTTTTACTTCCACCATTAATGTGGTCTATGTGCGCTGTTAATGTGGCCTAAATCCTGCTTTCAGGTATGTTTTTACTGTTCATGATTTAATATGTGAAGGTATAACAAAAGAGCTTTTTGTTTCCTCTGCAGGGTGGACTGAGCTCAGTGGCCTATGTCAGGGTAGATCTGGTGGACATTAATGATAACAGACCCGCTTTCTACCCTCTCAGTTATGCTGTTAGTTTGAGCACACAGAGTGCCCCTGGGACATCTGTTGTCAGAGTGACAGCCTATGACCCAGACTCAGGCAAGAATGGGCGAATTACATACAAAACAGTGCCTGGAGGGGCTTCTCCATACTTTACTCTCAACAAAGACACAGGTCAGTGTAAATATTGTTCCCCATTCCTGCTCTGGACTTTTATAATGATTTACAGAAATAATTCAAACAATTTATGATATTGTGTGATGTCAAAATTGCCTGTTAATGTATTATCTTTGAATCCTTTTATAGGTGTGATCTCACTGTCTCGATCTGTCTATGGGAAGGCCAACTCTGTCGTTCCAATGGTTATCTCTGCTCAGGATGGTGGTGGTCTTGTTGCCTTAGTGAATGCCAGAGTTAACATTAGTGTGGTGGCAGGTTTAGTGGCTCCGCCCGTGTTTGAAAAGACTCAGTATTACTTCACCGTGTCAGAGGACGTCCTGCGCGGGACTGTTGTGGGAATCGTCCAGGCCAGCAGTAAAACAGGTGCGGACTACAGACACCTTAATCTGACACTTCTTCTGTAAAACCCCCCCCAAAAATGTTATAATTCAGTGACCTGTCTTTGTAATTTTACATCTTTCAGGCATCTCTAGAGATATTTCCTATACCATCAGCTCCGGAGACCCTGCAGGCTACTTCACAGTTGATCCTGACACCGGGGCCCTAAGGACCAGTCTTCCCCTGGATCATGAAGCCCAATCAGCTCTTGATTTGGAGGTGCAGGCCCGCAGCGGCAACCCTCCTGCCTTTGGCCAGACCCGTGTCCACATTACCATTGCAGATGTCAACGACAACCCACCTGTTTTCCTGCCCTCATCCTCAGAGTCCCTGCTGCTGCCAGAGCATACAGAAATGGGCACAGTAGTTTATCGTGTCCAAGCTGAGGACAGAGACTCAGCAGTCAATGGACAACTCACCTTTGACCTTTCTTCTTCAAATGGACTCCAGAGGATTTTTAGCATAGAGCGCAGCAGTGGAGAGATTCGATTGGTAGGGAGCCTCTCTTATGAGAATACCCCCCGTTATGACCTCCAGGTTATCGCCAAGGATAGTGGAGTACCCCAGCTAAGTGCCACCTTCATGCTTGTGGTTCATGTCCAGGCAGAGAACGACCAGGGTCCTGTGTTTGACACCCTCACATACCGCGTTGAATTAAAAGAAGGAACTCCAATAAGCACACGCTTTCTGCAAGTCAGAGCTTTGAACAGAGAAACACCAACCTCTGGCCACGTTGCTCCCCTGGCATATCATTTACGTCCAGATGGAGATGCTGCAGGTTTTGGCATTGCTGCAGACAGCGGCTGGCTGTTTGTGAAGAGTGCCCTGGACAGGGAAGTCAAGGACATGTACCTCCTGACAGTGTTAGCCAGTACAGGCCATGGACAGTTAAAGAAGACAGGCAGTGCCACAGTGCGGATATCGGTGACTGATGAGAATGATAACTCTCCTCGGCTCACGCAGGAAAGGGTCTTCATGGCTGTGAGAGAGAACCTGCCTCCGGGAACAGGCTTTGGTCACGTGTTGGCCACAGATCGCGACAGCGGCCCCAACGGACGCCTCGCTTACCGCTTTCTGCATCCTGACCGTCACTTTCAGATTAACACCCACACAGGTTAACTGAAAATTTTATCCACTGAGATTAGTCAGTTAGACTTAAGTGTTAAAATGTGGCTTGATTAGTTTAATTTTAATAAGCAACCATATAAATATGCATATTTATACAAAAAAGGTAATGAAGGCATAAAAATTTGATTTGCCTAAAGAACAGAACAGGCATGCAAAAACATTAGTTCACCAGTGACAGAGGAGATAAGATGAGAAAGGAAGCTGATATTATTTGTTTAATTGATCTCCAAGGCTTTGCAGAAGATCAGCCTTTGAAGATATTGGCACATGCTTGACTGGAAATTTTTAATTGATCAGCTTAATTATGTCCATTTTATCTGTCTGTAAAATTGTGTTATGGTCAAACTAAGCTCAAATAACCAAAAAAATAAATTTTTCCTGAATGAAAAGCATGTGGAAAAACACAATTTAGTCAAGTCAGAGAGACATCTCTAAAAGATGAGAGACTGAGGTTGCCCCTCTGCCACTGTCATAAATTAGTTAGATCACGGTGACAGCAGCACTAAGCATCCTGCTGAGTTCTAATTGGCCTGCTGAGCCTGCTAGTCTGTAGGTGGAGACTCGGGCTCTGATTTGTGATCAGCTTCTAGCAGAGTTGTGAGTCTCTAGAGCATCTTCCAACCTCTCAGAAATCTTCTGTTTGTGTGTATGAACGTGTATCCGACTGTGTACGAACAGATCTGCACACTGTTCATGTCTATTACTTATGTGTCACTGATCAAAGCCGGCTGGCTCTTAAGACTCATCATTATTCCAGTGGACTTGTGCCTGTGCATAAAATCTCTCTCATTTATCTACTTGTGTCCCCAGGTGAGATCAGCACAAGGATGACTCTGGACAGAGAGCAGCAGTCTACTTACCAGCTCTTGGTGGTGGCACAAGACGGAGGTTCACCCCCTCGTAGCGCCACAGGCACCGCTTTCATCACTGTACTGGACGAAAATGACAACGACCCTGTTTTCATCCACAGTCAGTCAGGGAAAAACATCATAATTCAGGTAATGTCGAAAGAGCACAAATGTTGTTTGGCAGAAAATAAATTGCTATCATAGAGTGCTGAAAATCTGGTTTAACCCTTAGGTGATGGAAGGTCAGCCTTCTGGGGTTGTACTGGGTACACTGCAAGCCAAAGACCCTGATGAAGGGGAGAATGGCACAATATTCTATTCTTTGTCAGGTACTTTATAGAGACGTTTAAAGAAATATATCTTCCTCCAGTCTTTATTAATTTTTTCATGCTTTTCTTCTTTTTTTGTATATTGTTGAAAGCGGATTCAATTTAATGTTTGTGTTTGTGTGTTCAGGCTTCCTATGCACTTCTCATCTCAAGTTCGGGTATGCTCTGTTTCTTCTAGGTCCCAGAGCTGAGCGCTTCTCTTTGAACACAAACACTGGCAAGTTGCGTTCGTCATCCCCTCTCAGCCACTCGGAACGGGCTGAGTACACTCTGACGGTGACAGCCACCGACAGAGGACTGCCCCCTCGCAGCACCTCCTGCTCCCTCACCATTCAGGTTAGACTGTGTTTTGGAACCACTGCGAGCACAAACACCCACTATATTCACCTATTTGATATCAAAGAATAGACTCGGGGCAGCGACGATCTGCATCCCTGGGCCCCTCGCACTAGTTGCAGACATATCAGCCTCACTTCTGACAAGGTCCCCTCCCATCCCCTCCCCTTTTCTTCCCCTGTGAATTTTCAAAAGGGAAATTTCTATCTGAAATGGAAAAGTGGATCTGAATCAAATACTCCCAGCTGGCTCGTGATGAGGGCCAGCTGTAGACGTCTATGATCAAGGTCATACTCAATGACTTCAACACTTTTTTAATACAGTAGCCCTTTTTGCAAGGAGCAGCAAGGCTATACACTCAACATAAAACACAGCATTAAAGGTAATTCGTGTTAATATTTAATATAGAACAGAAAAAAACACAATGGAAGAACTCTGGAAGGAAGATTTATAGGTTCCAGGAAAATTGAGCTCCTATATAAACAGCTCCAGTCAGCGCCAGCGCAATTTTTCCTCTTTTCCAATAACAAAAAATGGAAGTCATAATTGTTAGTTAATTGGATTAAACAGTGCAGTGTTGTTCTTGCCTTGTGACGTATTTGGTTAATTTCCTTTAATCATCTTTTCTGAATGATTATTTAATTCCGTCGATGATAGGATAGGCCTATTCCAATTTATTTTTGGAACACTTCTTTTCCATCTAATGTGGAACCAATTTACAGCTTGTCAGCAAGCACAGCATATTTTTTTGAGTGCCTACTTAGTGTGGGAATTGTGCTGTTGGATACACTGCTGAGTATCCAGACTGGCCAATCAGGTTACAAAACACGGTCAGTAATTTCGATTAAAATTTCATCAATAAAGCCACTCCGTGCTCATTTACCTTTCACAGCTGCTTTAATTTTCACACTACATGCATGTATCAAAGGGAAAAAACATGTTTTATTTAAACAATGTTTCAGAAGAGAAATAATAAGGTTGTAGTCTTTGAAGACACTCGGAAAAGAAGTGTAAAACTATATGCAGTACCGCAGTATTCCTCAGTACTAAATTCAAGCCCTTATAACACTTCCTTTTCTGATTGCAGCACTTTTATCATCTATTATATTTCTTGGCATCCAAACAGATGTCAGATTAATCTTAGCAGTCATGTTATTGAAGTCTATAAAAACCTTTTGTAAGTGGTTTCATTTATTCCCCGTGAACACATTCAGTGTGGAGAGGACGTCTGTTTCCACTTTGCCTAAAATCCATAAAATATTTTCGTTCTGTATTGAAAATTGCAAACTTAAGTTGCCACTGGGCATTTGAGTGAAGCATTAGATCTGCTGCCATGTTGCTGCGCCGTTAAATATAAATGCAATGTGTTGCTTTACTGCAGGTTATCAGCATTAACAGACCTGCTACCAAGAAGAATTCACTCTCCATAACTTTCAATTCGGTGGAGGAGGCCAAGCCCGGGTCTGTTATTGGCTCGGTCCGTCTCCATGATAGAGGAACCTTAGAGGACGACAAGGTGACCTACACAGTGGTGGGGGGTACGGACCGAGATGGCACATTCGTTGTGGATCGTCTGACTGGGGACGTTTACTTGGCTCGCCCTCTTGACTATGAACGAGACTCGCGCTACAATCTGCAAATTGAAGTGGATGACTTCTCCGAGGCCCCTCCGAGCAGCACTCTTGTCCACCTGGACATCGACATAGAGGACAGTAATGACCACACTCCTCAGTTCCCAGAGGACCCCATCACAATTGTCATCTCTGAGAGCATGGATCCTGGCTCCTCTGTCTATACTTTCCAGGCCACAGATAAGGATGGCAGTGGGTCCAACAGCAAACTGGTGTATTCCATACTACAACAGTGGCCAAATACCCCAGGTCTATTAACCCTCGACCCATCAACTGGGGTTCTCTCCTTGGGCCAGAAGCTGGACTATGAGGTCACTCCAAACCTCATCCTGGTTGTAAAAGCAACAGATTCTGCTCCTGATGTCAGCCAGAGGCGCTGGGGTTCTGTCACGGCAAGGCTGTATGTGACCGATGAGAATGACAATCCACCAGTGTTCATATCGCCAACAGCTGTCAGTGTGATGGAGGATCAGCCAGTGGGCTTTGTAGTGCTGTATGTCATGGCCAGAGATGCAGACCAAGGGGAGAATGGTAGAGTGACCTACAGAATTCAATCAGGCAACACTGCAGGGACATTCAGTCTCAACCCTAGTACGGGTAAGTGCAGCCCGAAGCCAGGCTTTATTCTCCGTGTGCTTCATTCAAATTAGCTATGCTGTTTTTCATGCATAGCTAATTTACATCCTTTAGATCGGTTTTCTTGTCACAATCCTCAACAGAAAGGGCTTATAACACCCAAAGGTCATTGTATACATGCAAATTCATTTTGATTTCACCTTGCAATTGCACAAAAACAGGAAAGGTCTTGACATACACGCTGTATTCACTACTTATTAGGGCTGTACTGTCGTATATTTGACATTAATCACTTTGTTGATGGGTGTGCAACTGAAGTTAAGGTGTAGAAAAATAAATGAACAGAACATTTTCTTGCTACTTTTTTGCGCTCAGTGACCAGTGATATGTCAGGATCACAGGGCTCCTGCCCTAAGGTGCCACTGCTGTCTCGCCATTATCTTTTTCAAAAATACCCCGAAAGGGAAAGCTGATTTTTTTTATATCTTCATAAGTTAGCTCTGGCGATGACTGTGAACTTTGCTTTCCACCCAGTGTTATCTGGGATAGCTACTGATCACAACTATGAGTTGTGTATGATTAGAAGAATAGTCTACTTAAAAAATATTTAATTTAAGTGCAAATACAAACAGTTTGAAGATTATAATGAGTAAGATTTCAAATCTCTTATGCTGTTTACTTGTTTTCCTCATCTTTCTGCTTCTTTTTTCTACTTATCATTATACTAAAACTTTTGGCTTCAGTTTCTCAGGTCTCTCTTTGTATTCTCTGCCCTGCTAGGCTGTAGAACTAGAACTAAAGCACTACTGTGTCATGCAAATCTTTTGCTGAAGATGAAATATTTTCATCTTCAGCAAAAGACAAGCAAATCTGCATCAGAATCTCCTTCTAAATTTCACTTTGCATTGCATATATACTCACTACTCTACACGACTCCACACAAAATTCACCTAACCTTACTTTCTATAAACACACACAAACTGTTTTAATAATCTGCTTACTTCTAAGGTCAGCCCAATTCTTGCTTCACCTTTCATGACTTATTTCTCTCAGTTGGAGGCCAGACAGGCCAGCTTGCCAAATATTAAACGCACACATACACACACACAAGAATGTGCAAGTACACGTGCATACGCGCGCACACACAACAACCCATCATCTGTTATTGTGGATCTATTCCCATGAAAGACCAAAGAACCTCCTGCTCAGGCTTCTGGGAACCATTAGAGGAGGGATCAGTTACGCGTGTTTATGTGTACGCACGTGTGTATGTGTGTGCGTAGGCATGCACATATGTGTTTGTGTGCTTGCATTAGAGTATGTCACTTAGTCAGCGCTGACCTTGGGCCATTTGGTCCTGTGGGCTTTGTTGTGGTGTTTGAGACACGTGTCAACATTTGCTCCGCCCTCGCCTTCAAGTCGCCAACCAGGATGCCTCCTGGAGCAGTTTGGGGATGGAAACATTCAGCGTCTGTCATGCATGTCACTTCTGCTTCAGCCCAGTATGTGCACTCATCTTGAAGTGCTTTTCATGCACACTAGTTATTTGTTAGAATAGTGACAAGTTAATCCTTTGTGCACCTGGTTTGCTCCCGTTTTGGGGTCAGTGACCAAAGGTCTACGACAACTCTGCACAATCTGTTTTCATTACCTTGGCGTCACAGCTAACCACAATAGAGAGAACTATCAGGCGATTGTTATAAATCTGTAAAGTCACAGTGTGAGACACATTCTCATCACTCAGTGTCAGAATGGAGGTCATTAATTTTCCTTTCAAGAGAAGTAGGGAGAGTTTACTGGTGATATGGGGGACTGCTTCTCTGCAAAAGACAACACCATTCAGGGATTAACCCATCAAATTTTGATAAATGGCTTTGCCATATCAAATAAGAGAGATGTGTTTGTTGTCTGAGCAACCTCCGCTCGCACATGCACTGCAGTCCACAGCGTTGGCGCCACCAACCCCCACACATGCTTACAAAACATCCAAAATAAAAACTCTCCCCAGATCCCTCCATTTTTTTCCCCTTCCCATGTGTTATCGGTGACCAGGGATATAGTAGGATCACAGAGGAATCAAATTTAGGTGAAAAATTCCAGCCTGTAACTTATACCAGATTAAAAGCTTAGAGGCAAGTTATCTCAATCCTAGAAAGGCACAAAGTGAAAAACAAACACACACAAAAAAAGTTAAAAGGAAAACAGTCTTGGCCCTCTCTTTCTTTAACAGTTGCATTTGATTTTAAAGCATGAAATTGAAATTAAATCATTGCAAGTTCTACCCTCTTAGGGCAGGATAATGAAAAGGCTGGGGTGCCTCTAATTCCTACGGAGCACGGCAGGCCTGGCTGTTGCGTGTCTAGAGTGTGTGTTTACTGCTTCTTTCTCGATGGCTGTGGCATTCTCCAGTGGAAAATCTCGTAAACTGTGGCCAGACCGTTTGGGCTGTTACAGCAGTGGTGGTGGTAGCAGTCAGGTAGGCAGAGCTGTGTGTGTGTGGAGGAGATTAGCACTGATTTGGCCCTCACACGGCAAGTTTTCACACTTGATTTTTAAATAACTTGACTACAAACACAATCATGGCAAGCAGTGTTTTTTATTGCCTTTGATGACATGCTTTCATACCGTAATTGTCTAACTGTCTCTTTTAACCAGGCTATAATAAAGTACCCACGTAGAGGAAATCTCTCCTCATATTTCACCCTTCATTCATCTCCCTACAGGCTCTCTGTCTATTTTCAAACCTCTGGACCGCGAGGAGCAGGACATCTTTAACCTCACAGTAATCGCTGAGGATCACGGGATACCCCAACACTCGTCCATCCAGCTGCTGTGTGTGCATGTGATCGATGTTAATGATGAGGCGCCCTGGTTTGAGCAGAGCCAGTATGAAGTAGAGATCTCGGAGAACCAACCTCCAGGAACCAGTGTGCTGACAGTGTCTGCCACTGATCTGGACCAAGGTCTGATTCATAATGTGCAGGGATTTGATCTGTCATATTATATTTGTGCTGCTTTTAATTCTTCTTAGCCATCATTTGCTGACTATGTGTTCACATTAGAGACATTAACAGTTCTTTTTATTTGCATAAGGACTACATGAGGGGGGGTTAGCATGCATTCTCCAAGAGTTAGTCAGAAGCACATAAAGTAGGAGGATTATAAACTTTCTCCTCAAAAGCAATTAGTGAAGTAAACAGGTGAGGTTGCCAGGCTGCTTTCTCGTAGCACGCGATCTGGCACACAGACGCCTGAGGGAGGGCTCTTGCTGCCAAATGCTTATACAGCAAGCCTCATGACAAACAAATAAGTTTACAAGCTATTAGAAGAGAATTTGAAACATGTTGTAAATGCATTTTTTTCATTATTATCTACAAGTTATAGGATGGAACTCTCTGACCTTCACCGACATTCTTTGATTTTTAATTTATTTTTAAAGGCCATTTTTAATAGAATGCTGTGACTATATTTGTTTCTCTGTAGGAAGCAATGGCCAGGTGACATATGACGGTATCTCACAGGAGGGTTTCAGCATCAACCCAGTATCAGGTGTGATTATGATTACTAAGTCTCTGGACAGGGAGCTTCAGGAATACTACACTGTCACAGGTACTGTCATCTGATTGTTCTGCAGCCTTACAAAAAATGCCAGATCTGATACATAATAAAAATAATATTTAAATTATGAATTACTACAACAAATTATAGTGTGCTTTTTTATGTTCTGGCAGTGTCTGCAAAAGATGGAGGCCTTCCACCGAACTATGCTAAAGCAACTGTGAGGATCAAGGTGACTGACGTTAATGACAACGCCCCTGTCTTTGGACGTCTTTACTACAGCATAGAGGTGCCTGAAAACCTGGAAGCACTACCTCTATTCACCCTTCGAGCCACTGATCAGGATGCGGGAGACAACGGCAGGATAAACTACAAAATTACAGGTGAGAACTGCTTTTGATTTAATGTTTTAAATGATCGGTACATAGTTTCAAATGTTTACAAGCCATTTGCTATCGCTCTACTTGCAGCTGGAGATTCATCTGGAGACTTCCGCTTGGATGGCCAGTCAGGTGTCCTGTCCACCTCACGGCCCCTTGACCGGGAGAAGAGGCCTGGGTACAGTTTAACGGTGATAGCTCAGGACCAGGGCCACCCAGCACTTAGCAGCACTGCCACTGTAGAAGTGATAGTCCTGGACATCAATGATCACAGCCCCCAGTTTCAGAGCAGCAGCTACACAGCAGAAATTTTGGAAGATGTTCCCATTGGGTCACTCGTCCTGGAGGTGAAAGCCATTGATTTGGACCATGGCCCTAATAGCCAAGTGCTGTACTTTCTGAGCCATGGCTCCCAGAGCATGTTCATGATAGACCAAAACACAGGTCGCATTATCACAGCATCCCCCCTCGATAGAGAGAGAACAGCTTCTTACACTTTTGAGGTGTGTGCCACCGATTCTTCCCCCGCAAACCCACGTAACTCCACTGCTCAGGTGACGATCTATATTCAGGATGTGAACGACAATGCTCCGTTCTTCATTCAGGACCCACTTATTGTGAATGTCTCCGCCAGTAGTGTCTCTAATCGTCGAGTTTTGGCCACTATGAGAGCAGAGGACAAAGACTTTGGAGCTAATGGCTCTGTTTTTTATCGTTTCGCCAACTCTGTCAGGGGGTTCACCATTAACTCACTGACAGGAGAAATCCAGGCCACAGAGAAGCTGCAGACCATGACCCAAAGCCAACGGACTTTGATAGTTCAGGCCATGGACCAAGGGAACCCAGCACAATCTTCCCTGGGAGTGGTTATCATTTACATAAAGGAGCAGAGCTACAGTGGGATTCGCTTCTCTCGCACAGCAAGAGATGTCAGCCTGCAAGAGAACGCTGCTAAAGGTTGAAGTGATTTAAAATCTTTAACATTGTAATTCAAAGAGTGTAAATATACATTTGAAATAAGAAGTATAAATGAAATGTATCAACATAGTGTGTTTTGCATCTTCTAGGCACAGTAGTAACACAGGCTCAGGCCCAGTACCCAGATGGCTCCAAAAATGGGATCACCTACAGTATATTCAGTGGCAATAAATTGCAGTCTTTTGGAATAAACACAATTACTGGTAAGTGTTGGCAGTACGACGGTTGGTAAGATGGCAGTAAACATTACAAGGTTATATTTTTGAAATGTAGAAAGTGAGTCATTGATACTTTTGTGATTTAGGTGAAATATGGGTCCAGAAATCTGAAGGACTGGACTTTGAGGAGACCCCAAAACTCCGCCTTGTGGTGAAAGCTGAGACAGCATCCTCTAGCTCCTACATGGCTGTCAACTTAATCCTTCAGGATGTAAATGATAACTTGCCACGCTTCCAACTCCAGAACTATGTAGCCTACATTAGGGAGGCGCAAGGCTACGATTTTCCCATTATCCAGGTGCAGTAGCTTTTCCCCCAAATGTTTATTATGCTTGGCTGCTGTTTAAATGTGAAGCTATAGAATAAAAACTCTCAAGCATCAGAAAACTGGATAGTTTCAGTGCTGCAAAGGATTGACTTTTCAATTTCATGTGATCTCAGTGTCCCAGAAGAATTTACTGTATAATCGCTTGTGCCATGAAGCCAGAACCATATAGCCCATTTTTATTAACTATTGGCTTCCAAGTCCAATATTGCTCACTAGTTTGAGTTACACTAAAACAGCTGCTGCAAATGTTTCTATATTTACGTTTCCAAAATGGGGTGTTAATTCACTCAGGTGGCCGCAGACGACCGGGACCAGGGTCAAAATGGTCAGGTGACTTACTCTATCAGGTCATCATCCATGAGTGGCTTGTTTAAGATAGACCCACTGACTGGAAGCGTTACCACTGCAGCCATAATGGACAGGGAAATCTGGACCCAAACGAAGTGAGTCTTGCTTTTATTCTGTTTGTTTGTAACCACATGTTGGCATGAGTTTCCTGTCAGCTAATCCACATGCATATTTAGACTCTGTCACAGTTAGAATGTACACTTATTCTTGTCAACTTTTCCTTGTTTTTATAGTTTTGCTCATTTTATGTTCATATTTTGCTTTGAAAAATCCAAGGATTTAAAAACGAGTTGCACTGTTTCACCTGACTTTCATTTGGATTTTATATTGCTACTGCAAACTTGACTCAAATTTTGAAGTCCCACTCAGAAAATCCTTTCTGTTATAGAAAGAGAAAAGTAGATTTTGCATGTTTTTGCATCACAGCCTTTCAGTGTTATGAGAAAATCATGTATCCCTTGCAGATAATATTTTTAAACATATTGTTTTATTAATATTTAAAATGACTTTCAGGCACTTTTGTGTATTGGAAAACACACACACAAAGAAAGAAAAACATCCAGACAAAAACAGGCTGTTCGATGTGGGCTTTGGGGACCAAGAATTGTGTAACAGGGTTCAGAAAGTTAAAAAGTTAAAAAGCTGACATTCATTTTGTCGCTCCAGGCTTGTTGTTACGGCAACAGACCGGGGAACCCCACGGCTCGCTGGCTCTGCCACCCTCACTGTGATCATCATTGACCTCAATGACAACAGTCCCATGATTCCCCTGCCTCAGAAGATTCGAGTGCCTGAGGGTAAGTCAGCTTCACAGTGGAAGTTAGCCCAGTGATCTTATCATAAAGCCTCACATCACACTCCCTGGCAGCTCGCTCAGCAGGGCTCAGTGAGAAAAGTCTGACCCTTTGATGAAACAAGCTATGGCCAAGTTCCTCCTCCGTTCATTTCCTGTCTATTAGTTCAAGGCTTTCCAGAACCGGATATTTCTTCATAAAGTTTTTTTTTTCTTTAAACCAAGACACTCTGTGTTTCATTTTAGCTGCACCTAAATATCTGCTCTTTGTCTTCACACATACAGATACTCTCATTGGCACAATAATCACCCAGGTAACGGGGAATGATGTGGACTCGGGGCCAGCCCTCTCCTACACGTTACACCTAGATGCAAGCAGCCAAGGCATGTTTGGAATTCATTGTTATGGAGGAGGAGTGTCGCTGACTGGACCACTAGACTACGAGGAAAGGACGTGGTACACTCTAACCGTTCGCACATCTGACTCTAAACATCAAAGCGAGGCCAACCTCACTGTGCTGGTGGATGATGTGAATGATAATTCTCCCACCTTTACCCAGGATTTGTATCAGGTACTGCATATTTCACTACATTTTAGATTATCGGAATATTTGTTAAAGTTTTCAATAATCTGTAATGGAGATAAATATATTTACATTTAATGTGTTTCTTATTAGGTGGCTGTATCAGAGCACCTCCCTGCAGGCAGCGCAGTCGTCACCGTAACAGCCACTGACCGTGACTCTGGGGACAATGGGAAAATTACTTACAGAGTCATGTCATCAACGAAAGGTGTCTTCTACATTGACCCAGTCAATGGTATGATTACTGTCTGCACTGCATTTATGGTTGTTTATAACTACACTCTAACCAGAGTTTAAGAGCCCCTTAATTATACTTCATTAAAAAAAATGCCATTCCCTAAAGCGCTCCTTGGATGCTCATTTGGGGTTTGGACATATTCGCAACGAGTATTGCAAAATATTTAATCATTTTCTTCATTATAAGTAATTGAAAACCAAATCGAATGTTATTTGCCTCAGATGTTTTGCTTGAGATAGCATCTAAAAATAAGTGCGTCATAAAAGAGGACTTTTTTTCTTTACACTAACTATACTTTCTCCTGTCCTCAAAACATTTCCATTTGCCTGAAATAATGTTCCCTCAAACAGTGTGTACCCAAATCTGCCACAGTGTTTACAAAATGTAATTGTAATTTACTTTTTTAGTTAAGTCATTCATTACTGTGTAAGAGCTAACCAGCACTGATATGTAATATGATGGGTTGTGAAAGAAAGACCTAAAATTACGTTGGCCTTCTTATGATGGTACTCTCTGTTTCTTCGCAGGTACTCTATTTACTAAACAAAAGACTGAGTTTGACTTCGAGAATCCCTCCATTCTGGTGGTGATTGAGGCACGAGACCAGGGTACTCCATCCCTTTCAGCCATTGCCACTGTGCATGTTCAAGTGTCTGACATAAACGACAACGCCCCCATCTTCCATCAGTCAGAGTACAGAGCCACTGTGTCTGAAGACGGCCTTCCTGGATCAACTGTTCTGACATTAGAAGCTGTGGATGGAGACCTGTTACGGGATAACTGTGGTTTTGATTTTGCTATTGCCAGTGGCAACTCGGGTAATGCCTTCCAGATTGAGAGCAGCGTGCGCTTCTTGGAGGGGCGGGGCTTCCAGACAGTTGGGAGTCTAATCCTGGTAGAGAAGCTGGACTTTGAAGCGGTACCAAGTTATAACCTGACGGTTGTGGTGTCAGATCGTGGAATCCCTCAGCGTAGCTCCAGCGTTCCTATCATTATCAGTGTTACAGATGCCAATGACAACCCTCCAGTATTCAGCCGAACAGAGTACAGTGTGATTCTGAGTGAGGGTACGGCAGCAGGGACTGAGATCTTGCATTTATCCGCCACAGATCCAGATTCTGCTCCAAATAGTGAGGTCCAGTACTCTATAAGCTCAGGAGATGAGACAGATCTTTTCCATGTAGACCAGTGGACTGGAGCTTTGAGGCTGCAGAGACCTCTGAACAGCGAGACACAGTTGTCCCATTTGATTGTTGTCCAGGCCACTGATGGCCAAGGACACTTTGCTTTGGCCCCTGTCAGTATAGAAGTGAAGGACATCAATGATAACCGGCCTTTCTTTCCCC